>NC_091071.1:43742575-44045606 GCF_032405125.1 Capricornis sumatraensis
AGGCGCGGGGCCTCCCTGTCGGGAAGCCATGTGCACAGTACGCGGGGATGCGAGCCTCCTTGGGAAGAGTCGAGGGAGCCAAGCCACTTGCACCTGCAATCCCTGCTTGGGCGGAGCTGAGTGCGCCTCCAGTACGGCAGAGCTCTAGCTCTGCTCAGAGGCTGGATCTAGTAAGGTTCCTTGCGCGAGGCAGCTCTGCCCAGTGCGAGACTTGCCCAGGCTTGCCGCGCTGCTAGCCTTCCTGCCCAGGAAGGAGCAGGCTGTGCGATGCTGGGAGAGGCCACTGGCGCCTTCCTGGCCTCAGCTCCGCTCCTGCCTTGCCTTTGCACCCAGGCTTCAGGCGTCCTTGGGGAGGGCTTAGGGGCTGGTGCCTAGCACACTGCTAAGCGCTCCAGCAGTCAGGGCTCTATTAGAGGGAAGGGGAGGGCAACTGCAGGGCTCCTCCAGCGGTTGCTTGGCCGCCCAGACTCAGCGCCACACGGAGAGCACAAGGCTCACAGGGCCCCTGTCTGTGGTCTGCAGCCCCACACACCCGGAAGCTGACTCCGTGGGCGCCCAGAAGTTACCTGACAGACGTCATTTCCCTAGCGCTCTCTCCCCAGCAGAGACGTGTGCAAGTGGTTGGGGCCAGGCCCTGCGTGTCTGGGCTCCCGCTCCCATCCCCAGCTCAGGGGAAGCAGCCCCTGAGCCAAGACCTGCAGGAGGCGCGGGGCGCCCCCGCCTGGAAGCTTAGTGCACAGCATGCGGGAAGCGAGCCTCCTCGGGGGAAGAGGAGGCAGCCCAGCTGCGTGCAGCTGAAATCACTGCTTGGGTGGAGCCGAGTTCGCTTCCAGTACGGCAGAGCTCCAGCTCTGCTCAGAGGCCCGATCTGCCAGAGTTCCTGGCGTGAGGCTGCTCTGGCCTGGGCGAGCCTTGCCCCGACTTGCCTCGCAGTTCGGCTTCCTGACCAGGAAGGAGCAGACTGCGCGAGACTGGGAGACGCGACTGGCTCCTTCCTGGCCTCAGCTCCACTCCTGCCTTGCCTTTGCACCTAGTCCCCGGGCGTCCTTGCGGAGGGCTTAGTTGCCGATGGGTTGCACACTGCCAAGCGCTCCAGCAGTGAGGGCTCTATTAGTGGCAATGGGAGGGCAACTGCAGGGCTCCTCCAGCGGTTGCTTGACCGCCCAGACTCAGCACAGCACGGAGAGCACAAGGCTCACAGGGCCCCTGGCTGGGGTCTGCGGCCCCACACACCCGGAGGCTGACTCCGTGAGAGCCCAGAAGGTGCCTGACAGACGTCATTTCCCTAGTGCTCTCCTCCCCAGCAGAGACGTGTGCAGGTGGTTGGGGCCTGCCCCTGCGTGTCTGGGCTCCCGCCTACAGCCCCAGCTCAGTTGAAGCAGCCCCTGAGCCAAGACCTTCAGGAGGCGCGGGGCCTCCCTGTCGGGAAGCCATGTGCACAGTACGCGGGGATGCGAGCCTCCTTGGGAAGAGTCGAGGGAGCCAAGCCACTTGCACCTGCAATCCCTGCTTGGGCGGAGCTGAGTGCGCCTCCAGTACGGCAGAGCTCTAGCTCTGCTCAGAGGCTGGATCTAGTAAGGTTCCTTGCGCGAGGCAGCTCTGCCCAGTGCGAGACTTGCCCAGGCTTGCCGCGCTGCTAGCCTTCCTGCCCAGGAAGGAGCAGGCTGTGCGATGCTGGGAGAGGCCACTGGCGCCTTCCTGGCCTCAGCTCCGCTCCTGCCTTGCCTTTGCACCTAGTTCAAAGGCGTCCTTTTGGAAGGTTTAGGGGCCGGTGTGTTGCACACTGCCAAGAGGTCCAGCAGTGAGGGCTCTATTAGAGGCAATGGGAGGGCAACTGCAGGGCTCCTCCAGCGGTCGCTTGACCGCCCTGACTCAGCACAGCACGGAGAGCACAAGGCTCACAGTGCCCCTGGCTAGGGTCTGCAGCCCCACACACCGGGCGGCTGACTCCGTGAGCGCCCAGCAGGTGCCTGACAGACGTCATTTCCCTAGTGCTCTCCTCCCCAGCAGAGACGTGTGCAGGTGGTTGGGGCCTGCCCCTGCGTGTCTGGGCTCCGGTCCTCAGCCCCAGCTCAGGGAAGCAGCTCCTGAGTCAAGACCTGTAGGAGGCGCGGGGCGCCCCCGCCTGGAAGCCTAGTGCACAGCATGCGGGAAGCGAGCCTCCTCGGGGGAAGAGGAGGCAGCCCAGCTGCGTGCAGCTGAAATCACTTCTTGGGCGGAGCCGAGTGCGCCCCCAGTACGGCAGAGCTCCAGGTCTGCTCAGAGGCCTAATCTGGTAGAGTTGCTGGCGTGAGGCTGCTCTGCCCTGGGCGAGCCTTGCCCAGACTTGCCTCGCGGCTAGGCTTCCAGTCCAGGAAAGAGCAGGCTGCGCGAGACTGGGAGATGCTACTGGCGCCTTCCTGGCCTCAGCTCCACTCCTGCCTTGCCTTTGCACCTAGTCCCCAGGCCTTCTTGTGGAGGGCTTAGTTGCCGGTGGGTTGCACACTGCCAAGCGCTCCAGCAGTGAGGGCTCTATTAGAGGCAATGGGAGGGCAACTGCAGGGCTCCTCCAGCGGTTGCTTGACCGCCCAGACTCAGCACAGCACGGAGAGCACAAGGCTCACAGGGCCCCTGGCTGGGGTCTGCGGCCCCACACACCCGGAGGCTGACTCCGTGAGCGCCCAGAAGGTGCCTGACAGACGTCATTTCCCTAGTGCTCTCCTCCCCAGCAGAGACGTGTGCAGGTGGTTGGGGCCTGCCCCTGCGTGTCTGGGCTCCCGCCTACAGCCCCAGCTCAGTTGAAGCAGCCCCTGAGCCAAGACCTTCAGGAGGCGCGGGGCCTCCCTGTCGGGAAGCCATGTGCACAGTACGCGGGGATGCGAGCCTCCTTGGGAAGAGTCGAGGGAGCCAAGCCACTTGCACCTGCAATCCCTGCTTGGGCGGAGCTGAGTGCGCCTCCAGTACGGCAGAGCTCTAGCTCTGCTCAGAGGCTGGATCTAGTAAGGTTCCTTGCGCGAGGCAGCTCTGCCCAGTGCGAGACTTGCCCAGGCTTGCCGCGCTGCTAGCCTTCCTGCCCAGGAAGGAGCAGGCTGTGCGATGCTGGGAGAGGCCACTGGCGCCTTCCTGGCCTCAGCTCCGCTCCTGCCTTGCCTTTGCACCCAGGCCTCAGGCGTCCTTGGGGAGGGCTTAGGGGCTGGTGCCTAGCACACTGCTAAGCGCTCCAGCAGTCAGGGCTCTATTAGAGGGAAGGGGAGGGCAACTGCAGGGCTCCTCCAGCGGTTGCTTGGCCGCCCAGACTCAGCGCCACACGGAGAGCACAAGGCTCACAGGGCCCCTGTCTGTGGTCTGCAGCCCCACACACCCGGAGGCTGACTCCGTGGGCGCCCAGAAGTTACCTGACAGACGTCATTTCCCTAGCGCTCTCCTCCCCAGCAGAGACGTGTGCAAGTGGTTGGGGCCAGGCCCTGCGTGTCTGGGCTCCCGCTCCCATCCACAGCTCAGGGGAAGCAGCCCCTGAGCCAAGACCTGCAGGAGGCGCGGGGCGCCCCCGCCTGGAAGCTTAGTGCACAGCATGCAGGAAGCGAGCCTCCTCGGGGGAAGAGGAGGCAGCCCAGCTGCGTGCAGCTGAAATCACTGCTTGGGTGGAGCCGAGTTCGCTTCCAGTACGGCAGAGCTCCAGCTCTGCTCAGAGGCCCGATCTGCCAGAGTTCCTGGCGTGAGGCTGCTCTGGCCTGGGCGAGCCTTGCCCAGACTTGCCTCGCAGTTCGGCTTCCTGACCAGGAAGGAGCAGACTGCGCGAGACTGGGAGACGCGACTGGCTCCTTCCTGGCCTCAGCTCCACTCCTGCCTTGCCTTTGCACCTAGTCCCCGGGCGTCCTTGCGGAGGGCTTAGTTGCCGATGGGTTGCACACTGCCAAGCGCTCCAGCAGTGAGGGCTCTATTAGTGGCAATGGGAGGGCAACTGCAGGGCTCCTCCAGCGGTTGCTTGACCGCCCAGACTCAGCACAGCACGGAGAGCACAAGGCTCACAGGGCCCCTGGCTGGGGTCTGCGGCCCCACACACCCGGAGGCTGACTCCGTGAGCGCCCAGAAGGTGCCTGACAGACGTCATTTCCCTAGTGCTCTCCTCCCCAGCAGAGACGTGTGCAGGTGGTTGGGGCCTGCCCCTGCGTGTCTGGGCTCCCGCCTACAGCCCCAGCTCAGTTGAAGCAGCCCCTGAGCCAAGACCTTCAGGAGGCGCGGGGCCTCCCTGTCGGGAAGCCATGTGCACAGTACGCGGGGATGCGAGCCTCCTTGGGAAGAGTCGAGGGAGCCAAGCCACTTGCACCTGCAATCCCTGCTTGGGCGGAGCTGAGTGCGCCTCCAGTACGGCAGAGCTCTAGCTCTGCTCAGAGGCTGGATCTAGTAAGGTTCCTTGCGCGAGGCAGCTCTGCCCAGTGCGAGACTTGCCCAGGCTTGCCGCGCTGCTAGCCTTCCTGCCCAGGAAGGAGCAGGCTGTGCGATGCTGGGAGAGGCCACTGGCGCCTTCCTGGCCTCAGCTCCGCTCCTGCCTTGCCTTTGCACCTAGTTCAAAGGCGTCCTTTTGGAAGGTTTAGGGGCCGGTGTGTTGCACACTGCCAAGAGGTCCAGCAGTGAGGGCTCTATTAGAGGCAATGGGAGGGCAACTGCAGGGCTCCTCCAGCGGTCGCTTGACCGCCCTGACTCAGCACAGCACGGAGAGCACAAGGCTCACAGTGCCCCTGGCTAGGGTCTGCAGCCCCACACACCGGGCGGCTGACTCCGTGAGCGCCCAGCAGGTGCCTGACAGACGTCATTTCCCTAGTGCTCTCCTCCCCAGCAGAGACGTGTGCAGGTGGTTGGGGCCTGCCCCTGCGTGTCTGGGCTCCGGTCCTCAGCCCCAGCTCAGGGAAGCAGCTCCTGAGTCAAGACCTGTAGGAGGCGCGGGGCGCCCCCGCCTGGAAGCCTAGTGCACAGCATGCGGGAAGCGAGCCTCCTCGGGGGAAGAGGAGGCAGCCCAGCTGCGTGCAGCTGAAATCACTTCTTGGGCGGAGCCGAGTGCGCCCCCAGTACGGCAGAGCTCCAGGTCTGCTCAGAGGCCTAATCTGGTAGAGTTGCTGGCGTGAGGCTGCTCTGCCCTGGGCGAGCCTTGCCCAGACTTGCCTCGCGGCTAGGCTTCCAGTCCAGGAAAGAGCAGGCTGCGCGAGACTGGGAGATGCTACTGGCGCCTTCCTGGCCTCAGCTCCACTCCTGCCTTGCCTTTGCACCTAGTCCCCAGGCCTTCTTGTGGAGGGCTTAGTTGCCGGTGGGTTGCACACTGCCAAGCGCTCCAGCAGTGAGGGCTCTATTAGAGGCAATGGGAGGGCAACTGCAGGGCTCCTCCAGCGGTTGCTTGACCGCCCAGACTCAGCACAGCACGGAGAGCACAAGGCTCACAGGGCCCCTGGCTGGGGTCTGCGGCCCCACACACCCGGAGGCTGACTCCGTGAGCGCCCAGAAGGTGCCTGACAGACGTCATTTCCCTAGTGCTCTCCTCCCCAGCAGAGACGTGTGCAGGTGGTTGGGGCCTGCCCCTGCGTGTCTGGGCTCCCGCCTACAGCCCCAGCTCAGTTGAAGCAGCCCCTGAGCCAAGACCTTCAGGAGGCGCGGGGCCTCCCTGTCGGGAAGCCATGTGCACAGTACGCGGGGATGCGAGCCTCCTTGGGAAGAGTCGAGGGAGCCAAGCCACTTGCACCTGCAATCCCTGCTTGGGCGGAGCTGAGTGCGCCTCCAGTACGGCAGAGCTCTAGCTCTGCTCAGAGGCTGGATCTAGTAAGGTTCCTTGCGCGAGGCAGCTCTGCCCAGTGCGAGACTTGCCCAGGCTTGCCGCGCTGCTAGCCTTCCTGCCCAGGAAGGAGCAGGCTGTGCGATGCTGGGAGAGGCCACTGGCGCCTTCCTGGCCTCAGCTCCGCTCCTGCCTTGCCTTTGCACCCAGGCTTCAGGCGTCCTTGGGGAGGGCTTAGGGGCTGGTGCCTAGCACACTGCTAAGCGCTCCAGCAGTCAGGGCTCTATTAGAGGGAAGGGGAGGGCAACTGCAGGGCTCCTCCAGCGGTTGCTTGGCCGCCCAGACTCAGCGCCACACGGAGAGCACAAGGCTCACAGGGCCCCTGTCTGTGGTCTGCAGCCCCACACACCCGGAAGCTGACTCCGTGGGCGCCCAGAAGTTACCTGACAGACGTCATTTCCCTAGCGCTCTCTCCCCAGCAGAGACGTGTGCAAGTGGTTGGGGCCAGGCCCTGCGTGTCTGGGCTCCCGCTCCCATCCCCAGCTCAGGGGAAGCAGCCCCTGAGCCAAGACCTGCAGGAGGCGCGGGGCGCCCCCGCCTGGAAGCTTAGTGCACAGCATGCGGGAAGCGAGCCTCCTCGGGGGAAGAGGAGGCAGCCCAGCTGCGTGCAGCTGAAATCACTGCTTGGGTGGAGCCGAGTTCGCTTCCAGTACGGCAGAGCTCCAGCTCTGCTCAGAGGCCCGATCTGCCAGAGTTCCTGGCGTGAGGCTGCTCTGGCCTGGGCGAGCCTTGCCCCGACTTGCCTCGCAGTTCGGCTTCCTGACCAGGAAGGAGCAGACTGCGCGAGACTGGGAGACGCGACTGGCTCCTTCCTGGCCTCAGCTCCACTCCTGCCTTGCCTTTGCACCTAGTCCCCGGGCGTCCTTGCGGAGGGCTTAGTTGCCGATGGGTTGCACACTGCCAAGCGCTCCAGCAGTGAGGGCTCTATTAGTGGCAATGGGAGGGCAACTGCAGGGCTCCTCCAGCGGTTGCTTGACCGCCCAGACTCAGCACAGCACGGAGAGCACAAGGCTCACAGGGCCCCTGGCTGGGGTCTGCGGCCCCACACACCCGGAGGCTGACTCCGTGAGAGCCCAGAAGGTGCCTGACAGACGTCATTTCCCTAGTGCTCTCCTCCCCAGCAGAGACGTGTGCAGGTGGTTGGGGCCTGCCCCTGCGTGTCTGGGCTCCCGCCTACAGCCCCAGCTCAGTTGAAGCAGCCCCTGAGCCAAGACCTTCAGGAGGCGCGGGGCCTCCCTGTCGGGAAGCCATGTGCACAGTACGCGGGGATGCGAGCCTCCTTGGGAAGAGTCGAGGGAGCCAAGCCACTTGCACCTGCAATCCCTGCTTGGGCGGAGCTGAGTGCGCCTCCAGTACGGCAGAGCTCTAGCTCTGCTCAGAGGCTGGATCTAGTAAGGTTCCTTGCGCGAGGCAGCTCTGCCCAGTGCGAGACTTGCCCAGGCTTGCCGCGCTGCTAGCCTTCCTGCCCAGGAAGGAGCAGGCTGTGCGATGCTGGGAGAGGCCACTGGCGCCTTCCTGGCCTCAGCTCCGCTCCTGCCTTGCCTTTGCACCTAGTTCAAAGGCGTCCTTTTGGAAGGTTTAGGGGCCGGTGTGTTGCACACTGCCAAGAGGTCCAGCAGTGAGGGCTCTATTAGAGGCAATGGGAGGGCAACTGCAGGGCTCCTCCAGCGGTCGCTTGACCGCCCTGACTCAGCACAGCACGGAGAGCACAAGGCTCACAGTGCCCCTGGCTAGGGTCTGCAGCCCCACACACCGGGCGGCTGACTCCGTGAGCGCCCAGCAGGTGCCTGACAGACGTCATTTCCCTAGTGCTCTCCTCCCCAGCAGAGACGTGTGCAGGTGGTTGGGGCCTGCCCCTGCGTGTCTGGGCTCCGGTCCTCAGCCCCAGCTCAGGGAAGCAGCTCCTGAGTCAAGACCTGTAGGAGGCGCGGGGCGCCCCCGCCTGGAAGCCTAGTGCACAGCATGCGGGAAGCGAGCCTCCTCGGGGGAAGAGGAGGCAGCCCAGCTGCGTGCAGCTGAAATCACTTCTTGGGCGGAGCCGAGTGCGCCCCCAGTACGGCAGAGCTCCAGGTCTGCTCAGAGGCCTAATCTGGTAGAGTTGCTGGCGTGAGGCTGCTCTGCCCTGGGCGAGCCTTGCCCAGACTTGCCTCGCGGCTAGGCTTCCAGTCCAGGAAAGAGCAGGCTGCGCGAGACTGGGAGATGCTACTGGCGCCTTCCTGGCCTCAGCTCCACTCCTGCCTTGCCTTTGCACCTAGTCCCCAGGCCTTCTTGTGGAGGGCTTAGTTGCCGGTGGGTTGCACACTGCCAAGCGCTCCAGCAGTGAGGGCTCTATTAGAGGCAATGGGAGGGCAACTGCAGGGCTCCTCCAGCGGTTGCTTGACCGCCCAGACTCAGCACAGCACGGAGAGCACAAGGCTCACAGGGCCCCTGGCTGGGGTCTGCGGCCCCACACACCCGGAGGCTGACTCCGTGAGCGCCCAGAAGGTGCCTGACAGACGTCATTTCCCTAGTGCTCTCCTCCCCAGCAGAGACGTGTGCAGGTGGTTGGGGCCTGCCCCTGCGTGTCTGGGCTCCCGCCTACAGCCCCAGCTCAGTTGAAGCAGCCCCTGAGCCAAGACCTTCAGGAGGCGCGGGGCCTCCCTGTCGGGAAGCCATGTGCACAGTACGCGGGGATGCGAGCCTCCTTGGGAAGAGTCGAGGGAGCCAAGCCACTTGCACCTGCAATCCCTGCTTGGGCGGAGCTGAGTGCGCCTCCAGTACGGCAGAGCTCTAGCTCTGCTCAGAGGCTGGATCTAGTAAGGTTCCTTGCGCGAGGCAGCTCTGCCCAGTGCGAGACTTGCCCAGGCTTGCCGCGCTGCTAGCCTTCCTGCCCAGGAAGGAGCAGGCTGTGCGATGCTGGGAGAGGCCACTGGCGCCTTCCTGGCCTCAGCTCCGCTCCTGCCTTGCCTTTGCACCCAGGCCTCAGGCGTCCTTGGGGAGGGCTTAGGGGCTGGTGCCTAGCACACTGCTAAGCGCTCCAGCAGTCAGGGCTCTATTAGAGGGAAGGGGAGGGCAACTGCAGGGCTCCTCCAGCGGTTGCTTGGCCGCCCAGACTCAGCGCCACACGGAGAGCACAAGGCTCACAGGGCCCCTGTCTGTGGTCTGCAGCCCCACACACCCGGAGGCTGACTCCGTGGGCGCCCAGAAGTTACCTGACAGACGTCATTTCCCTAGCGCTCTCCTCCCCAGCAGAGACGTGTGCAAGTGGTTGGGGCCAGGCCCTGCGTGTCTGGGCTCCCGCTCCCATCCACAGCTCAGGGGAAGCAGCCCCTGAGCCAAGACCTGCAGGAGGCGCGGGGCGCCCCCGCCTGGAAGCTTAGTGCACAGCATGCAGGAAGCGAGCCTCCTCGGGGGAAGAGGAGGCAGCCCAGCTGCGTGCAGCTGAAATCACTGCTTGGGTGGAGCCGAGTTCGCTTCCAGTACGGCAGAGCTCCAGCTCTGCTCAGAGGCCCGATCTGCCAGAGTTCCTGGCGTGAGGCTGCTCTGGCCTGGGCGAGCCTTGCCCAGACTTGCCTCGCAGTTCGGCTTCCTGACCAGGAAGGAGCAGACTGCGCGAGACTGGGAGACGCGACTGGCTCCTTCCTGGCCTCAGCTCCACTCCTGCCTTGCCTTTGCACCTAGTCCCCGGACGTCCTTGCGGAGGGCTTAGTTGCCGATGGGTTGCACACTGCCAAGCGCTCCAGCAGTGAGGGCTCTATTAGTGGCAAAGGGAGGGCAACTGCAGGGCTCCTCCAGCGGTTGCTTGACCGCCCAGACTCAGCACAGCACGGAGAGCACAAGGCTCACAGGGCCCCTGGCTGGGGTCTGCGGCCCCACACACCCGGAGGCTGACTCCGTGAGCGCCCAGAAGGTGCCTGACAGACGTCATTTCCCTAGTGCTCTCCTCCCCAGCAGAGACGTGTGCAGGTGGTTGGGGCCTGCCCCTGCGTGTCTGGGCTCCCGCCTACAGCCCCAGCTCAGTTGAAGCAGCCCCTGAGCCAAGACCTTCAGGAGGCGCGGGGCCTCCCTGTCGGGAAGCCATGTGCACAGTACGCGGGGATGCGAGCCTCCTTGGGAAGAGTCGAGGGAGCCAAGCCACTTGCACCTGCAATCCCTGCTTGGGCGGAGCTGAGTGCGCCTCCAGTACGGCAGAGCTCTAGCTCTGCTCAGAGGCTGGATCTAGTAAGGTTCCTTGCGCGAGGCAGCTCTGCCCAGTGCGAGACTTGCCCAGGCTTGCCGCGCTGCTAGCCTTCCTGCCCAGGAAGGAGCAGGCTGTGCGATGCTGGGAGAGGCCACTGGCGCCTTCCTGGCCTCAGCTCCGCTCCTGCCTTGCCTTTGCACCTAGTTCAAAGGCGTCCTTTTGGAAGGTTTAGGGGCCGGTGTGTTGCACACTGCCAAGAGGTCCAGCAGTGAGGGCTCTATTAGAGGCAATGGGAGGGCAACTGCAGGGCTCCTCCAGCGGTCGCTTGACCGCCCTGACTCAGCACAGCACGGAGAGCACAAGGCTCACAGTGCCCCTGGCTAGGGTCTGCAGCCCCACACACCGGGCGGCTGACTCCGTGAGCGCCCAGCAGGTGCCTGACAGACGTCATTTCCCTAGTGCTCTCCTCCCCAGCAGAGACGTGTGCAGGTGGTTGGGGCCTGCCCCTGCGTGTCTGGGCTCCGGTCCTCAGCCCCAGCTCAGGGAAGCAGCTCCTGAGTCAAGACCTGTAGGAGGCGCGGGGCGCCCCCGCCTGGAAGCCTAGTGCACAGCATGCGGGAAGCGAGCCTCCTCGGGGGAAGAGGAGGCAGCCCAGCTGCGTGCAGCTGAAATCACTTCTTGGGCGGAGCCGAGTGCGCCCCCAGTACGGCAGAGCTACAGGTCTGCTCAGAGGCCTAATCTGGTAGAGTTGCTGGCGTGAGGCTGCTCTGCCCTGGGCGAGCCTTGCCCAGACTTGCCTCGCGGCTAGGCTTCCAGTCCAGGAAGGAGCAGACTGCGCGAGACTGGGAGACGCGACTGGCTCCTTCCTGGCCTCAGCTCCACTCCTGCCTTGCCTTTGCACCTAGTCCCCGGGCGTCCTTGCGGAGGGCTTAGTTGCCGGTGGGTTGCACACTGCCAAGCGCTCCAGCAGTGAGGGCTCTATTAGAGGCAATGGGAGGGCAACTGCAGGGCTCCTCCAGCGGTTGCTTGACCGCCCAGACTCAGCACAGCACGGAGAGCACAAGGCTCACAGGGCCCCTGGCTGGGGTCTGCGGCCCCACACACCCGGAGGCTGACTCCGTGAGCGCCCAGAAGGTGCCTGACAGACGTCATTTCCCTAGTGCTCTCCTCCCCAGCAGAGACGTGTGCAGGTGGTTGGGGCCTGCCCCTGCGTGTCTGGGCTCCCGCCTACAGCCCCAGCTCAGTTGAAGCAGCCCCTGAGCCAAGACCTTCAGGAGGCGCGGGGCCTCCCTGTCGGGAAGCCATGTGCACAGTACGCGGGGATGCGAGCCTCCTTGGGAAGAGTCGAGGGAGCCAAGCCACTTGCACCTGCAATCCCTGCTTGGGCGGAGCTGAGTGCGCCTCCAGTACGGCAGAGCTCTAGCTCTGCTCAGAGGCTGGATCTAGTAAGGTTCCTTGCGCGAGGCAGCTCTGCCCAGTGCGAGACTTGCCCAGGCTTGCCGCGCTGCTAGCCTTCCTGCCCAGGAAGGAGCAGGCTGTGCGATGCTGGGAGAGGCCACTGGCGCCTTCTTGGCCTCAGCTCCGCTCCTGCCTTGCCTTTGCACCCAGGCTTCAGGCCTCCTTGGGGAGGGCTTAGGGGCTGGTGCCTAGCACACTGCTAAGCGCTCCAGCAGTCAGGGCTCTATTAGAGGGAAGGGGAGGGCAACTGCAGGGCTCCTCCAGCGGTTGCTTGGCCGCCCAGACTCAGCGCCACACGGAGAGCACAAGGCTCACAGGGCCCCTGTCTGTGGTCTGCAGCCCCACACACCCGGAGGCTGACTCCGTGGGCGCCCAGAAGTTACCTGACAGACGTCATTTCCCTAGCGCTCTCCTCCCCAGCAGAGACGTGTGCAAGTGGTTGGGGCCAGGCCCTGCGTGTCTGGGCTCCCGCTCCCATCCCCAGCTCAGGGGAAGCAGCCCCTGAGCCAAGACCTGCAGGAGGCGCGGGGCGCCCCCGCCTGGAAGCTTAGTGCACAGCATGCGGGAAACGAGCCTCCTCGGGGGAAGAGGAGGCAGCCCAGCTGCGTGCAGCTGAAATCACTGCTTGGGTGGAGCCGAGTTCGCTTCCAGTACGGCAGAGCTCCAGCTCTGCTCAGAGGCCCGATCTACCAGAGTTCCTGGCGTGAGGCTGTTCTGGACTGGGCGAGCCTTGCCCAGACTTGCCTCGCACTTCGGCTTCCTGACCAGGAAGGAGCAGACTGCGCGAGACTGGGAGACGCGACTGGCTCCTTCCTGGCCTCAGCTCCACTCCTGCCTTGCCTTTGCACCTAGTCCCCGGGCGTCCTTGCGGAGGGCTTAGTTGCCGATGGGTTGCACACTGCCAAGCGCTCCAGCAGTGAGGGCTCTATTAGTGGCAATGGGAGGGCAACTGCAGGGCTCCTCCAGCGGTTGCTTGGCCGCCCAGACTCAGCGCCACACGGAGAGCACAAGGCTCACAGGGCCCCTGTCTGTGGTCTGCAGCCCCACACACTCGGAGGCTGACTCCGTGGGCGCCCAGAATTTACCTGACAGACGTCATTTCCCTAGCGCTCTCCTCCCCAGCAGAGACGTGTGCAGGTGGTTGGGGCCTGCTCCGGCGTGTCTGGGCTCCCGCCTACAGCCCCAGCTCAGTTGAAGCAGCCCCTGAGCCAAGACCTTCAGGAGGCGCGGGGCCTCCCTGTCGGGAAGCCATGTGCACAGTACGCGGGGATGCGAGCCTCCTTGGGAAGAGTCGAGGGAGCCAAGCCACTTGCACCTGCAATCCCTGCTTGGGCGGAGCTGAGTGCGCCTCCAGTACGGCAGAGCTCTAGCTCTGCTCAGAGGCTGGATCTAGTAAGGTTCCTTGCGCGAGGCAGCTCTGCCCAGTGCGAGACTTGCCCAGGCTTGCCGCGCTGCTAGCCTTCCTGCCCAGGAAGGAGCAGGCTGTGCGATGCTGGGAGAGGCCACTGGCGCCTTCCTGGCCTCAGCTCCGCTCCTGCCTTGCCTTTGCACCTAGTTCAAAGGCGTCCTTTTGGAAGGTTTAGGGGCCGGTGTGTTGCACACTGCCAAGAGGTCCAGCAGTGAGGGCTCTATTAGAGGCAATGGGAGGGCAACTGCAGGGCTCCTCCAGCGGTCGCTTGACCGCCCTGATTCAGCACAGCACGGAGAGCACAAGGCTCACAGTGCCCCTGGCTAGGGTCTGCAGCCCCACACACCGGGCGGCTGACTCCGTGAGCTCCCAGCAGGTGCCTGACAGACGTCATTTCCCTAGTGCTCTCCTCCCCAGCAGAGACGTGTGCAGGTGGTTGGGGCCTGCCCCTGCGTGTCTGGGCTCCGGTCCTCAGCCCCAGCTCAGGGAAGCAGCTCCTGAGTCAAGACCTGTAGGAGGGGCGGGGCGCCCCCGCCTGGAAGCCTAGTGCACAGCATGCGGGAAGCGAGCCTCCTCGGGGGAAGAGGAGGCAGCCCAGCTGCGTGCAGCTGAAATCACTTCTTGGGCGGAGCCGAGTGCGCCCCCAGTACGGCAGAGCTCCAGGTCTGCTCAGAGGCCTAATCTGGTAGAGTTGCTGGCGTGAGGCTGCTCTGCCCTGGGCGAGCCTTGCCCAGACTTGCCTCGCGGCTAGGCTTCCAGTCCAGGAAAGAGCAGGCTGCGCGAGACTGGGAGATGCTACTGGCGCCTTCCTGGCCTCAGCTCCACTCCTGCCTTGCCTTTGCACCTAGTCCCCAGGCCTTCTTGTGGAGGGCTTAGTTGCTGGTGGGTTGCACACTGCCAAGCGCTCCAGCAGTGAGGGCTCTATTAGAGGCAATGGGAGGGCAACTGCAGGGCTCCTCCAGCGGTTGCTTGACCGCCCAGACTCAGCACAGCACGGAGAGCACAAGGCTCACAGGGCCCCTGGCTGGGGTCTGCGGCCCCACACACCCGGAGGCTGACTCCGTGAGCGCCCAGAAGGTGCCTGACAGACGTCATTTCCCTAGTGCTCTCCTCCCCAGCAGAGACGTGTGCAGGTGGTTGGGGCCTGCCCCTGCGTGTCTGGGCTCCCGCCTACAGCCCCAGCTCAGTTGAAGCAGCCCCTGAGCCAAGACCTTCAGGAGGCGCGGGGCCTCCCTGTCGGGAAGCCATGTGCACAGTACGCGGGGATGCGAGCCTCCTTGGGAAGAGTCGAGGGAGCCAAGCCACTTGCACCTGCAATCCCTGCTTGGGCGGAGCTGAGTGCGCCTCCAGTACGGCAGAGCTCTAGCTCTGCTCAGAGGCTGGATCTAGTAAGGTTCCTTGCGCGAGGCAGCTCTGCCCAGTGCGAGACTTGCCCAGGCTTGCTGCGCTGCTAGCCTTCCTGCCCAGGAAGGAGCAGGCTGTGCGATGCTGGGAGAGGCCACTGGCGCCTTCCTGGCCTCAGCTCCGCTCCTGCCTTGCCTTTGCACCCAGGCTTCAGGCGTCTTGAGGAGGGCTTAGGGGCTGGTGCCTAGCACACTGCTAAGCGCTCCAGCAGTCAGGGCTCTATTAGAGGGAAGGGGAGGGCAACTGCAGGGCTCCTCCAGCGGTTGCTTGGCCGCCCAGACTCAGCGCCACACGGAGAGCACAAGGCTCACAGGGCCCCTGTCTGTGGTCTGCAGCCCCACACACCCGGAGGCTGACTCCGTGGGCGCCCAGAAGTTACCTGACAGACGTCATTTCCCTAGCGCTCTCCTCCCCAGCAGAGACGTGTGCAAGTGGTTGGGGCCAGGCCCTGCGTGTCTGGGCTCCCGCTCCCATCCCCAGCTCAGGGGAAGCAGCCCCTGAGCCAAGACCTGCAGGAGGCGCGGGGCGCCCCCGCCTGGAAGCTTAGTGCACAGCATGCAGGAAGCGAGCCTCCTCGGGGGAAGAGGAGGCAGCCCAGCTGCGTGCAGCTGAAATCACTGCTTGGGTGGAGCCGAGTTCGCTTCCAGTACGGCAGAGCTCCAGCTCTGCTCAGAGGCCCGATCTGCCAGAGTTCCTGGCGTGAGGCTGCTCTGGCCTGGGCGAGCCTTGCCCAGACTTGCCTCGCACTTCGGCTTCCTGACCAGGAAGGAGCAGACTGCGCGAGACTGGGAGACGCGACTGGCTCCTTCCTGGCCTCAGCTCCACTCCTGCCTTGCCTTTGCACCTAGTCCCCGGGCGTCCTTGCGGAGGGCTTAGTTGCCGATGGGTTGCACACTGCCAAGCGCTCCAGCAGTGAGGGCTCTATTAGTGGCAATGGGAGGGCAACTGCAGGGCTCCTCCAGCGGTTGCTTGGCCGCCCAGACTCAGCGCCACACGGAGAGCACAAGGCTCACAGGGCCCCTGTCTGTGGTCTGCAGCCCCACACACCCGGAGGCTGACTCCGTGGTCGCCCAGAAGTTACCTGACAGACGTCATTTCGCTAGCGCTCTCCTCCCCAGCAGAGACGTGTGCAGGTGGTTGGGGCCTGCCCCTGCGTGTCTGGGCTCCCGCCTACAGCCCCAGCTCAGTTGAAGCAGCCCCTGAGCCAAGACCTTCAGGAGGCGCGGGGCCTCCCTGTCGGGAAGCCATGTGCACAGTACGCGGGGATGCGAGCCTCCTTGGGAAGAGTCGAGGGAGCCAAGCCACTTGCACCTGCAATCCCTGCTTGGGCGAAGCTGAGTGCGCCTCCAGTACGGCAGAGCTCTAGCTCTGCTCAGAGGCTGGATCTAGTAAGGTTCCTTGCGCGAGGCAGCTCTGCCCAGTGCGAGACTTGCCCAGGCTTGCCGCGCTGCTAGCCTTCCTGCCCAGGAAGGAGCAGGCTGTGCGATGCTGGGAGAGGCCACTGGCGCCTTCCTGGCCTCAGCTCCGCTCCTGCCTTGCCTTTGCACCTAGTTCAAAGGCGTCCTTTTGGAAGGTTTAGGGGCCGGTGTGTTGCACACTGCCAAGAGGTCCAGCAGTGAGGGCTCTATTAGAGGCAATGGGAGGGCAACTGCAGGGCTCCTCCAGCGGTCGCTTGACCGCCCTTACTCAGCACAGCACGGAGAGCACAAGGCTCACAGTGCCCCTGGCTAGGGTCTGCAGCCCCACACACCGGGCGGCTGACTCCGTGAGCTCCCAGCAGGTGCCTGACAGACGTCATTTCCCTAGTGCTCTCCTCCCCAGCAGAGACGTGTGCAGGTGGTTGGGGCCTGCCCCTGCGTGTCTGGGCTCCGGTCCTCAGCCCCAGCTCAGGGAAGCAGCTCCTGAGTCAAGACCTGTAGGAGGGGCGGGGCGCCCCCGCCTGGAAGCCTAGTGCACAGCATGCGGGAAGCGAGCCTCCTCGGGGGAAGAGGAGGCAGCCCAGCTGCGTGCAGCTGAAATCACTTCTTGGGCGGAGCCGAGTGCGCCCCCAGTACGGCAGAGCTCCAGGTCTGCTCAGAGGCCTAATCTGGTAGAGTTGCTGGCGTGAGGCTGCTCTGCCCTGGGCGAGCCTTGCCCAGACTTGCCTCGCGGCTAGGCTTCCAGTCCAGGAAAGAGCAGGCTGCGCAAGACTGGGAGATGCTACTGGCGCCTTCCTGGCCTCAGCTCCACTCCTGCCTTGCCTTTGCACCTAGTCCCCAGGCCTTCTTGTGGAGGGCTTAGTTGCTGGTGGGTTGCACACTGCCAAGCGCTCCAGCAGTGAGGGCTCTATTAGAGGCAATGGGAGGGCAACTCCAGGGCTCCTCCAGCGGTTGCTTGACCGCCCAGACTCAGCACAGCACGGAGAGCACAAGGCTCACAGGGCCCCTGGCTGGGGTCTGCGGCCCCACACACCCGGAGGCTGACTCCGTGAGCGCCCAGAAGGTGCCTGACAGACGTCATTTCCCTAGTGCTCTCCTCCCCAGCAGAGACGTGTGCAGGTGGTTGGGGCCTGCCCCTGCGTGTCTGGGCTCCCGCCTACAGCCCCAGCTCAGTTGAAGCAGCCCCTGAGCCAAGACCTTCAGGAGGCGCGGGGCCTCCCTGTCGGGAAGCCATGTGCACAGTACGCGGGGATGCGAGCCTCCTTGGGAAGAGTCGAGGGAGCCAAGCCACTTGCACCTGCAATCCCTGCTTGGGCGGAGCTGAGTGCGCCTCCAGTACGGCAGAGCTCTAGCTCTGCTCAGAGGCTGGATCTAGTAAGGTTCCTTGCGCGAGGCAGCTCTGCCCAGTGCGAGACTTGCCCAGGCTTGCTGCGCTGCTAGCCTTCCTGCCCAGGAAGGAGCAGGCTGTGCGATGCTGGGAGAGGCCACTGGCGCCTTCCTGGCCTCAGCTCCGCTCCTGCCTTGCCTTTGCACCCAGGCTTCAGGCGTCCTTGAGGAGGGCTTAGGGGCTGGTGCCTAGCACACTGCTAAGCGCTCCAGCAGTCAGGGCTCTATTAGAGGGAAGGGGAGGGCAACTGCAGGGCTCCTCCAGCGGTTGCTTGGCTGCCCAGACTCAGCGCCACACGGAGAGCACAAGGCTCACAGGGCCCCTGTCTGTGGTCTGCAGCCCCACACACCCGGAGGCTGACTCCGTGGGCGCCCAGAAGTTACCTGACAGACGTCATTTCCCTAGCGCTCTCCTCCCCAGCAGAGACGTGTGCAAGTGGTTGGGGCCAGGCCCTGCGTGTCTGGGCTCCCGCTCCATCCCCAGCTCAGGGGAAGCAGCCCCTGAGCCAAGACCTGCAGGAGGCGCGGGGCGCCCCCGCCTGGAAGCTTAGTGCACAGCATGCAGGAAGCGAGCCTCCTCGGGGGAAGAGGAGGCAGCCCAGCTGCGTGCAGCTGAAATCACTGCTTGGGTGGAGCCGAGTTCGCTTCCAGTACGGCAGAGCTCCAGCTCTGCTCAGAGGCCCGATCTGCCAGAGTTCCTGGCGTGAGGCTGCTCTGGCCTGGGCGAGCCTTGCCCAGACTTGCCTCGCACTTCGGCTTCCTGACCAGGAAGGAGCAGACTGCGCGAGACTGGGAGACGCGACTGGCTCCTTCCTGGCCTCAGCTCCACTCCTGCCTTGCCTTTGCACCTAGTCCCCGGGCGTCCTTGCGGAGGGCTTAGTTGCCGATGGGTTGCACACTGCCAAGCGCTCCAGCAGTGAGGGCTCTATTAGTGGCAATGGGAGGGCAACTGCAGGGCTCCTCCAGCGGTTGCTTGGCCGCCCAGACTCAGCGCCACACGGAGAGCACAAGGCTCACAGGGCCCCTGTCTGTGGTCTGCAGCCCCACACACCCGGAGGCTGACTCCGTAGGCTCCCAGAAGTTACCTGACAGACGTCATTTCCCTAGCGCTCTCCTCCCCAGCAGAGACGTGTGCAGGTGGTTGGGGCCTGCCCCTGCGTGTCTGGGCTCCCGCCTACAGCCCCAGCTCAGTTGAAGCAGCCCCTGAGCCAAGACCTTCAGGAGGCGCGGGGCCTCCCTGTCGGGAAGCCATGTGCACAGTACGCGGGGATGCGAGCCTCCTTGGGAAGAGTCGAGGGAGCCAAGCCACTTGCACCTGCAATCCCTGCTTGGGCGAAGCTGAGTGCGCCTCCAGTACGGCAGAGCTCTAGCTCTGCTCAGAGGCTGAATCTAGTAAGGTTCCTTGCGCGAGGCAGCTCTGCCCAGTGCGAGACTTGCCCAGGCTTGCCGCGCTGCTAGCCTTCCTGCCCAGGAAGGAGCAGGCTGTGCGATGCTGGGAGAGGCCACTGGCGCCTTCCTGGCCTCAGCTCCGCTCCTGCCTTGCCTTTGCACCTAGTTCAAAGGCGTCCTTTTGGAAGGTTTAGGGGCCGGTGTGTTGCACACTGCCAAGAGGTCCAGCAGTGAGGGCTCTATTAGAGGCAGTGGGAGGGCAACTGCAGGGCTCCTCCAGCGGTCGCTTGACCGCCCTGACTCAGCACAGCACGGAGAGCACAAGGCTCACAGTGCCCCTGGCTAGGGTCTGCAGCCCCTCACACCGGGCGGCTGACTCCGTGAGCGCCCAGCAGGTGCCTGACAGACGTCATTTCCCTAGTGCTCTCCTCCCCAGCAGAGACGTGTGCAGGTGGTTGGGGCCTGCCCCTGCGTGTCTGGGCTCCAGTCCTCAGCCCCAGCTCAGGGAAGCAGCTCCTGAGTCAAGACCTGTAGGAGGCGCGGGGCGCCCCCGCCTGGAAGCCTAGTGCACAGCATGCGGGAAGCGAGCCTCCTCGGGGGAAGAGGAGGCAGCCCAGCTGCGTGCAGCTGAAATCACTTCTTGGGCGGAGCCGAGTGCGCCCCCAGTACGGCAGAGCTCCAGGTCTGCTCAGAGGCCTAATCTGGTAGAGTTGCTGGCGTGAGGCTGCTCTGCCCTGGGCGAGCCTTGCCCAGACTTGCCTCGCGGCTAGGCTTCCAGTCCAGGAAAGAGCAGGCTGCGCGAGACTGGGAGATGCTACTGGCGCCTTCCTGGCCTCAGCTCCACTCCTGCCTTGCCTTTGCACCTAGTCCCCAGGCCTTCTTGTGGAGGGCTTAGTTGCCGGTGGGTTGCACACTGCCAAGCGCTCCAGCAGTGAGGGCTCTATTAGAGGCAATGGGAGGGCAACTGCAGGGCTCCTCCAGCGGTTGCTTGACCGCCCAGACTCAGCACAGCACGGAGAGCACAAGGCTCACAGGGCCCCTGGCTGGGGTCTGCGGCCCCACACACCCGGAGGCTGACTCCGTGAGCGCCCAGAAGGTGCCTGACAGACGTCATTTCCCTAGTGCTCTCCTCCCCAGCAGAGACGTGTGCAGGTGGTTGGGGCCTGCCCCTGCGTGTCTGGGCTCCCGCCTACAGCCCCAGCTCAGTTGAAGCAGCCCCTGAGCCAAGACCTTCAGGAGGCGCGGGGCCTCCCTGTCGGGAAGCCATGTGCACAGTACGCGGGGATGCGAGCCTCCTTGGGAAGAGTCGAGGGAGCCAAGCCACTTGCACCTGCAATCCCTGCTTGGGCGGAGCTGAGTGCGCCTCCAGTACGGCAGAGCTCTAGCTCTGCTCAGAGGCTGGATCTAGTAAGGTTCCTTGCGCGAGGCAGCTCTGCCCAGTGCGAGACTTGCCCAGGCTTGCTGCGCTGCTAGCCTTCCTGCCCAGGAAGGAGCAGGCTGTGCGATGCTGGGAGAGGCCACTGGCGCCTTCCTGGCCTCAGCTCCGCTCCTGCCTTGCCTTTGCACCCAGGCTTCAGGCGTCCTTGAGGAGGGCTTAGGGGCTGGTGCCTAGCACACTGCTAAGCGCTCCAGCAGTCAGGGCTCTATTAGAGGGAAGGGGAGGGCAACTGCAGGGCTCCTCCAGCGGTTGCTTGGCCGCCCAGACTCAGCGCCACACGGAGAGCACAAGGCTCACAGGGCCCCTGTCTGTGGTCTGCAGCCCCACACACCCGGAGGCTGACTCCGTGGGCGCCCAGAAGTTACCTGACAGACGTCATTTCCCTAGCGCTCTCCTCCCCAGCAGAGACGTGTGCAAGTGGTTGGGGCCAGGCCCTGCGTGTCTGGGCTCCCGCTCCCATCCCCAGCTCAGGGGAAGCAGCCCCTGAGCCAAGACCTGCAGGAGGCGCGGGGCGCCCCCGCCTGGAAGCTTAGTGCACAGCATGCGGGAAGCGAGCCTCCTCGGGGGAAGAGGAGGCAGCCCAGCTGCGTGCGGCTGAAATCACTGCTTGGGTGGAGCCGAGTTCGCTTCCAGTACGGCAGAGCTCCAGCTCTGCTAAAGGCCCGATCTGCCAGAGTTCCTGGCGTGAGGCTGCTCTGGCCTGGGCGAGCCTTGCCCAGACTTGCCTCGCAGTTCGGCTTCCTGACCAGGAAGGAGCAGACTGCGCGAGACTGGGAGACGCGACTGGCTCCTTCCTGGCCTCAGCTCCACTCCTGCCTTGCCTTTGCACCTAGTCCCCAGACGTCCTTGCGGAGGGCTTAGTTGCCGATGGGTTGCACACTGCCAAGCGCTCCAGCAGTGAGGGCTCTATTAGTGGCAATGGGAGGGCAACTGCAGGGCTCCTCCAGCGGTTGCTTGACTGCCCAGACTCAGCACAGCACGGAGAGCACAAGGCTCACAGGGCCCCTGGCTGGGGTCTGCGGCCCCACACACCCGGAGGCTGACTCCGTGAGCGCCCAGAAGGTGCCTGACAGACGTCATTTCCCTAGTGCTCTCCTCCCCAGCAGAGACGTGTGCAGGTGGTTGGGGCCTGCCCCTGCGTGTCTGGGCTCCCGCCTACAGCCCCAGCTCAGTTGAAGCAGCCCCTGAGCCAAGACCTTCAGGAGGCGCGGGGCCTCCCTGTCGGGAAGCCATGTGCACAGTACGCGGGGATGCGAGCCTCCTTGGGAAGAGTCGAGGGAGCCAAGCCACTTGCACCTGCAATCCCTGCTTGGGCGGAGCTGAGTGCGCCTCCAGTACGGCAGAGCTCTAGCTCTGCTCAGAGGCTGGATCTAGTAAGGTTCCTTGCGCGAGGCAGCTCTGCCCAGTGCGAGACTTGCCCAGGCTTGCCGCGCTGCTAGCCTTCCTGCCCAGGAAGGAGCAGGCTGTGCGATGCTGGGAGAGGCCACTGGCGCCTTCCTGGCCTCAGCTCCGCTCCTGCCTTGCCTTTGCACCTAGTTCAAAGGCGTCCTTTTGGAAGGTTTAGGGGCCGGTGTGTTGCACACTGCCAAGAGGTCCAGCAGTGAGGGCTCTATTAGAGGCAATGGGAGGGCAACTGCAGGGCTCCTCCAGCGGTCGCTTGACCGCCCTGACTCAGCACAGCACGGAGAGCACAAGGCTCACAGTGCCCCTGGCTAGGGTCTGCAGCCCCACACACCGGGCGGCTGACTCCGTGAGCGCCCAGCAGGTGCCTGACAGACGTCATTTCCCTAGTGCTCTCCTCCCCAGCAGAGACGTGTGCAGGTGGTTGGGGCCTGCCCCTGCGTGTCTGGGCTCCGGTCCTCAGCCCCAGCTCAGGGAAGCAGCTCCTGAGTCAAGACCTGTAGGAGGCGCGGGGCGCCCCCGCCTGGAAGCCTAGTGCACAGCATGCGGGAAGCGAGCCTCCTCGGGGGAAGAGGAGGCAGCCCAGCTGCGTGCAGCTGAAATCACTTCTTGGGCGGAGCCGAGTGCGCCCCCAGTACGGCAGAGCTCCAGGTCTGCTCAGAGGCCTAATCTGGTAGAGTTGCTGGCGTGAGGCTGCTCTGCCCTGGGCGAGCCTTGCCCAGACTTGCCTCGCGGCTAGGCTTCCAGTCCAGGAAAGAGCAGGCTGCGCGAGACTGGGAGATGCTACTGGCGCCTTCCTGGCCTCAGCTCCACTCCTGCCTTGCCTTTGCACCTAGTCCCCAGGCCTTCTTGTGGAGGGCTTAGTTGCCGGTGGGTTGCACACTGCCAAGCGCTCCAGCAGTGAGGGCTCTATTAGAGGCAATGGGAGGGCAACTGCAGGGCTCCTCCAGCGGTTGCTTGACCGCCCAGACTCAGCACAGCACGGAGAGCACAAGGCTCACAGGGCCCCTGGCTGGGGTCTGCGGCCCCACACACCCGGAGGCTGACTCCGTGAGCGCCCAGAAGGTGCCTGACAGACGTCATTTCCCTAGTGCTCTCCTCCCCAGCAGAGACGTGTGCAGGTGGTTGGGGCCTGCCCCTGCGTGTCTGGGCTCCCGCCTACAGCCCCAGCTCAGTTGAAGCAGCCCCTGAGCCAAGACCTTCAGGAGGCGCGGGGCCTCCCTGTCGGGAAGCCATGTGCACAGTACGCGGGGATGCGAGCCTCCTTGGGAAGAGTCGAGGGAGCCAAGCCACTTGCACCTGCAATCCCTGCTTGGGCGGAGCTGAGTGCGCCTCCAGTACGGCAGAGCTCTAGCTCTGCTCAGAGGCTGGATCTAGTAAGGTTCCTTGCGCGAGGCAGCTCTGCCCAGTGCGAGACTTGCCCAGGCTTGCCGCGCTGCTAGCCTTCCTGCCCAGGAAGGAGCAGGCTGTGCGATGCTGGGAGAGGCCACTGGCGCCTTCCTGGCCTCAGCTCCGCTCCTGCCTTGCCTTTGCACCTAGTTCAAAGGCGTCCTTTTGGAAGGTTTAGGGGCCGGTGTGTTGCACACTGCCAAGAGGTCCAGCAGTGAGGGCTCTATTAGAGGCAATGGGAGGGCAACTGCAGGGCTCCTCCAGCGGTCGCTTGACCGCCCTGACTCAGCACAGCACGGAGAGCACAAGGCTCACAGTGCCCCTGGCTAGGGTCTGCAGCCCCACACACCGGGCGGCTGACTCCGTGAGCGCCCAGCAGGTGCCTGACAGACGTCATTTCCCTAGTGCTCTCCTCCCCAGCAGAGACGTGTGCAGGTGGTTGGGGCCTGCCCCTGCGTGTCTGGGCTCCGGTCCTCAGCCCCAGCTCAGGGAAGCAGCTCCTGAGTCAAGACCTGTAGGAGGCGCGGGGCGCCCCCGCCTGGAAGCCTAGTGCACAGCATGCGGGAAGCGAGCCTCCTCGGGGGAAGAGGAGGCAGCCCAGCTGCGTGCAGCTGAAATCACTTCTTGGGCGGAGCCGAGTGCGCCCCCAGTACGGCAGAGCTCCAGGTCTGCTCAGAGGCCTAATCTGGTAGAGTTGCTGGCGTGAGGCTGCTCTGCCCTGGGCGAGCCTTGCCCAGACTTGCGTCGCGGCTAGGCTTCCAGTCCAGGAAAGAGCAGGCTGCGCGAGACTGGGAGATGCTACTGGCGCCTTCCTGGCCTCAGCTCCACTCCTGCCTTGCCTTTGCACCTAGTCCCCAGGCCTTCTTGTGGAGGGCTTAGTTGCCGGTGGGTTGCACACTGCCAAGCGCTCCAGCAGTGAGGGCTCTATTAGAGGCAATGGGAGGGCAACTGCAGGGCTCCTCCAGCGGTTGCTTGACCGCCCAGACTCAGCACAGCACGGAGAGCACAAGGCTCACAGGGCCCCTGGCTGGGGTCTGCGGCCCCACACACCCGGAGGCTGACTCCGTGAGCGCCCAGAAGGTGCCTGACAGACGTCATTTCCCTAGTGCTCTCCTCCCCAGCAGAGACGTGTGCAGGTGGTTGGGGCCTGCCCCTGCGTGTCTGGGCTCCCGCCTACAGCCCCAGCTCAGTTGAAGCAGCCCCTGAGCCAAGACCTTCAGGAGGCGCGGGGCCTCCCTGTCGGGAAGCCATGTGCACAGTACGCGGGGATGCGAGCCTCCTTGGGAAGAGTCGAGGGAGCCAAGCCACTTGCACCTGCAATCCCTGCTTGGGCGGAGCTGAGTGCGCCTCCAGTACGGCAGAGCTCTAGCTCTGCTCAGAGGCTGGATCTAGTAAGGTTCCTTGCGCGAGGCAGCTCTGCCCAGTGCGAGACTTGCCCAGGCTTGCCGCGCTGCTAGCCTTCCTGCCCAGGAAGGAGCAGGCTGTGCGATGCTGGGAGAGGCCACTGGCGCCTTCCTGGCCTCAGCTCCGCTCCTGCCTTGCCTTTGCACCTAGTTCAAAGGCGTCCTTTTGGAAGGTTTAGGGGCCGGTGTGTTGCACACTGCCAAGAGGTCCAGCAGTGAGGGCTCTATTAGAGGCAATGGGAGGGCAACTGCAGGGCTCCTCCAGCGGTCGCTTGACCGCCCTGACTCAGCACAGCACGGAGAGCACAAGGCTCACAGTGCCCCTGGCTAGGGTCTGCAGCCCCACACACCGGGCGGCTGACTCCGTGAGCGCCCAGCAGGTGCCTGACAGACGTCATTTCCCTAGTGCTCTCCTCCCCAGCAGAGACGTGTGCAGGTGGTTGGGGCCTGCCCCTGCGTGTCTGGGCTCCGGTCCTCAGCCCCAGCTCAGGGAAGCAGCTCCTGAGTCAAGACCTGTAGGAGGCGCGGGGCGCCCCCGCCTGGAAGCCTAGTGCACAGCATGCGGGAAGCGAGCCTCCTCGGGGGAAGAGGAGGCAGCCCAGCTGCGTGCAGCTGAAATCACTTCTTGGGCGGAGCCGAGTGCGCCCCCAGTACGGCAGAGCTCCAGGTCTGCTCAGAGGCCTAATCTGGTAGAGTTGCTGGCGTGAGGCTGCTCTGCCCTGGGCGAGCCTTGCCCAGACTTGCGTCGCGGCTAGGCTTCCAGTCCAGGAAAGAGCAGGCTGCGCGAGACTGGGAGATGCTACTGGCGCCTTCCTGGCCTCAGCTCCACTCCTGCCTTGCCTTTGCACCTAGTCCCCAGGCCTTCTTGTGGAGGGCTTAGTTGCCGGTGGGTTGCACACTGCCAAGCGCTCCAGCAGTGAGGGCTCTATTAGAGGCAATGGGAGGGCAACTGCAGGGCTCCTCCAGCGGTTGCTTGACCGCCCAGACTCAGCACAGCACGGAGAGCACAAGGCTCACAGGGCCCCTGGCTGGGGTCTGCGGCCCCACACACCCGGAGGCTGACTCCGTGAGCGCCCAGAAGGTGCCTGACAGACGTCATTTCCCTAGTGCTCTCCTCCCCAGCAGAGACGTGTGCAGGTGGTTGGGGCCTGCCCCTGCGTGTCTGGGCTCCCGCCTACAGCCCCAGCTCAGTTGAAGCAGCCCCTGAGCCAAGACCTTCAGGAGGCGCGGGGCCTCCCTGTCGGGAAGCCATGTGCACAGTACGCGGGGATGCGAGCCTCCTTGGGAAGAGTCGAGGGAGCCAAGCCACTTGCACCTGCAATCCCTGCTTGGGCGGAGCTGAGTGCGCCTCCAGTACGGCAGAGCTCTAGCTCTGCTCAGAGGCTGGATCTAGTAAGGTTCCTTGCGCGAGGCAGCTCTGCCCAGTGCGAGACTTGCCCAGGCTTGCCGCGCTGCTAGCCTTCCTGCCCAGGAAGGAGCAGGCTGTGCGATGCTGGGAGAGGCCACTGGCGCCTTCCTGGCCTCAGCTCCGCTCCTGCCTTGCCTTTGCACCCAGGCTTCAGGCGTCCTTGGGGAGGGCTTAGGGGCTGGTGCCTAGCACACTGCTAAGCGCTCCAGCAGTCAGGGCTCTATTAGAGGGAAGGGGAGGGCAACTGCAGGGCTCCTCCAGCGGTTGCTTGGCCGCCCAGACTCAGCGCCACACGGAGAGCACAAGGCTCACAGGGCCCCTGTCTGTGGTCTGCAGCCCCACACACCCGGAGGCTGACTCCGTGGGCGCCCAGAAGTTACCTGACAGACGTCATTTCCCTAGCGCTCTCCTCCCCAGCAGAGACGTGTGCAAGTGTTTGGGGCCAGGCCCTGCGTGTCTGGGCTCCCGCTCCCATCCCCAGCTCAGGGGAAGCAGCCCCTGAGCCAACACCTGCAGGAGGCGCGGGGCGCCCCCGCCTGGAAGCTTAGTGCACAGCATGCGGGAAGCGAGCCTCCTCGGGGGAAGAGGAGGCAGCCCAGCTGCGTGCAGCTGAAATCACTGCTTGGGTGGAGCCGAGTTCGCTTCCAGTACGGCAGAGCTCCAGCTCTGCTCAGAGGCCCGATCTGCCAGAGTTCCTGGCGTGAGGCTGCTCTGGCCTGGGCGAGCCTTGCCCAGACTTGCCTCGCAGTTCGGCTTCCTGACCAGGAAGGAGCAGACTGCGCGAGACTGGGAGACGCGACTGGCTCCTTCCTGGCCTCAGCTCCACTCCTGCCTTGCCTTTGCACCTAGTCCCCGGGCGTCCTTGCGGAGGGCTTAGTTGCCGATGGGTTGCACACTGCCAAGCGCTCCAGCAGTGAGGGCTCTATTAGTGGCAATGGGAGGGCAACTGCAGGGCTCCTCCAGCGGTTGCTTGACCGCCCAGACTCAGCACAGCACGGAGAGCACAAGGCTCACAGGGCCCCTGGCTGGGGTCTGCGGCCCCACACACCCGGAGGCTGACTCCGTGAGCGCCCAGAAGGTGCCTGACAGACGTCATTTCCCTAGTGCTCTCCTCCCCAGCAGAGACGTGTGCAGGTGGTTGGGGCCTGCCCCTGCGTGTCTGGGCTCCCGCCTACAGCCCCAGCTCAGTTGAAGCAGCCCCTGAGCCAAGACCTTCAGGAGGCGCGGGGCCTCCCTGTCGGGAAGCCATGTGCACAGTACGCGGGGATGCGAGCCTCCTTGGGAAGAGTCGAGGGAGCCAAGCCACTTGCACCTGCAATCCCTGCTTGGGCGGAGCTGAGTGCGCCTCCAGTACGGCAGAGCTCTAGCTCTGCTCAGAGGCTGGATCTAGTAAGGTTCCTTGCGCGAGGCAGCTCTGCCCAGTGCGAGACTTGCCCAGGCTTGCCGCGCTGCTAGCCTTCCTGCCCAGGAAGGAGCAGGCTGTGCGATGCTGGGAGAGGCCACTGGCGCCTTCCTGGCCTCAGCTCCGCTCCTGCCTTGCCTTTGCACCTAGTTCAAAGGCGTCCTTTTGGAAGGTTTAGGGGCCGGTGTGTTGCACACTGCCAAGAGGTCCAGCAGTGAGGGCTCTATTAGAGGCAATGGGAGGGCAACTGCAGGGCTCCTCCAGCGGTCGCTTGACCGCCCTGACTCAGCACAGCACGGAGAGCACAAGGCTCACAGTGCCCCTGGCTAGGGTCTGCAGCCCCACACACCGGGCGGCTGACTCCGTGAGCGCCCAGCAGGTGCCTGACAGACGTCATTTCCCTAGTGCTCTCCTCCCCAGCAGAGACGTGTGCAGGTGGTTGGGGCCTGCCCCTGCGTGTCTGGGCTCCGGTCCTCAGCCCCAGCTCAGGGAAGCAGCTCCTGAGTCAAGACCTGTAGGAGGCGCGGGGCGCCCCCGCCTGGAAGCCTAGTGCACAGCATGCGGGAAGCGAGCCTCCTCGGGGGAAGAGGAGGCAGCCCAGCTGCGTGCAGCTGAAATCACTTCTTGGGCGGAGCCGAGTGCGCCCCCAGTACGGCAGAGCTCCAGGTCTGCTCAGAGGCCTAATCTGGTAGAGTTGCTGGCGTGAGGCTGCTCTGCCCTGGGCGAGCCTTGCCCAGACTTGCCTCGCGGCTAGGCTTCCAGTCCAGGAAAGAGCAGGCTGCGCGAGACTGGGAGATGCTACTGGCGCCTTCCTGGCCTCAGCTCCACTCCTGCCTTGCCTTTGCACCTAGTCCCCAGGCCTTCTTGTGGAGGGCTTAGTTGCCGGTGGGTTGCACACTGCCAAGCGCTCCAGCAGTGAGGGCTCTATTAGAGGCAATGGGAGGGCAACTGCAGGGCTCCTCCAGCGGTTGCTTGACCGCCCAGACTCAGCACAGCACGGAGAGCACAAGGCTCACAGGGCCCCTGGCTGGGGTCTGCGGCCCCACACACCCGGAGGCTGACTCCGTGAGCGCCCAGAAGGTGCCTGACAGACGTCATTTCCCTAGTGCTCTCCTCCCCAGCAGAGACGTGTGCAGGTGGTTGGGGCCTGCCCCTGCGTGTCTGGGCTCCCGCCTACAGCCCCAGCTCAGTTGAAGCAGCCCCTGAGCCAAGACCTTCAGGAGGCGCGGGGCCTCCCTGTCGGGAAGCCATGTGCACAGTACGCGGGGATGCGAGCCTCCTTGGGAAGAGTCGAGGGAGCCAAGCCACTTGCACCTGCAATCCCTGCTTGGGCGGAGCTGAGTGCGCCTCCAGTACGGCAGAGCTCTAGCTCTGCTCAGAGGCTGGATCTAGTAAGGTTCCTTGCGCGAGGCAGCTCTGCCCAGTGCGAGACTTGCCCAGGCTTGCCGCGCTGCTAGCCTTCCTGCCCAGGAAGGAGCAGGCTGTGCGATGCTGGGAGAGGCCACTGGCGCCTTCCTGGCCTCAGCTCCGCTCCTGCCTTGCCTTTGCACCTAGTTCAAAGGCGTCCTTTTGGAAGGTTTAGGGGCCGGTGTGTTGCACACTGCCAAGAGGTCCAGCAGTGAGGGCTCTATTAGAGGCAATGGGAGGGCAACTGCAGGGCTCCTCCAGCGGTCGCTTGACCGCCCTGACTCAGCACAGCACGGAGAGCACAAGGCTCACAGTGCCCCTGGCTAGGGTCTGCAGCCCCACACACCGGGCGGCTGACTCCGTGAGCTCCCAGCAGGTGCCTGACAGACGTCATTTCCCTAGTGCTCTCCTCCCCAGCAGAGACGTGTGCAGGTGGTTGGGGCCTGCCCCTGCGTGTCTGGGCTCCGGTCCTCAGCCCCAGCTCAGGGAAGCAGCTCCTGAGTCAAGACCTGTAGGAGGCGCGGGGCGCCCCCGCCTGGAAGCCTAGTGCACAGCATGCGGGAAGCGAGCCTCCTCGGGGGAAGAGGAGGCAGCCCAGCTGCGTGCAGCTGAAATCACTTCTTGGGCGGAGCCGAGTGCGCCCCCAGTACGGCAGAGCTCCAGGTCTGCTCAGAGGCCTAATCTGGTAGAGTTGCTGGCGTGAGGCTGCTCTGCCCTGGGCGAGCCTTGCCCAGACTTGCCTCGCGGCTAGGCTTCCAGTCCAGGAAAGAGCAGGCTGCGCGAGACTGGGAGATGCTACTGGCGCCTTCCTGGCCTCAGCTCCACTCCTGCCTTGCCTTTGCACCTAGTCCCCAGGCCTTCTTGTGGAGGGCTTAGTTGCCGGTGGGTTGCACACTGCCAAGCGCTCCAGCAGTGAGGGCTCTATTAGAGGCAATGGGAGGGCAACTGCAGGGCTCCTCCAGCGGTTGCTTGACCGCCCAGACTCAGCACAGCACGGAGAGCACAAGGCTCACAGGGCCCCTGGCTGGGGTCTGCGGCCCCACACACCCGGAGGCTGACTCCGTGAGCGCCCAGAAGGTGCCTGACAGACGTCATTTCCCTAGTGCTCTCCTCCCCAGCAGAGACGTGTGCAGGTGGTTGGGGCCTGCCCCTGCGTGTCTGGGCTCCCGCCTACAGCCCCAGCTCAGTTGAAGCAGCCCCTGAGCCAAGACCTTCAGGAGGCGCGGGGCCTCCCTGTCGGGAAGCCATGTGCACAGTACGCGGGGATGCGAGCCTCCTTGGGAAGAGTCGAGGGAGCCAAGCCACTTGCACCTGCAATCCCTGCTTGGGCGGAGCTGAGTGCGCCTCCAGTACGGCAGAGCTCTAGCTCTGCTCAGAGGCTGGATCTAGTAAGGTTCCTTGCGCGAGGCAGCTCTGCCCAGTGCGAGACTTGCCCAGGCTTGCCGCGCTGCTAGCCTTCCTGCCCAGGAAGGAGCAGGCTGTGCGATGCTGGGAGAGGCCACTGGCGCCTTCCTGGCCTCAGCTCCGCTCCTGCCTTGCCTTTGCACCCAGGCTTCAGGCGTCCTTGGGGAGGGCTTAGGGGCTGGTGCCTAGCACACTGCTAAGCGCTCCAGCAGTCAGGGCTCTATTAGAGGGAAGGGGAGGGCAACTGCAGGGCTCCTCCAGCGGTTGCTTGGCCGCCCAGACTCAGCGCCACACGGAGAGCACAAGGCTCACAGGGCCCCTGTCTGTGGTCTGCAGCCCCACACACCCGGAGGCTGACTCCGTGGGCGCCCAGAAGTTACCTGACAGACGTCATTTCCCTAGCGCTCTCCTCCCCAGCAGAGACGTGTGCAAGTGGTTGGGGCCAGGCCCTGCGTGTCTGGGCTCCCGCTCCCATCCCCAGCTCAGGGGAAGCAGCCCCTGAGCCAAGACCTGCAGGAGGCGCGGGGCGCCCCCGCCTGGAAGCCTAGTGCACAGCATGCGGGAAGCGAGCCTCCTCGGGGGAAGAGGAGGCAGCCCAGCTGCGTGCAGCTGAAATCACTTCTTGGGCGGAGCCGAGTGCGCCCCCAGTACGGCAGAGCTCCAGGTCTGCTCAGAGGCCTAATCTGGTAGAGTTGCTGGCGTGAGGCTGCTCTGCCCTGGGCGAGCCTTGCCCAGACTTGCCTCGCGGCTAGGCTTCCAGTCCAGGAAAGAGCAGGCTGCGCGAGACTGGGAGATGCTACTGGCGCCTTCCTGGCCTCAGCTCCACTCCTGCCTTGCCTTTGCACCTAGTCCCCAGGCCTTCTTGTGGAGGGCTTAGTTGCCGGTGGGTTGCACACTGCCAAGCGCTCCAGCAGTGAGGGCTCTATTAGAGGCAATGGGAGGGCAACTGCAGGGCTCCTCCAGCGGTTGCTTGACCGCCCAGACTCAGCACAGCACGGAGAGCACAAGGCTCACAGGGCCCCTGGCTGGGGTCTGCGGCCCCACACACCCGGAGGCTGACTCCGTGAGCGCCCAGAAGGTGCCTGACAGACGTCATTTCCCTAGTGCTCTCCTCCCCAGCAGAGACGTGTGCAGGTGGTTGGGGCCTGCCCCTGCGTGTCTGGGCTCCCGCCTACAGCCCCAGCTCAGTTGAAGCAGCCCCTGAGCCAAGACCTTCAGGAGGCGCGGGGCCTCCCTGTCGGGAAGCCATGTGCACAGTACGCGGGGATGCGAGCCTCCTTGGGAAGAGTCGAGGGAGCCAAGCCACTTGCACCTGCAATCCCTGCTTGGGCGGAGCTGAGTGCGCCTCCAGTACGGCAGAGCTCTAGCTCTGCTCAGAGGCTGGATCTAGTAAGGTTCCTTGCGCGAGGCAGCTCTGCCCAGTGCGAGACTTGCCCAGGCTTGCTGCGCTGCTAGCCTTCCTGCCCAGGAAGGAGCAGGCTGTGCGATGCTGGGAGAGGCCACTGGCGCCTTCCTGGCCTCAGCTCCGCTCCTGCCTTGCCTTTGCACCCAGGCTTCAGGCGTCCTTGAGGAGGGCTTAGGGGCTGGTGCCTAGCACACTGCTAAGCGCTCCAGCAGTCAGGGCTCTATTAGAGGGAAGGGGAGGGCAACTGCAGGGCTCCTCCAGCGGTTGCTTGGCCGCCCAGACTCAGCGCCACACGGAGAGCACAAGGCTCACAGGGCCCCTGTCTGTGGTCTGCAGCCCCACACACCCGGAGGCTGACTCCGTGGGCGCCCAGAAGTTACCTGACAGACGTCATTTCCCTAGCGCTCTCCTCCCCAGCAGAGACGTGTGCAAGTGGTTGGGGCCAGGCCCTGCGTGTCTGGGCTCCCGCTCCCATCCCCAGCTCAGGGGAAGCAGCCCCTGAGCCAAGACCTGCAGGAGGCGCGGGGCGCCCCCGCCTGGAAGCTTAGTGCACAGCATGCGGGAAGCGAGCCTCCTCGGGGGAAGAGGAGGCAGCCCAGCTGCGTGCGGCTGAAATCACTGCTTGGGTGGAGCCGAGTTCGCTTCCAGTACGGCAGAGCTCCAGCTCTGCTAAAGGCCCGATCTGCCAGAGTTCCTGGCGTGAGGCTGCTCTGGCCTGGGCGAGCCTTGCCCAGACTTGCCTCGCAGTTCGGCTTCCTGACCAGGAAGGAGCAGACTGCGCGAGACTGGGAGACGCGACTGGCTCCTTCCTGGCCTCAGCTCCACTCCTGCCTTGCCTTTGCACCTAGTCCCCAGACGTCCTTGCGGAGGGCTTAGTTGCCGATGGGTTGCACACTGCCAAGCGCTCCAGCAGTGAGGGCTCTATTAGTGGCAATGGGAGGGCAACTGCAGGGCTCCTCCAGCGGTTGCTTGACTGCCCAGACTCAGCACAGCACGGAGAGCACAAGGCTCACAGGGCCCCTGGCTGGGGTCTGCGGCCCCACACACCCGGAGGCTGACTCCGTGAGCGCCCAGAAGGTGCCTGACAGACGTCATTTCCCTAGTGCTCTCCTCCCCAGCAGAGACGTGTGCAGGTGGTTGGGGCCTGCCCCTGCGTGTCTGGGCTCCCGCCTACAGCCCCAGCTCAGTTGAAGCAGCCCCTGAGCCAAGACCTTCAGGAGGCGCGGGGCCTCCCTGTCGGGAAGCCATGTGCACAGTACGCGGGGATGCGAGCCTCCTTGGGAAGAGTCGAGGGAGCCAAGCCACTTGCACCTGCAATCCCTGCTTGGGCGGAGCTGAGTGCGCCTCCAGTACGGCAGAGCTCTAGCTCTGCTCAGAGGCTGGATCTAGTAAGGTTCCTTGCGCGAGGCAGCTCTGCCCAGTGCGAGACTTGCCCAGGCTTGCCGCGCTGCTAGCCTTCCTGCCCAGGAAGGAGCAGGCTGTGCGATGCTGGGAGAGGCCACTGGCGCCTTCCTGGCCTCAGCTCCGCTCCTGCCTTGCCTTTGCACCTAGTTCAAAGGCGTCCTTTTGGAAGGTTTAGGGGCCGGTGTGTTGCACACTGCCAAGAGGTCCAGCAGTGAGGGCTCTATTAGAGGCAATGGGAGGGCAACTGCAGGGCTCCTCCAGCGGTCGCTTGACCGCCCTGACTCAGCACAGCACGGAGAGCACAAGGCTCACAGTGCCCCTGGCTAGGGTCTGCAGCCCCACACACCGGGCGGCTGACTCCGTGAGCGCCCAGCAGGTGCCTGACAGACGTCATTTCCCTAGTGCTCTCCTCCCCAGCAGAGACGTGTGCAGGTGGTTGGGGCCTGCCCCTGCGTGTCTGGGCTCCGGTCCTCAGCCCCAGCTCAGGGAAGCAGCTCCTGAGTCAAGACCTGTAGGAGGCGCGGGGCGCCCCCGCCTGGAAGCCTAGTGCACAGCATGCGGGAAGCGAGCCTCCTCGGGGGAAGAGGAGGCAGCCCAGCTGCGTGCAGCTGAAATCACTTCTTGGGCGGAGCCGAGTGCGCCCCCAGTACGGCAGAGCTCCAGGTCTGCTCAGAGGCCTAATCTGGTAGAGTTGCTGGCGTGAGGCTGCTCTGCCCTGGGCGAGCCTTGCCCAGACTTGCCTCGCGGCTAGGCTTCCAGTCCAGGAAAGAGCAGGCTGCGCGAGACTGGGAGATGCTACTGGCGCCTTCCTGGCCTCAGCTCCACTCCTGCCTTGCCTTTGCACCTAGTCCCCAGGCCTTCTTGTGGAGGGCTTAGTTGCCGGTGGGTTGCACACTGCCAAGCGCTCCAGCAGTGAGGGCTCTATTAGAGGCAATGGGAGGGCAACTGCAGGGCTCCTCCAGCGGTTGCTTGACCGCCCAGACTCAGCACAGCACGGAGAGCACAAGGCTCACAGGGCCCCTGGCTGGGGTCTGCGGCCCCACACACCCGGAGGCTGACTCCGTGAGCGCCCAGAAGGTGCCTGACAGACGTCATTTCCCTAGTGCTCTCCTCCCCAGCAGAGACGTGTGCAGGTGGTTGGGGCCTGCCCCTGCGTGTCTGGGCTCCCGCCTACAGCCCCAGCTCAGTTGAAGCAGCCCCTGAGCCAAGACCTTCAGGAGGCGCGGGGCCTCCCTGTCGGGAAGCCATGTGCACAGTACGCGGGGATGCGAGCCTCCTTGGGAAGAGTCGAGGGAGCCAAGCCACTTGCACCTGCAATCCCTGCTTGGGCGGAGCTGAGTGCGCCTCCAGTACGGCAGAGCTCTAGCTCTGCTCAGAGGCTGGATCTAGTAAGGTTCCTTGCGCGAGGCAGCTCTGCCCAGTGCGAGACTTGCCCAGGCTTGCCGCGCTGCTAGCCTTCCTGCCCAGGAAGGAGCAGGCTGTGCGATGCTGGGAGAGGCCACTGGCGCCTTCCTGGCCTCAGCTCCGCTCCTGCCTTGCCTTTGCACCCAGGCTTCAGGCGTCCTTGGGGAGGGCTTAGGGGCTGGTGCCTAGCACACTGCTAAGCGCTCCAGCAGTCAGGGCTCTATTAGAGGGAAGGGGAGGGCAACTGCAGGGCTCCTCCAGCGGTTGCTTGGCCGCCCAGACTCAGCGCCACACGGAGAGCACAAGGCTCACAGGGCCCCTGTCTGTGGTCTGCAGCCCCACACACCCGGAGGCTGACTCCGTGGGCGCCCAGAAGTTACCTGACAGACGTCATTTCCCTAGCGCTCTCCTCCCCAGCAGAGACGTGTGCAAGTGGTTGGGGCCAGGCCCTGCGTGTCTGGGCTCCCGCTCCCATCCCCAGCTCAGGGGAAGCAGCCCCTGAGCCAAGACCTGCAGGAGGCGCGGGGCGCCCCCGCCTGGAAGCCTAGTGCACAGCATGCGGGAAGCGAGCCTCCTCGGGGGAAGAGGAGGCAGCCCAGCTGCGTGCAGCTGAAATCACTTCTTGGGCGGAGCCGAGTGCGCCCCCAGTACGGCAGAGCTCCAGGTCTGCTCAGAGGCCTAATCTGGTAGAGTTGCTGGCGTGAGGCTGCTCTGCCCTGGGCGAGCCTTGCCCAGACTTGCCTCGCGGCTAGGCTTCCAGTCCAGGAAAGAGCAGGCTGCGCGAGACTGGGAGATGCTACTGGCGCCTTCCTGGCCTCAGCTCCACTCCTGCCTTGCCTTTGCACCTAGTCCCCAGGCCTTCTTGTGGAGGGCTTAGTTGCCGGTGGGTTGCACACTGCCAAGCGCTCCAGCAGTGAGGGCTCTATTAGAGGCAATGGGAGGGCAACTGCAGGGCTCCTCCAGCGGTTGCTTGACCGCCCAGACTCAGCACAGCACGGAGAGCACAAGGCTCACAGGGCCCCTGGCTGGGGTCTGCGGCCCCACACACCCGGAGGCTGACTCCGTGAGCGCCCAGAAGGTGCCTGACAGACGTCATTTCCCTAGTGCTCTCCTCCCCAGCAGAGACGTGTGCAGGTGGTTGGGGCCTGCCCCTGCGTGTCTGGGCTCCCGCCTACAGCCCCAGCTCAGTTGAAGCAGCCCCTGAGCCAAGACCTTCAGGAGGCGCGGGGCCTCCCTGTCGGGAAGCCATGTGCACAGTACGCGGGGATGCGAGCCTCCTTGGGAAGAGTCGAGGGAGCCAAGCCACTTGCACCTGCAATCCCTGCTTGGGCGGAGCTGAGTGCGCCTCCAGTACGGCAGAGCTCTAGCTCTGCTCAGAGGCTGGATCTAGTAAGGTTCCTTGCGCGAGGCAGCTCTGCCCAGTGCGAGACTTGCCCAGGCTTGCTGCGCTGCTAGCCTTCCTGCCCAGGAAGGAGCAGGCTGTGCGATGCTGGGAGAGGCCACTGGCGCCTTCCTGGCCTCAGCTCCGCTCCTGCCTTGCCTTTGCACCCAGGCTTCAGGCGTCCTTGAGGAGGGCTTAGGGGCTGGTGCCTAGCACACTGCTAAGCGCTCCAGCAGTCAGGGCTCTATTAGAGGGAAGGGGAGGGCAACTGCAGGGCTCCTCCAGCGGTTGCTTGGCCGCCCAGACTCAGCGCCACACGGAGAGCACAAGGCTCACAGGGCCCCTGTCTGTGGTCTGCAGCCCCACACACCCGGAGGCTGACTCCGTGGGCGCCCAGAAGTTACCTGACAGACGTCATTTCCCTAGCGCTCTCCTCCCCAGCAGAGACGTGTGCAAGTGGTTGGGGCCAGGCCCTGCGTGTCTGGGCTCCCGCTCCCATCCCCAGCTCAGGGGAAGCAGCCCCTGAGCCAAGACCTGCAGGAGGCGCGGGGCGCCCCCGCCTGGAAGCTTAGTGCACAGCATGCGGGAAGCGAGCCTCCTCGGGGGAAGAGGAGGCAGCCCAGCTGCGTGCGGCTGAAATCACTGCTTGGGTGGAGCCGAGTTCGCTTCCAGTACGGCAGAGCTCCAGCTCTGCTAAAGGCCCGATCTGCCAGAGTTCCTGGCGTGAGGCTGCTCTGGCCTGGGCGAGCCTTGCCCAGACTTGCCTCGCAGTTCGGCTTCCTGACCAGGAAGGAGCAGACTGCGCGAGACTGGGAGACGCGACTGGCTCCTTCCTGGCCTCAGCTCCACTCCTGCCTTGCCTTTGCACCTAGTCCCCAGACGTCCTTGCGGAGGGCTTAGTTGCCGATGGGTTGCACACTGCCAAGCGCTCCAGCAGTGAGGGCTCTATTAGTGGCAATGGGAGGGCAACTGCAGGGCTCCTCCAGCGGTTGCTTGACTGCCCAGACTCAGCACAGCACGGAGAGCACAAGGCTCACAGGGCCCCTGGCTGGGGTCTGCGGCCCCACACACCCGGAGGCTGACTCCGTGAGCGCCCAGAAGGTGCCTGACAGACGTCATTTCCCTAGTGCTCTCCTCCCCAGCAGAGACGTGTGCAGGTGGTTGGGGCCTGCCCCTGCGTGTCTGGGCTCCCGCCTACAGCCCCAGCTCAGTTGAAGCAGCCCCTGAGCCAAGACCTTCAGGAGGCGCGGGGCCTCCCTGTCGGGAAGCCATGTGCACAGTACGCGGGGATGCGAGCCTCCTTGGGAAGAGTCGAGGGAGCCAAGCCACTTGCACCTGCAATCCCTGCTTGGGCGGAGCTGAGTGCGCCTCCAGTACGGCAGAGCTCTAGCTCTGCTCAGAGGCTGGATCTAGTAAGGTTCCTTGCGCGAGGCAGCTCTGCCCAGTGCGAGACTTGCCCAGGCTTGCCGCGCTGCTAGCCTTCCTGCCCAGGAAGGAGCAGGCTGTGCGATGCTGGGAGAGGCCACTGGCGCCTTCCTGGCCTCAGCTCCGCTCCTGCCTTGCCTTTGCACCTAGTTCAAAGGCGTCCTTTTGGAAGGTTTAGGGGCCGGTGTGTTGCACACTGCCAAGAGGTCCAGCAGTGAGGGCTCTATTAGAGGCAATGGGAGGGCAACTGCAGGGCTCCTCCAGCGGTCGCTTGACCGCCCTGACTCAGCACAGCACGGAGAGCACAAGGCTCACAGTGCCCCTGGCTAGGGTCTGCAGCCCCACACACCGGGCGGCTGACTCCGTGAGCGCCCAGCAGGTGCCTGACAGACGTCATTTCCCTAGTGCTCTCCTCCCCAGCAGAGACGTGTGCAGGTGGTTGGGGCCTGCCCCTGCGTGTCTGGGCTCCGGTCCTCAGCCCCAGCTCAGGGAAGCAGCTCCTGAGTCAAGACCTGTAGGAGGCGCGGGGCGCCCCCGCCTGGAAGCCTAGTGCACAGCATGCGGGAAGCGAGCCTCCTCGGGGGAAGAGGAGGCAGCCCAGCTGCGTGCAGCTGAAATCACTTCTTGGGCGGAGCCGAGTGCGCCCCCAGTACGGCAGAGCTCCAGGTCTGCTCAGAGGCCTAATCTGGTAGAGTTGCTGGCGTGAGGCTGCTCTGCCCTGGGCGAGCCTTGCCCAGACTTGCCTCGCGGCTAGGCTTCCAGTCCAGGAAAGAGCAGGCTGCGCGAGACTGGGAGATGCTACTGGCGCCTTCCTGGCCTCAGCTCCACTCCTGCCTTGCCTTTGCACCTAGTCCCCAGGCCTTCTTGTGGAGGGCTTAGTTGCCGGTGGGTTGCACACTGCCAAGCGCTCCAGCAGTGAGGGCTCTATTAGAGGCAATGGGAGGGCAACTGCAGGGCTCCTCCAGCGGTTGCTTGACCGCCCAGACTCAGCACAGCACGGAGAGCACAAGGCTCACAGGGCCCCTGGCTGGGGTCTGCGGCCCCACACACCCGGAGGCTGACTCCGTGAGCGCCCAGAAGGTGCCTGACAGACGTCATTTCCCTAGTGCTCTCCTCCCCAGCAGAGACGTGTGCAGGTGGTTGGGGCCTGCCCCTGCGTGTCTGGGCTCCCGCCTACAGCCCCAGCTCAGTTGAAGCAGCCCCTGAGCCAAGACCTTCAGGAGGCGCGGGGCCTCCCTGTCGGGAAGCCATGTGCACAGTACGCGGGGATGCGAGCCTCCTTGGGAAGAGTCGAGGGAGCCAAGCCACTTGCACCTGCAATCCCTGCTTGGGCGGAGCTGAGTGCGCCTCCAGTACGGCAGAGCTCTAGCTCTGCTCAGAGGCTGGATCTAGTAAGGTTCCTTGCGCGAGGCAGCTCTGCCCAGTGCGAGACTTGCCCAGGCTTGCCGCGCTGCTAGCCTTCCTGCCCAGGAAGGAGCAGGCTGTGCGATGCTGGGAGAGGCCACTGGCGCCTTCCTGGCCTCAGCTCCGCTCCTGCCTTGCCTTTGCACCTAGTTCAAAGGCGTCCTTTTGGAAGGTTTAGGGGCCGGTGTGTTGCACACTGCCAAGAGGTCCAGCAGTGAGGGCTCTATTAGAGGCAATGGGAGGGCAACTGCAGGGCTCCTCCAGCGGTCGCTTGACCGCCCTGACTCAGCACAGCACGGAGAGCACAAGGCTCACAGTGCCCCTGGCTAGGGTCTGCAGCCCCACACACCGGGCGGCTGACTCCGTGAGCGCCCAGCAGGTGCCTGACAGACGTCATTTCCCTAGTGCTCTCCTCCCCAGCAGAGACGTGTGCAGGTGGTTGGGGCCTGCCCCTGCGTGTCTGGGCTCCGGTCCTCAGCCCCAGCTCAGGGAAGCAGCTCCTGAGTCAAGACCTGTAGGAGGCGCGGGGCGCCCCCGCCTGGAAGCCTAGTGCACAGCATGCGGGAAGCGAGCCTCCTCGGGGGAAGAGGAGGCAGCCCAGCTGCGTGCAGCTGAAATCACTTCTTGGGCGGAGCCGAGTGCGCCCCCAGTACGGCAGAGCTCCAGGTCTGCTCAGAGGCCTAATCTGGTAGAGTTGCTGGCGTGAGGCTGCTCTGCCCTGGGCGAGCCTTGCCCAGACTTGCCTCGCGGCTAGGCTTCCAGTCCAGGAAAGAGCAGGCTGCGCGAGACTGGGAGATGCTACTGGCGCCTTCCTGGCCTCAGCTCCACTCCTGCCTTGCCTTTGCACCTAGTCCCCAGGCCTTCTTGTGGAGGGCTTAGTTGCCGGTGGGTTGCACACTGCCAAGCGCTCCAGCAGTGAGGGCTCTATTAGAGGCAATGGGAGGGCAACTGCAGGGCTCCTCCAGCGGTTGCTTGACCGCCCAGACTCAGCACAGCACGGAGAGCACAAGGCTCACAGGGCCCCTGGCTGGGGTCTGCGGCCCCACACACCCGGAGGCTGACTCCGTGAGCGCCCAGAAGGTGCCTGACAGACGTCATTTCCCTAGTGCTCTCCTCCCCAGCAGAGACGTGTGCAGGTGGTTGGGGCCTGCCCCTGCGTGTCTGGGCTCCCGCCTACAGCCCCAGCTCAGTTGAAGCAGCCCCTGAGCCAAGACCTTCAGGAGGCGCGGGGCCTCCCTGTCGGGAAGCCATGTGCACAGTACGCGGGGATGCGAGCCTCCTTGGGAAGAGTCGAGGGAGCCAAGCCACTTGCACCTGCAATCCCTGCTTGGGCGGAGCTGAGTGCGCCTCCAGTACGGCAGAGCTCTAGCTCTGCTCAGAGGCTGGATCTAGTAAGGTTCCTTGCGCGAGGCAGCTCTGCCCAGTGCGAGACTTGCCCAGGCTTGCCGCGCTGCTAGCCTTCCTGCCCAGGAAGGAGCAGGCTGTGCGATGCTGGGAGAGGCCACTGGCGCCTTCCTGGCCTCAGCTCCGCTCCTGCCTTGCCTTTGCACCTAGTTCAAAGGCGTCCTTTTGGAAGGTTTAGGGGCCGGTGTGTTGCACACTGCCAAGAGGTCCAGCAGTGAGGGCTCTATTAGAGGCAATGGGAGGGCAACTGCAGGGCTCCTCCAGCGGTCGCTTGACCGCCCTGACTCAGCACAGCACGGAGAGCACAAGGCTCACAGTGCCCCTGGCTAGGGTCTGCAGCCCCACACACCGGGCGGCTGACTCCGTGAGCGCCCAGCAGGTGCCTGACAGACGTCATTTCCCTAGTGCTCTCCTCCCCAGCAGAGACGTGTGCAGGTGGTTGGGGCCTGCCCCTGCGTGTCTGGGCTCCGGTCCTCAGCCCCAGCTCAGGGAAGCAGCTCCTGAGTCAAGACCTGTAGGAGGCGCGGGGCGCCCCCGCCTGGAAGCCTAGTGCACAGCATGCGGGAAGCGAGCCTCCTCGGGGGAAGAGGAGGCAGCCCAGCTGCGTGCAGCTGAAATCACTTCTTGGGCGGAGCCGAGTGCGCCCCCAGTACGGCAGAGCTCCAGGTCTGCTCAGAGGCCTAATCTGGTAGAGTTGCTGGCGTGAGGCTGCTCTGCCCTGGGCGAGCCTTGCCCAGACTTGCGTCGCGGCTAGGCTTCCAGTCCAGGAAAGAGCAGGCTGCGCGAGACTGGGAGATGCTACTGGCGCCTTCCTGGCCTCAGCTCCACTCCTGCCTTGCCTTTGCACCTAGTCCCCAGGCCTTCTTGTGGAGGGCTTAGTTGCCGGTGGGTTGCACACTGCCAAGCGCTCCAGCAGTGAGGGCTCTATTAGAGGCAATGGGAGGGCAACTGCAGGGCTCCTCCAGCGGTTGCTTGACCGCCCAGACTCAGCACAGCACGGAGAGCACAAGGCTCACAGGGCCCCTGGCTGGGGTCTGCGGCCCCACACACCCGGAGGCTGACTCCGTGAGCGCCCAGAAGGTGCCTGACAGACGTCATTTCCCTAGTGCTCTCCTCCCCAGCAGAGACGTGTGCAGGTGGTTGGGGCCTGCCCCTGCGTGTCTGGGCTCCCGCCTACAGCCCCAGCTCAGTTGAAGCAGCCCCTGAGCCAAGACCTTCAGGAGGCGCGGGGCCTCCCTGTCGGGAAGCCATGTGCACAGTACGCGGGGATGCGAGCCTCCTTGGGAAGAGTCGAGGGAGCCAAGCCACTTGCACCTGCAATCCCTGCTTGGGCGGAGCTGAGTGCGCCTCCAGTACGGCAGAGCTCTAGCTCTGCTCAGAGGCTGGATCTAGTAAGGTTCCTTGCGCGAGGCAGCTCTGCCCAGTGCGAGACTTGCCCAGGCTTGCCGCGCTGCTAGCCTTCCTGCCCAGGAAGGAGCAGGCTGTGCGATGCTGGGAGAGGCCACTGGCGCCTTCCTGGCCTCAGCTCCGCTCCTGCCTTGCCTTTGCACCCAGGCTTCAGGCGTCCTTGGGGAGGGCTTAGGGGCTGGTGCCTAGCACACTGCTAAGCGCTCCAGCAGTCAGGGCTCTATTAGAGGGAAGGGGAGGGCAACTGCAGGGCTCCTCCAGCGGTTGCTTGGCCGCCCAGACTCAGCGCCACACGGAGAGCACAAGGCTCACAGGGCCCCTGTCTGTGGTCTGCAGCCCCACACACCCGGAGGCTGACTCCGTGGGCGCCCAGAAGTTACCTGACAGACGTCATTTCCCTAGCGCTCTCCTCCCCAGCAGAGACGTGTGCAAGTGTTTGGGGCCAGGCCCTGCGTGTCTGGGCTCCCGCTCCCATCCCCAGCTCAGGGGAAGCAGCCCCTGAGCCAACACCTGCAGGAGGCGCGGGGCGCCCCCGCCTGGAAGCTTAGTGCACAGCATGCGGGAAGCGAGCCTCCTCGGGGGAAGAGGAGGCAGCCCAGCTTCGTGCAGCTGAAATCACTGCTTGGGTGGAGCCGAGTTCGCTTCCAGTACGGCAGAGCTCCAGCTCTGCTCAGAGGCCCGATCTGCCAGAGTTCCTGGCGTGAGGCTGCTCTGGCCTGGGCGAGCCTTGCCCAGACTTGCCTCGCAGTTCGGCTTCCTGACCAGGAAGGAGCAGACTGCGCGAGACTGGGAGACGCGACTGGCTCCTTCCTGGCCTCAGCTCCACTCCTGCCTTGCCTTTGCACCTAGTCCCCGGGCGTCCTTGCGGAGGGCTTAGTTGCCGATGGGTTGCACACTGCCAAGCGCTCCAGCAGTGAGGGCTCTATTAGTGGCAATGGGAGGGCAACTGCAGGGCTCCTCCAGCGGTTGCTTGACCGCCCAGACTCAGCACAGCACGGAGAGCACAAGGCTCACAGGGCCCCTGGCTGGGGTCTGCGGCCCCACACACCCGGAGGCTGACTCCGTGAGCGCCCAGAAGGTGCCTGACAGACGTCATTTCCCTAGTGCTCTCCTCCCCAGCAGAGACGTGTGCAGGTGGTTGGGGCCTGCCCCTGCGTGTCTGGGCTCCCGCCTACAGCCCCAGCTCAGTTGAAGCAGCCCCTGAGCCAAGACCTTCAGGAGGCGCGGGGCCTCCCTGTCGGGAAGCCATGTGCACAGTACGCGGGGATGCGAGCCTCCTTGGGAAGAGTCGAGGGAGCCAAGCCACTTGCACCTGCAATCCCTGCTTGGGCGGAGCTGAGTGCGCCTCCAGTACGGCAGAGCTCTAGCTCTGCTCAGAGGCTGGATCTAGTAAGGTTCCTTGCGCGAGGCAGCTCTGCCCAGTGCGAGACTTGCCCAGGCTTGCCGCGCTGCTAGCCTTCCTGCCCAGGAAGGAGCAGGCTGTGCGATGCTGGGAGAGGCCACTGGCGCCTTCCTGGCCTCAGCTCCGCTCCTGCCTTGCCTTTGCACCTAGTTCAAAGGCGTCCTTTTGGAAGGTTTAGGGGCCGGTGTGTTGCACACTGCCAAGAGGTCCAGCAGTGAGGGCTCTATTAGAGGCAATGGGAGGGCAACTGCAGGGCTCCTCCAGCGGTCGCTTGACCGCCCTGACTCAGCACAGCACGGAGAGCACAAGGCTCACAGTGCCCCTGGCTAGGGTCTGCAGCCCCACACACCGGGCGGCTGACTCCGTGAGCGCCCAGCAGGTGCCTGACAGACGTCATTTCCCTAGTGCTCTCCTCCCCAGCAGAGACGTGTGCAGGTGGTTGGGGCCTGCCCCTGCGTGTCTGGGCTCCGGTCCTCAGCCCCAGCTCAGGGAAGCAGCTCCTGAGTCAAGACCTGTAGGAGGCGCGGGGCGCCCCCGCCTGGAAGCCTAGTGCACAGCATGCGGGAAGCGAGCCTCCTCGGGGGAAGAGGAGGCAGCCCAGCTGCGTGCAGCTGAAATCACTTCTTGGGCGGAGCCGAGTGCGCCCCCAGTACGGCAGAGCTCCAGGTCTGCTCAGAGGCCTAATCTGGTAGAGTTGCTGGCGTGAGGCTGCTCTGCCCTGGGCGAGCCTTGCCCAGACTTGCCTCGCGGCTAGGCTTCCAGTCCAGGAAAGAGCAGGCTGCGCGAGACTGGGAGATGCTACTGGCGCCTTCCTGGCCTCAGCTCCACTCCTGCCTTGCCTTTGCACCTAGTCCCCAGGCCTTCTTGTGGAGGGCTTAGTTGCCGGTGGGTTGCACACTGCCAAGCGCTCCAGCAGTGAGGGCTCTATTAGAGGCAATGGGAGGGCAACTGCAGGGCTCCTCCAGCGGTTGCTTGACCGCCCAGACTCAGCACAGCACGGAGAGCACAAGGCTCACAGGGCCCCTGGCTGGGGTCTGCGGCCCCACACACCCGGAGGCTGACTCCGTGAGCGCCCAGAAGGTGCCTGACAGACGTCATTTCCCTAGTGCTCTCCTCCCCAGCAGAGACGTGTGCAGGTGGTTGGGGCCTGCCCCTGCGTGTCTGGGCTCCCGCCTACAGCCCCAGCTCAGTTGAAGCAGCCCCTGAGCCAAGACCTTCAGGAGGCGCGGGGCCTCCCTGTCGGGAAGCCATGTGCACAGTACGCGGGGATGCGAGCCTCCTTGGGAAGAGTCGAGGGAGCCAAGCCACTTGCACCTGCAATCCCTGCTTGGGCGGAGCTGAGTGCGCCTCCAGTACGGCAGAGCTCTAGCTCTGCTCAGAGGCTGGATCTAGTAAGGTTCCTTGCGCGAGGCAGCTCTGCCCAGTGCGAGACTTGCCCAGGCTTGCCGCGCTGCTAGCCTTCCTGCCCAGGAAGGAGCAGGCTGTGCGATGCTGGGAGAGGCCACTGGCGCCTTCCTGGCCTCAGCTCCGCTCCTGCCTTGCCTTTGCACCTAGTTCAAAGGCGTCCTTTTGGAAGGTTTAGGGGCCGGTGTGTTGCACACTGCCAAGAGGTCCAGCAGTGAGGGCTCTATTAGAGGCAATGGGAGGGCAACTGCAGGGCTCCTCCAGCGGTCGCTTGACCGCCCTGACTCAGCACAGCACGGAGAGCACAAGGCTCACAGTGCCCCTGGCTAGGGTCTGCAGCCCCACACACCGGGCGGCTGACTCCGTGAGCTCCCAGCAGGTGCCTGACAGACGTCATTTCCCTAGTGCTCTCCTCCCCAGCAGAGACGTGTGCAGGTGGTTGGGGCCTGCCCCTGCGTGTCTGGGCTCCGGTCCTCAGCCCCAGCTCAGGGAAGCAGCTCCTGAGTCAAGACCTGTAGGAGGCGCGGGGCGCCCCCGCCTGGAAGCCTAGTGCACAGCATGCGGGAAGCGAGCCTCCTCGGGGGAAGAGGAGGCAGCCCAGCTGCGTGCAGCTGAAATCACTTCTTGGGCGGAGCCGAGTGCGCCCCCAGTACGGCAGAGCTCCAGGTCTGCTCAGAGGCCTAATCTGGTAGAGTTGCTGGCGTGAGGCTGCTCTGCCCTGGGCGAGCCTTGCCCAGACTTGCCTCGCGGCTAGGCTTCCAGTCCAGGAAAGAGCAGGCTGCGCGAGACTGGGAGATGCTACTGGCGCCTTCCTGGCCTCAGCTCCACTCCTGCCTTGCCTTTGCACCTAGTCCCCAGGCCTTCTTGTGGAGGGCTTAGTTGCCGGTGGGTTGCACACTGCCAAGCGCTCCAGCAGTGAGGGCTCTATTAGAGGCAATGGGAGGGCAACTGCAGGGCTCCTCCAGCGGTTGCTTGACCGCCCAGACTCAGCACAGCACGGAGAGCACAAGGCTCACAGGGCCCCTGGCTGGGGTCTGCGGCCCCACACACCCGGAGGCTGACTCCGTGAGCGCCCAGAAGGTGCCTGACAGACGTCATTTCCCTAGTGCTCTCCTCCCCAGCAGAGACGTGTGCAGGTGGTTGGGGCCTGCCCCTGCGTGTCTGGGCTCCCGCCTACAGCCCCAGCTCAGTTGAAGCAGCCCCTGAGCCAAGACCTTCAGGAGGCGCGGGGCCTCCCTGTCGGGAAGCCATGTGCACAGTACGCGGGGATGCGAGCCTCCTTGGGAAGAGTCGAGGGAGCCAAGCCACTTGCACCTGCAATCCCTGCTTGGGCGGAGCTGAGTGCGCCTCCAGTACGGCAGAGCTCTAGCTCTGCTCAGAGGCTGGATCTAGTAAGGTTCCTTGCGCGAGGCAGCTCTGCCCAGTGCGAGACTTGCCCAGGCTTGCCGCGCTGCTAGCCTTCCTGCCCAGGAAGGAGCAGGCTGTGCGATGCTGGGAGAGGCCACTGGCGCCTTCCTGGCCTCAGCTCCGCTCCTGCCTTGCCTTTGCACCCAGGCTTCAGGCGTCCTTGGGGAGGGCTTAGGGGCTGGTGCCTAGCACACTGCTAAGCGCTCCAGCAGTCAGGGCTCTATTAGAGGGAAGGGGAGGGCAACTGCAGGGCTCCTCCAGCGGTTGCTTGGCCGCCCAGACTCAGCGCCACACGGAGAGCACAAGGCTCACAGGGCCCCTGTCTGTGGTCTGCAGCCCCACACACCCGGAGGCTGACTCCGTGGGCGCCCAGAAGTTACCTGACAGACGTCATTTCCCTAGCGCTCTCCTCCCCAGCAGAGACGTGTGCAAGTGGTTGGGGCCAGGCCCTGCGTGTCTGGGCTCCCGCTCCCATCCCCAGCTCAGGGGAAGCAGCCCCTGAGCCAAGACCTGCAGGAGGCGCGGGGCGCCCCCGCCTGGAAGCTTAGTGCACAGCATGCGGGAAGCGAGCCTCCTCGGGGGAAGAGGAGGCAGCCCAGCTGCGTGCAGCTGAAATCACTGCTTGGGTGGAGCCGAGTTCGCTTCCAGTACGGCAGAGCTCCAGCTCTGCTCAGAGGCCCGATCTGCCAGAGTTCCTGGCGTGAGGCTGCTCTGGCCTGGGCGAGCCTTGCCCAGACTTGCCTCGCAGTTCGGCTTCCTGACCAGGAAGGAGCAGACTGCGCGAGACTGGGAGACGCGACTGGCTCCTTCCTGGCCTCAGCTCCACTCCTGCCTTGCCTTTGCACCTAGTCCCCGGGCGTCCTTGCGGAGGGCTTAGTTGCCGATGGGTTGCACACTGCCAAGCGCTCCAGCAGTGAGGGCTCTATTAGTGGCAATGGGAGGGCAACTGCAGGGCTCCTCCAGCGGTTGCTTGACCGCCCAGACTCAGCACAGCACGGAGAGCACAAGGCTCACAGGGCCCCTGGCTGGGGTCTGCGGCCCCACACACCCGGAGGCTGACTCCGTGAGCGCCCAGAAGGTGCCTGACAGACGTCATTTCCCTAGTGCTCTCCTCCCCAGCAGAGACGTGTGCAGGTGGTTGGGGCCTGCCCCTGCGTGTCTGGGCTCCCGCCTACAGCCCCAGCTCAGTTGAAGCAGCCCCTGAGCCAAGACCTTCAGGAGGCGCGGGGCCTCCCTGTCGGGAAGCCATGTGCACAGTACGCGGGGATGCGAGCCTCCTTGGGAAGAGTCGAGGGAGCCAAGCCACTTGCACCTGCAATCCCTGCTTGGGCGGAGCTGAGTGCGCCTCCAGTACGGCAGAGCTCTAGCTCTGCTCAGAGGCTGGATCTAGTAAGGTTCCTTGCGCGAGGCAGCTCTGCCCAGTGCGAGACTTGCCCAGGCTTGCCGCGCTGCTAGCCTTCCTGCCCAGGAAGGAGCAGGCTGTGCGATGCTGGGAGAGGCCACTGGCGCCTTCCTGGCCTCAGCTCCGCTCCTGCCTTGCCTTTGCACCTAGTTCAAAGGCGTCCTTTTGGAAGGTTTAGGGGCCGGTGTGTTGCACACTGCCAAGAGGTCCAGCAGTGAGGGCTCTATTAGAGGCAATGGGAGGGCAACTGCAGGGCTCCTCCAGCGGTCGCTTGACCGCCCTGACTCAGCACAGCACGGAGAGCACAAGGCTCACAGTGCCCCTGGCTAGGGTCTGCAGCCCCACACACCGGGCGGCTGACTCCGTGAGCGCCCAGCAGGTGCCTGACAGACGTCATTTCCCTAGTGCTCTCCTCCCCAGCAGAGACGTGTGCAGGTGGTTGGGGCCTGCCCCTGCGTGTCTGGGCTCCGGTCCTCAGCCCCAGCTCAGGGAAGCAGCTCCTGAGTCAAGACCTGTAGGAGGCGCGGGGCGCCCCCGCCTGGAAGCCTAGTGCACAGCATGCGGGAAGCGAGCCTCCTCGGGGGAAGAGGAGGCAGCCCAGCTGCGTGCAGCTGAAATCACTTCTTGGGCGGAGCCGAGTGCGCCCCCAGTACGGCAGAGCTCCAGGTCTGCTCAGAGGCCTAATCTGGTAGAGTTGCTGGCGTGAGGCTGCTCTGCCCTGGGCGAGCCTTGCCCAGACTTGCCTCGCGGCTAGGCTTCCAGTCCAGGAAAGAGCAGGCTGCGCGAGACTGGGAGATGCTACTGGCGCCTTCCTGGCCTCAGCTCCACTCCTGCCTTGCCTTTGCACCTAGTCCCCAGGCCTTCTTGTGGAGGGCTTAGTTGCCGGTGGGTTGCACACTGCCAAGCGCTCCAGCAGTGAGGGCTCTATTAGAGGCAATGGGAGGGCAACTGCAGGGCTCCTCCAGCGGTTGCTTGACCGCCCAGACTCAGCACAGCACGGAGAGCACAAGGCTCACAGGGCCCCTGGCTGGGGTCTGCGGCCCCACACACCCGGAGGCTGACTCCGTGAGCGCCCAGAAGGTGCCTGACAGACGTCATTTCCCTAGTGCTCTCCTCCCCAGCAGAGACGTGTGCAGGTGGTTGGGGCCTGCCCCTGCGTGTCTGGGCTCCCGCCTACAGCCCCAGCTCAGTTGAAGCAGCCCCTGAGCCAAGACCTTCAGGAGGCGCGGGGCCTCCCTGTCGGGAAGCCATGTGCACAGTACGCGGGGATGCGAGCCTCCTTGGGAAGAGTCGAGGGAGCCAAGCCACTTGCACCTGCAATCCCTGCTTGGGCGGAGCTGAGTGCGCCTCCAGTACGGCAGAGCTCTAGCTCTGCTCAGAGGCTGGATCTAGTAAGGTTCCTTGCGCGAGGCAGCTCTGCCCAGTGCGAGACTTGCCCAGGCTTGCCGCGCTGCTAGCCTTCCTGCCCAGGAAGGAGCAGGCTGTGCGATGCTGGGAGAGGCCACTGGCGCCTTCCTGGCCTCAGCTCCGCTCCTGCCTTGCCTTTGCACCTAGTTCAAAGGCGTCCTTTTGGAAGGTTTAGGGTCCGGTGTGTTGCACACTGCCAAGAGGTCCAGCAGTGAGGGCTCTATTAGAGGCAATGGGAGGGCAACTGCAGGGCTCCTCCAGCGGTCGCTTGACCGCCCTGACTCAGCACAGCACGGAGAGCACAAGGCTCACAGTGCCCCTGGCTAGGGTCTGCAGCCCCACACACCGGGCGGCTGACTCCGTGAGCTCCCAGCAGGTGCCTGACAGACGTCATTTCCCTAGTGCTCTCCTCCCCAGCAGAGACGTGTGCAGGTGGTTGGGGCCTGCCCCTGCGTGTCTGGGCTCCGGTCCTCAGCCCCAGCTCAGGGAAGCAGCTCCTGAGTCAAGACCTGTAGGAGGCGCGGGGCGCCCCCGCCTGGAAGCCTAGTGCACAGCATGCGGGAAGCGAGCCTCCTCGGGGGAAGAGGAGGCAGCCCAGCTGCGTGCAGCTGAAATCACTTCTTGGGCGGAGCCGAGTGCGCCCCCAGTACGGCAGAGCTCCAGGTCTGCTCAGAGGCCTAATCTGGTAGAGTTGCTGGCGTGAGGCTGCTCTGCCCTGGGCGAGCCTTGCCCAGACTTGCCTCGCGGCTAGGCTTCCAGTCCAGGAAAGAGCAGGCTGCGCGAGACTGGGAGATGCTACTGGCGCCTTCCTGGCCTCAGCTCCACTCCTGCCTTGCCTTTGCACCTAGTCCCCAGGCCTTCTTGTGGAGGGCTTAGTTGCCGGTGGGTTGCACACTGCCAAGCGCTCCAGCAGTGAGGGCTCTATTAGAGGCAATGGGAGGGCAACTGCAGGGCTCCTCCAGCGGTTGCTTGACCGCCCAGACTCAGCACAGCACGGAGAGCACAAGGCTCACAGGGCCCCTGGCTGGGGTCTGCGGCCCCACACACCCGGAGGCTGACTCCGTGAGCGCCCAGAAGGTGCCTGACAGACGTCATTTCCCTAGTGCTCTCCTCCCCAGCAGAGACGTGTGCAGGTGGTTGGGGCCTGCCCCTGCGTGTCTGGGCTCCCGCCTACAGCCCCAGCTCAGTTGAAGCAGCCCCTGAGCCAAGACCTTCAGGAGGCGCGGGGCCTCCCTGTCGGGAAGCCATGTGCACAGTACGCGGGGATGCGAGCCTCCTTGGGAAGAGTCGAGGGAGCCAAGCCACTTGCACCTGCAATCCCTGCTTGGGCGGAGCTGAGTGCGCCTCCAGTACGGCAGAGCTCTAGCTCTGCTCAGAGGCTGGATCTAGTAAGGTTCCTTGCGCGAGGCAGCTCTGCCCAGTGCGAGACTTGCCCAGGCTTGCCGCGCTGCTAGCCTTCCTGCCCAGGAAGGAGCAGGCTGTGCGATGCTGGGAGAGGCCACTGGCGCCTTCCTGGCCTCAGCTCCGCTCCTGCCTTGCCTTTGCACCCAGGCTTCAGGCGTCCTTGGGGAGGGCTTAGGGGCTGGTGCCTAGCACACTGCTAAGCGCTCCAGCAGTCAGGGCTCTATTAGAGGGAAGGGGAGGGCAACTGCAGGGCTCCTCCAGCGGTTGCTTGGCCGCCCAGACTCAGCGCCACACGGAGAGCACAAGGCTCACAGGGCCCCTGTCTGTGGTCTGCAGCCCCACACACCCGGAGGCTGACTCCGTGGGCGCCCAGAAGTTACCTGACAGACGTCATTTCCCTAGCGCTCTCCTCCCCAGCAGAGACGTGTGCAAGTGGTTGGGGCCAGGCCCTGCGTGTCTGGGCTCCCGCTCCCATCCCCAGCTCAGGGGAAGCAGCCCCTGAGCCAAGACCTGCAGGAGGCGCGGGGCGCCCCCGCCTGGAAGCTTAGTGCACAGCATGCGGGAAGCGAGCCTCCTCGGGGGAAGAGGAGGCAGCCCAGCTGCGTGCAGCTGAAATCACTGCTTGGGTGGAGCCGAGTTCGCTTCCAGTACGGCAGAGCTCCAGCTCTGCTCAGAGGCCCGATCTGCCAGAGTTCCTGGCGTGAGGCTGCTCTGGCCTGGGCGAGCCTTGCCCAGACTTGCCTCGCAGTTCGGCTTCCTGACCAGGAAGGAGCAGACTGCGCGAGACTGGGAGACGCGACTGGCTCCTTCCTGGCCTCAGCTCCACTCCTGCCTTGCCTTTGCACCTAGTCCCCGGGCGTCCTTGCGGAGGGCTTAGTTGCCGATGGGTTGCACACTGCCAAGCGCTCCAGCAGTGAGGGCTCTATTAGTGGCAATGGGAGGGCAACTGCAGGGCTCCTCCAGCGGTTGCTTGACCGCCCAGACTCAGCACAGCACGGAGAGCACAAGGCTCACAGGGCCCCTGGCTGGGGTCTGCGGCCCCACACACCCGGAGGCTGACTCCGTGAGCGCCCAGAAGGTGCCTGACAGACGTCATTTCCCTAGTGCTCTCCTCCCCAGCAGAGACGTGTGCAGGTGGTTGGGGCCTGCCCCTGCGTGTCTGGGCTCCCGCCTACAGCCCCAGCTCAGTTGAAGCAGCCCCTGAGCCAAGACCTTCAGGAGGCGCGGGGCCTCCCTGTCGGGAAGCCATGTGCACAGTACGCGGGGATGCGAGCCTCCTTGGGAAGAGTCGAGGGAGCCAAGCCACTTGCACCTGCAATCCCTGCTTGGGCGGAGCTGAGTGCGCCTCCAGTACGGCAGAGCTCTAGCTCTGCTCAGAGGCTGGATCTAGTAAGGTTCCTTGCGCGAGGCAGCTCTGCCCAGTGCGAGACTTGCCCAGGCTTGCCGCGCTGCTAGCCTTCCTGCCCAGGAAGGAGCAGGCTGTGCGATGCTGGGAGAGGCCACTGGCGCCTTCCTGGCCTCAGCTCCGCTCCTGCCTTGCCTTTGCACCTAGTTCAAAGGCGTCCTTTTGGAAGGTTTAGGGGCCGGTGTGTTGCACACTGCCAAGAGGTCCAGCAGTGAGGGCTCTATTAGAGGCAATGGGAGGGCAACTGCAGGGCTCCTCCAGCGGTCGCTTGACCGCCCTGACTCAGCACAGCACGGAGAGCACAAGGCTCACAGTGCCCCTGGCTAGGGTCTGCAGCCCCACACACCGGGCGGCTGACTCCGTGAGCGCCCAGCAGGTGCCTGACAGACGTCATTTCCCTAGTGCTCTCCTCCCCAGCAGAGACGTGTGCAGGTGGTTGGGGCCTGCCCCTGCGTGTCTGGGCTCCGGTCCTCAGCCCCAGCTCAGGGAAGCAGCTCCTGAGTCAAGACCTGTAGGAGGCGCGGGGCGCCCCCGCCTGGAAGCCTAGTGCACAGCATGCGGGAAGCGAGCCTCCTCGGGGGAAGAGGAGGCAGCCCAGCTGCGTGCAGCTGAAATCACTTCTTGGGCGGAGCCGAGTGCGCCCCCAGTACGGCAGAGCTCCAGGTCTGCTCAGAGGCCTAATCTGGTAGAGTTGCTGGCGTGAGGCTGCTCTGCCCTGGGCGAGCCTTGCCCAGACTTGCCTCGCGGCTAGGCTTCCAGTCCAGGAAAGAGCAGGCTGCGCGAGACTGGGAGATGCTACTGGCGCCTTCCTGGCCTCAGCTCCACTCCTGCCTTGCCTTTGCACCTAGTCCCCAGGCCTTCTTGTGGAGGGCTTAGTTGCCGGTGGGTTGCACACTGCCAAGCGCTCCAGCAGTGAGGGCTCTATTAGAGGCAATGGGAGGGCAACTGCAGGGCTCCTCCAGCGGTTGCTTGACCGCCCAGACTCAGCACAGCACGGAGAGCACAAGGCTCACAGGGCCCCTGGCTGGGGTCTGCGGCCCCACACACCCGGAGGCTGACTCCGTGAGCGCCCAGAAGGTGCCTGACAGACGTCATTTCCCTAGTGCTCTCCTCCCCAGCAGAGACGTGTGCAGGTGGTTGGGGCCTGCCCCTGCGTGTCTGGGCTCCCGCCTACAGCCCCAGCTCAGTTGAAGCAGCCCCTGAGCCAAGACCTTCAGGAGGCGCGGGGCCTCCCTGTCGGGAAGCCATGTGCACAGTACGCGGGGATGCGAGCCTCCTTGGGAAGAGTCGAGGGAGCCAAGCCACTTGCACCTGCAATCCCTGCTTGGGCGGAGCTGAGTGCGCCTCCAGTACGGCAGAGCTCTAGCTCTGCTCAGAGGCTGGATCTAGTAAGGTTCCTTGCGCGAGGCAGCTCTGCCCAGTGCGAGACTTGCCCAGGCTTGCCGCGCTGCTAGCCTTCCTGCCCAGGAAGGAGCAGGCTGTGCGATGCTGGGAGAGGCCACTGGCGCCTTCCTGGCCTCAGCTCCGCTCCTGCCTTGCCTTTGCACCTAGTTCAAAGGCGTCCTTTTGGAAGGTTTAGGGGCCGGTGTGTTGCACACTGCCAAGAGGTCCAGCAGTGAGGGCTCTATTAGAGGCAATGGGAGGGCAACTGCAGGGCTCCTCCAGCGGTCGCTTGACCGCCCTGACTCAGCACAGCACGGAGAGCACAAGGCTCACAGTGCCCCTGGCTAGGGTCTGCAGCCCCACACACCGGGCGGCTGACTCCGTGAGCTCCCAGCAGGTGCCTGACAGACGTCATTTCCCTAGTGCTCTCCTCCCCAGCAGAGACGTGTGCAGGTGGTTGGGGCCTGCCCCTGCGTGTCTGGGCTCCGGTCCTCAGCCCCAGCTCAGGGAAGCAGCTCCTGAGTCAAGACCTGTAGGAGGCGCGGGGCGCCCCCGCCTGGAAGCCTAGTGCACAGCATGCGGGAAGCGAGCCTCCTCGGGGGAAGAGGAGGCAGCCCAGCTGCGTGCAGCTGAAATCACTTCTTGGGCGGAGCCGAGTGCGCCCCCAGTACGGCAGAGCTCCAGGTCTGCTCAGAGGCCTAATCTGGTAGAGTTGCTGGCGTGAGGCTGCTCTGCCCTGGGCGAGCCTTGCCCAGACTTGCCTCGCGGCTAGGCTTCCAGTCCAGGAAAGAGCAGGCTGCGCGAGACTGGGAGATGCTACTGGCGCCTTCCTGGCCTCAGCTCCACTCCTGCCTTGCCTTTGCACCTAGTCCCCAGGCCTTCTTGTGGAGGGCTTAGTTGCCGGTGGGTTGCACACTGCCAAGCGCTCCAGCAGTGAGGGCTCTATTAGAGGCAATGGGAGGGCAACTGCAGGGCTCCTCCAGCGGTTGCTTGACCGCCCAGACTCAGCACAGCACGGAGAGCACAAGGCTCACAGGGCCCCTGGCTGGGGTCTGCGGCCCCACACACCCGGAGGCTGACTCCGTGAGCGCCCAGAAGGTGCCTGACAGACGTCATTTCCCTAGTGCTCTCCTCCCCAGCAGAGACGTGTGCAGGTGGTTGGGGCCTGCCCCTGCGTGTCTGGGCTCCCGCCTACAGCCCCAGCTCAGTTGAAGCAGCCCCTGAGCCAAGACCTTCAGGAGGCGCGGGGCCTCCCTGTCGGGAAGCCATGTGCACAGTACGCGGGGATGCGAGCCTCCTTGGGAAGAGTCGAGGGAGCCAAGCCACTTGCACCTGCAATCCCTGCTTGGGCGGAGCTGAGTGCGCCTCCAGTACGGCAGAGCTCTAGCTCTGCTCAGAGGCTGGATCTAGTAAGGTTCCTTGCGCGAGGCAGCTCTGCCCAGTGCGAGACTTGCCCAGGCTTGCCGCGCTGCTAGCCTTCCTGCCCAGGAAGGAGCAGGCTGTGCGATGCTGGGAGAGGCCACTGGCGCCTTCCTGGCCTCAGCTCCGCTCCTGCCTTGCCTTTGCACCCAGGCTTCAGGCGTCCTTGGGGAGGGCTTAGGGGCTGGTGCCTAGCACACTGCTAAGCGCTCCAGCAGTCAGGGCTCTATTAGAGGGAAGGGGAGGGCAACTGCAGGGCTCCTCCAGCGGTTGCTTGGCCGCCCAGACTCAGCGCCACACGGAGAGCACAAGGCTCACAGGGCCCCTGTCTGTGGTCTGCAGCCCCACACACCCGGAGGCTGACTCCGTGGGCGCCCAGAAGTTACCTGACAGACGTCATTTCCCTAGCGCTCTCCTCCCCAGCAGAGACGTGTGCAAGTGGTTGGGGCCAGGCCCTGCGTGTCTGGGCTCCCGCTCCCATCCCCAGCTCAGGGGAAGCAGCCCCTGAGCCAAGACCTGCAGGAGGCGCGGGGCGCCCCCGCCTGGAAGCTTAGTGCACAGCATGCGGGAAGCGAGCCTCCTCGGGGGAAGAGGAGGCAGCCCAGCTGCGTGCAGCTGAAATCACTGCTTGGGTGGAGCCGAGTTCGCTTCCAGTACGGCAGAGCTCCAGCTCTGCTCAGAGGCCCGATCTGCCAGAGTTCCTGGCGTGAGGCTGCTCTGGCCTGGGCGAGCCTTGCCCAGACTTGCCTCGCAGTTCGGCTTCCTGACCAGGAAGGAGCAGACTGCGCGAGACTGGGAGACGCGACTGGCTCCTTCCTGGCCTCAGCTCCACTCCTGCCTTGCCTTTGCACCTAGTCCCCGGGCGTCCTTGCGGAGGGCTTAGTTGCCGATGGGTTGCACACTGCCAAGCGCTCCAGCAGTGAGGGCTCTATTAGTGGCAATGGGAGGGCAACTGCAGGGCTCCTCCAGCGGTTGCTTGACCGCCCAGACTCAGCACAGCACGGAGAGCACAAGGCTCACAGGGCCCCTGGCTGGGGTCTGCGGCCCCACACACCCGGAGGCTGACTCCGTGAGCGCCCAGAAGGTGCCTGACAGACGTCATTTCCCTAGTGCTCTCCTCCCCAGCAGAGACGTGTGCAGGTGGTTGGGGCCTGCCCCTGCGTGTCTGGGCTCCCGCCTACAGCCCCAGCTCAGTTGAAGCAGCCCCTGAGCCAAGACCTTCAGGAGGCGCGGGGCCTCCCTGTCGGGAAGCCATGTGCACAGTACGCGGGGATGCGAGCCTCCTTGGGAAGAGTCGAGGGAGCCAAGCCACTTGCACCTGCAATCCCTGCTTGGGCGGAGCTGAGTGCGCCTCCAGTACGGCAGAGCTCTAGCTCTGCTCAGAGGCTGGATCTAGTAAGGTTCCTTGCGCGAGGCAGCTCTGCCCAGTGCGAGACTTGCCCAGGCTTGCCGCGCTGCTAGCCTTCCTGCCCAGGAAGGAGCAGGCTGTGCGATGCTGGGAGAGGCCACTGGCGCCTTCCTGGCCTCAGCTCCGCTCCTGCCTTGCCTTTGCACCTAGTTCAAAGGCGTCCTTTTGGAAGGTTTAGGGGCCGGTGTGTTGCACACTGCCAAGAGGTCCAGCAGTGAGGGCTCTATTAGAGGCAATGGGAGGGCAACTGCAGGGCTCCTCCAGCGGTCGCTTGACCGCCCTGACTCAGCACAGCACGGAGAGCACAAGGCTCACAGTGCCCCTGGCTAGGGTCTGCAGCCCCACACACCGGGCGGCTGACTCCGTGAGCGCCCAGCAGGTGCCTGACAGACGTCATTTCCCTAGTGCTCTCCTCCCCAGCAGAGACGTGTGCAGGTGGTTGGGGCCTGCCCCTGCGTGTCTGGGCTCCGGTCCTCAGCCCCAGCTCAGGGAAGCAGCTCCTGAGTCAAGACCTGTAGGAGGCGCGGGGCGCCCCCGCCTGGAAGCCTAGTGCACAGCATGCGGGAAGCGAGCCTCCTCGGGGGAAGAGGAGGCAGCCCAGCTGCGTGCAGCTGAAATCACTTCTTGGGCGGAGCCGAGTGCGCCCCCAGTACGGCAGAGCTCCAGGTCTGCTCAGAGGCCTAATCTGGTAGAGTTGCTGGCGTGAGGCTGCTCTGCCCTGGGCGAGCCTTGCCCAGACTTGCCTCGCGGCTAGGCTTCCAGTCCAGGAAAGAGCAGGCTGCGCGAGACTGGGAGATGCTACTGGCGCCTTCCTGGCCTCAGCTCCACTCCTGCCTTGCCTTTGCACCTAGTCCCCAGGCCTTCTTGTGGAGGGCTTAGTTGCCGGTGGGTTGCACACTGCCAAGCGCTCCAGCAGTGAGGGCTCTATTAGAGGCAATGGGAGGGCAACTGCAGGGCTCCTCCAGCGGTTGCTTGACCGCCCAGACTCAGCACAGCACGGAGAGCACAAGGCTCACAGGGCCCCTGGCTGGGGTCTGCGGCCCCACACACCCGGAGGCTGACTCCGTGAGCGCCCAGAAGGTGCCTGACAGACGTCATTTCCCTAGTGCTCTCCTCCCCAGCAGAGACGTGTGCAGGTGGTTGGGGCCTGCCCCTGCGTGTCTGGGCTCCCGCCTACAGCCCCAGCTCAGTTGAAGCAGCCCCTGAGCCAAGACCTTCAGGAGGCGCGGGGCCTCCCTGTCGGGAAGCCATGTGCACAGTACGCGGGGATGCGAGCCTCCTTGGGAAGAGTCGAGGGAGCCAAGCCACTTGCACCTGCAATCCCTGCTTGGGCGGAGCTGAGTGCGCCTCCAGTACGGCAGAGCTCTAGCTCTGCTCAGAGGCTGGATCTAGTAAGGTTCCTTGCGCGAGGCAGCTCTGCCCAGTGCGAGACTTGCCCAGGCTTGCCGCGCTGCTAGCCTTCCTGCCCAGGAAGGAGCAGGCTGTGCGATGCTGGGAGAGGCCACTGGCGCCTTCCTGGCCTCAGCTCCGCTCCTGCCTTGCCTTTGCACCTAGTTCAAAGGCGTCCTTTTGGAAGGTTTAGGGTCCGGTGTGTTGCACACTGCCAAGAGGTCCAGCAGTGAGGGCTCTATTAGAGGCAATGGGAGGGCAACTGCAGGGCTCCTCCAGCGGTCGCTTGACCGCCCTGACTCAGCACAGCACGGAGAGCACAAGGCTCACAGTGCCCCTGGCTAGGGTCTGCAGCCCCACACACCGGGCGGCTGACTCCGTGAGCTCCCAGCAGGTGCCTGACAGACGTCATTTCCCTAGTGCTCTCCTCCCCAGCAGAGACGTGTGCAGGTGGTTGGGGCCTGCCCCTGCGTGTCTGGGCTCCGGTCCTCAGCCCCAGCTCAGGGAAGCAGCTCCTGAGTCAAGACCTGTAGGAGGCGCGGGGCGCCCCCGCCTGGAAGCCTAGTGCACAGCATGCGGGAAGCGAGCCTCCTCGGGGGAAGAGGAGGCAGCCCAGCTGCGTGCAGCTGAAATCACTTCTTGGGCGGAGCCGAGTGCGCCCCCAGTACGGCAGAGCTCCAGGTCTGCTCAGAGGCCTAATCTGGTAGAGTTGCTGGCGTGAGGCTGCTCTGCCCTGGGCGAGCCTTGCCCAGACTTGCCTCGCGGCTAGGCTTCCAGTCCAGGAAAGAGCAGGCTGCGCGAGACTGGGAGATGCTACTGGCGCCTTCCTGGCCTCAGCTCCACTCCTGCCTTGCCTTTGCACCTAGTCCCCAGGCCTTCTTGTGGAGGGCTTAGTTGCCGGTGGGTTGCACACTGCCAAGCGCTCCAGCAGTGAGGGCTCTATTAGAGGCAATGGGAGGGCAACTGCAGGGCTCCTCCAGCGGTTGCTTGACCGCCCAGACTCAGCACAGCACGGAGAGCACAAGGCTCACAGGGCCCCTGGCTGGGGTCTGCGGCCCCACACACCCGGAGGCTGACTCCGTGAGCGCCCAGAAGGTGCCTGACAGACGTCATTTCCCTAGTGCTCTCCTCCCCAGCAGAGACGTGTGCAGGTGGTTGGGGCCTGCCCCTGCGTGTCTGGGCTCCCGCCTACAGCCCCAGCTCAGTTGAAGCAGCCCCTGAGCCAAGACCTTCAGGAGGCGCGGGGCCTCCCTGTCGGGAAGCCATGTGCACAGTACGCGGGGATGCGAGCCTCCTTGGGAAGAGTCGAGGGAGCCAAGCCACTTGCACCTGCAATCCCTGCTTGGGCGGAGCTGAGTGCGCCTCCAGTACGGCAGAGCTCTAGCTCTGCTCAGAGGCTGGATCTAGTAAGGTTCCTTGCGCGAGGCAGCTCTGCCCAGTGCGAGACTTGCCCAGGCTTGCCGCGCTGCTAGCCTTCCTGCCCAGGAAGGAGCAGGCTGTGCGATGCTGGGAGAGGCCACTGGCGCCTTCCTGGCCTCAGCTCCGCTCCTGCCTTGCCTTTGCACCCAGGCTTCAGGCGTCCTTGGGGAGGGCTTAGGGGCTGGTGCCTAGCACACTGCTAAGCGCTCCAGCAGTCAGGGCTCTATTAGAGGGAAGGGGAGGGCAACTGCAGGGCTCCTCCAGCGGTTGCTTGGCCGCCCAGACTCAGCGCCACACGGAGAGCACAAGGCTCACAGGGCCCCTGTCTGTGGTCTGCAGCCCCACACACCCGGAGGCTGACTCCGTGGGCGCCCAGAAGTTACCTGACAGACGTCATTTCCCTAGCGCTCTCCTCCCCAGCAGAGACGTGTGCAAGTGGTTGGGGCCAGGCCCTGCGTGTCTGGGCTCCCGCTCCCATCCCCAGCTCAGGGGAAGCAGCCCCTGAGCCAAGACCTGCAGGAGGCGCGGGGCGCCCCCGCCTGGAAGCTTAGTGCACAGCATGCGGGAAGCGAGCCTCCTCGGGGGAAGAGGAGGCAGCCCAGCTGCGTGCAGCTGAAATCACTGCTTGGGTGGAGCCGAGTTCGCTTCCAGTACGGCAGAGCTCCAGCTCTGCTCAGAGGCCCGATCTGCCAGAGTTCCTGGCGTGAGGCTGCTCTGGCCTGGGCGAGCCTTGCCCAGACTTGCCTCGCAGTTCGGCTTCCTGACCAGGAAGGAGCAGACTGCGCGAGACTGGGAGACGCGACTGGCTCCTTCCTGGCCTCAGCTCCACTCCTGCCTTGCCTTTGCACCTAGTCCCCGGGCGTCCTTGCGGAGGGCTTAGTTGCCGATGGGTTGCACACTGCCAAGCGCTCCAGCAGTGAGGGCTCTATTAGTAGCAATGGGAGGGCAACTGCAGGGCTCCTCCAGCGGTTGCTTGACCGCCCAGACTCAGCACAGCACGGAGAGCACAAGGCTCACAGGGCCCCTGGCTGGGGTCTGCGGCCCCACACACCCGGAGGCTGACTCCGTGAGAGCCCAGAAGGTGCCTGACAGACGTCATTTCCCTAGTGCTCTCCTCCCCAGCAGAGACGTGTGCAGGTGGTTGGGGCCTGCCCCTGCGTGTCTGGGCTCCCGCCTACAGCCCCAGCTCAGTTGAAGCAGCCCCTGAGCCAAGACCTTCAGGAGGCGCGGGGCCTCCCTGTCGGGAAGCCATGTGCACAGTACGCGGGGATGCGAGCCTCCTTGGGAAGAGTCGAGGGAGCCAAGCCACTTGCACCTGCAATCCCTGCTTGGGCGGAGCTGAGTGCGCCTCCAGTACGGCAGAGCTCTAGCTCTGCTCAGAGGCTGGATCTAGTAAGGTTCCTTGCGCGAGGCAGCTCTGCCCAGTGCGAGACTTGCCCAGGCTTGCCGCGCTGCTAGCCTTCCTGCCCAGGAAGGAGCAGGCTGTGCGATGCTGGGAGAGGCCACTGGCGCCTTCCTGGCCTCAGCTCCGCTCCTGCCTTGCCTTTGCACCTAGTTCAAAGGCGTCCTTTTGGAAGGTTTAGGGGCCAGTGTGTTGCACACTGCCAAGAGGTCCAGCAGTGAGGGCTCTATTAGAGGCAATGGGAGGGCAACTGCAGGGCTCCTCCAGCGGTCGCTTGACCGCCCTGACTCAGCACAGCACGGAGAGCACAAGGCTCACAGTGCCCCTGGCTAGGGTCTGCAGCCCCACACACCGGGCGGCTGACTCCGTGAGCTCCCAGCAGGTGCCTGACAGACGTCATTTCCCTAGTGCTCTCCTCCCCAGCAGAGACGTGTGCAGGTGGTTGGGGCCTGCCCCTGCGTGTCTGGGCTCCGGTCCTCAGCCCCAGCTCAGGGAAGCAGCTCCTGAGTCAAGACCTGTAGGAGGCGCGGGGCGCCCCCGCCTGGAAGCCTAGTGCACAGCATGCGGGAAGCGAGCCTCCTCGGGGGAAGAGGAGGCAGCCCAGCTGCGTGCAGCTGAAATCACTTCTTGGGCGGAGCCGAGTGCGCCCCCAGTACGGCAGAGCTCCAGGTCTGCTCAGAGGCCTAATCTGGTAGAGTTGCTGGCGTGAGGCTGCTCTGCCCTGGGCGAGCCTTGCCCAGACTTGCCTCGCGGCTAGGCTTCCAGTCCAGGAAAGAGCAGGCTGCGCGAGACTGGGAGATGCTACTGGCGCCTTCCTGGCCTCAGCTCCACTCCTGCCTTGCCTTTGCACCTAGTCCCCAGGCCTTCTTGTGGAGGGCTTAGTTGCCGGTGGGTTGCACACTGCCAAGCGCTCCAGCAGTGAGGGCTCTATTAGAGGCAATGGGAGGGCAACTGCAGGGCTCCTCCAGCGGTTGCTTGACCGCCCAGACTCAGCACAGCACGGAGAGCACAAGGCTCACAGGGCCCCTGGCTGGGGTCTGCGGCCCCACACACCCGGAGGCTGACTCCGTGAGCGCCCAGAAGGTGCCTGACAGACGTCATTTCCCTAGTGCTCTCCTCCCCAGCAGAGACGTGTGCAGGTGGTTGGGGCCTGCCCCTGCGTGTCTGGGCTCCCGCCTACAGCCCCAGCTCAGTTGAAGCAGCCCCTGAGCCAAGACCTTCAGGAGGCGCGGGGCCTCCCTGTCGGGAAGCCATGTGCACAGTACGCGGGGATGCGAGCCTCCTTGGGAAGAGTCGAGGGAGCCAAGCCACTTGCACCTGCAATCCCTGCTTGGGCGGAGCTGAGTGCGCCTCCAGTACGGCAGAGCTCTAGCTCTGCTCAGAGGCTGGATCTAGTAAGGTTCCTTGCGCGAGGCAGCTCTGCCCAGTGCGAGACTTGCCCAGGCTTGCCGCGCTGCTAGCCTTCCTGCCCAGGAAGGAGCAGGCTGTGCGATGCTGGGAGAGGCCACTGGCGCCTTCCTGGCCTCAGCTCCGCTCCTGCCTTGCCTTTGCACCCAGGCTTCAGGCGTCCTTGGGGAGGGCTTAGGGGCTGGTGCCTAGCACACTGCTAAGCGCTCCAGCAGTCAGGGCTCTATTAGAGGGAAGGGGAGGGCAACTGCAGGGCTCCTCCAGCGGTTGCTTGGCCGCCCAGACTCAGCGCCACACGGAGAGCACAAGGCTCACAGGGCCCCTGTCTGTGGTCTGCAGCCCCACACACCCGGAGGCTGACTCCGTGGGCGCCCAGAAGTTACCTGACAGACGTCATTTCCCTAGCGCTCTCCTCCCCAGCAGAGACGTGTGCAAGTGGTTGGGGCCAGGCCCTGCGTGTCTGGGCTCCCGCTCCCATCCCCAGCTCAGGGGAAGCAGCCCCTGAGCCAACACCTGCAGGAGGCGCGGGGCGCCCCCGCCTGGAAGCTTAGTGCACAGCATGCGGGAAGCGAGCCTCCTCGGGGGAAGAGGAGGCAGCCCAGCTGCGTGCAGCTGAAATCACTGCTTGGGTGGAGCCGAGTTCGCTTCCAGTACGGCAGAGCTCCAGCTCTGCTCAGAGGCCCGATCTGCCAGAGTTCCTGGCGTGAGGCTGCTCTGGCCTGGGCGAGCCTTGCCCAGACTTGCCTCGCAGTTCGGCTTCCTGACCAGGAAGGAGCAGACTGCGCGAGACTGGGAGACGCGACTGGCTCCTTCCTGGCCTCAGCTCCACTCCTGCCTTGCCTTTGCACCTAGTCCCCGGGCGTCCTTGCGGAGGGCTTAGTTGCCGATGGGTTGCACACTGCCAAGCGCTCCAGCAGTGAGGGCTCTATTAGTGGCAATGGGAGGGCAACTGCAGGGCTCCTCCAGCGGTTGCTTGACCGCCCAGACTCAGCACAGCACGGAGAGCACAAGGCTCACAGGGCCCCTGGCTGGGGTCTGCGGCCCCACACACCCGGAGGCTGACTCCGTGAGAGCCCAGAAGGTGCCTGACAGACGTCATTTCCCTAGTGCTCTCCTCCCCAGCAGAGACGTGTGCAGGTGGTTGCGGCCTGCCCCTGCGTGTCTGGGCTCCCGCCTACAGCCCCAGCTCAGTTGAAGCAGCCCCTGAGCCAAGACCTTCAGGAGGCGCGGGGCCTCCCTGTCGGGAAGCCATGTGCACAGTACGCGGGGATGCGAGCCTCCTTGGGAAGAGTCGAGGGAGCCAAGCCACTTGCACCTGCAATCCCTGCTTGGGCGGAGCTGAGTGCGTCTCCAGTACGGCAGAGCTCTAGCTCTGCTCAGAGGCTGGATCTAGTAAGGTTCCTTGCGCGAGGCAGCTCTGCCCAGTGCGAGACTTGCCCAGGCTTGCCGCGCTGCTAGCCTTCCTGCCCAGGAAGGAGCAGGCTGTGCGATGCTGGGAGAGGCCACTGGCGCCTTCCTGGCCTCAGCTCCGCTCCTGCCTTGCCTTTGCACCTAGTTCAAAGGCGTCCTTTTGGAAGGTTTAGGGGCCGGTGTGTTGCACACTGCCAAGAGGTCCAGCAGTGAGGGCTCTATTAGAGGCAATGGGAGGGCAACTGCAGGGCTCCTCCAGCGGTCGCTTGACCGCCCTGACTCAGCACAGCACGGAGAGCACAAGGCTCACAGTGCCCCTGGCTAGGGTCTGCAGCCCCACACACCGGGCGGCTGACTCCGTGAGCTCCCAGCAGGTGCCTGACAGACGTCATTTCCCTAGTGCTCTCCTCCCCAGCAGAGACGTGTGCAGGTGGTTGGGGCCTGCCCCTGCGTGTCTGGGCTCCGGTCCTCAGCCCCAGCTCAGGGAAGCAGCTCCTGAGTCAAGACCTGTAGGAGGCGCGGGGCGCCCCCGCCTGGAAGCCTAGTGCACAGCATGCGGGAAGCGAGCCTCCTCGGGGGAAGAGGAGGCAGCCCAGCTGCGTGCAGCTGAAATCACTTCTTGGGCGGAGCCGAGTGCGCCCCCAGTACGGCAGAGCTCCAGGTCTGCTCAGAGGCCTAATCTGGTAGAGTTGCTGGCGTGAGGCTGCTCTGCCCTGGGCGAGCCTTGCCCAGACTTGCCTCGCGGCTAGGCTTCCAGTCCAGGAAAGAGCAGGCTGCGCGAGACTGGGAGATGCTACTGGCGCCTTCCTGGCCTCAGCTCCACTCCTGCCTTGCCTTTGCACCTAGTCCCCAGGCCTTCTTGTGGAGGGCTTAGTTGCCGGTGGGTTGCACACTGCCAAGCGCTCCAGCAGTGAGGGCTCTATTAGAGGCAATGGGAGGGCAACTGCAGGGCTCCTCCAGCGGTTGCTTGACCGCCCAGACTCAGCACAGCACGGAGAGCACAAGGCTCACAGGGCCCCTGGCTGGGGTCTGCGGCCCCACACACCCGGAGGCTGACTCCGTGAGCGCCCAGAAGGTGCCTGACAGACGTCATTTCCCTAGTGCTCTCCTCCCCAGCAGAGACGTGTGCAGGTGGTTGGGGCCTGCCCCTGCGTGTCTGGGCTCCCGCCTACAGCCCCAGCTCAGTTGAAGCAGCCCCTGAGCCAAGACCTTCAGGAGGCGCGGGGCCTCCCTGTCGGGAAGCCATGTGCACAGTACGCGGGGATGCGAGCCTCCTTGGGAAGAGTCGAGGGAGCCAAGCCACTTGCACCTGCAATCCCTGCTTGGGCGGAGCTGAGTGCGCCTCCAGTACGGCAGAGCTCTAGCTCTGCTCAGAGGCTGGATCTAGTAAGGTTCCTTGCGCGAGGCAGCTCTGCCCAGTGCGAGACTTGCCCAGGCTTGCCGCGCTGCTAGCCTTCCTGCCCAGGAAGGAGCAGGCTGTGCGATGCTGGGAGAGGCCACTGGCGCCTTCCTGGCCTCAGCTCCGCTCCTGCCTTGCCTTTGCACCCAGGCTTCAGGCGTCCTTGGGGAGGGCTTAGGGGCTGGTGCCTAGCACACTGCTAAGCGCTCCAGCAGTCAGGGCTCTATTAGAGGGAAGGGGAGGGCAACTGCAGGGCTCCTCCAGCGGTTGCTTGGCCGCCCAGACTCAGCGCCACACGGAGAGCACAAGGCTCACAGGGCCCCTGTCTGTGGTCTGCAGCCCCACACACCCGGAGGCTGACTCCGTGGGCGCCCAGAAGTTACCTGACAGACGTCATTTCCCTAGCGCTCTCCTCCCCAGCAGAGACGTGTGCAAGTGGTTGGGGCCAGGCCCTGCGTGTCTGGGCTCCCGCTCCCATCCCCAGCTCAGGGGAAGCAGCCCCTGAGCCAAGACCTGCAGGAGGCGCGGGGCGCCCCCGCATGGAAGCTTAGTGCACAGCATGCGGGAAGCGAGCCTCCTCGGGGGAAGAGGAGGCAGCCCAGCTGCGTGCAGCTGAAATCACTGCTTGGGTGGAGCCGAGTTCGCTTCCAGTACGGCAGAGCTCCAGCTCTGCTCAGAGGCCCGATCTGCCAGAGTTCCTGGCGTGAGGCTGCTCTGGCCTGGGCGAGCCTTGCCCAGACTTGCCTCGCAGTTCGGCTTCCTGACCAGGAAGGAGCAGACTGCGCGAGACTGGGAGACGCGACTGGCTCCTTCCTGGCCTCAGCTCCACTCCTGCCTTGCCTTTGCACCTAGTCCCCGGGCGTCCTTGCGGAGGGCTTAGTTGCCGATGGGTTGCACACTGCCAAGCGCTCCAGCAGTGAGGGCTCTATTAGTGGCAATGGGAGGGCAACTGCAGGGCTCCTCCAGCGGTTGCTTGACCGCCCAGACTCAGCACAGCACGGAGAGCACAAGGCTCACAGGGCCCCTGGCTGGGGTCTGCGGCCCCACACACCCGGAGGCTGACTCCGTGAGAGCCCAGAAGGTGCCTGACAGACGTCATTTCCCTAGTGCTCTCCTCCCCAGCAGAGACGTGTGCAGGTGGTTGGGGCCTGCCCCTGCGTGTCTGGGCTCCCGCCTACAGCCCCAGCTCAGTTGAAGCAGCCCCTGAGCCAAGACCTTCAGGAGGCGCGGGGCCTCCCTGTCGGGAAGCCATGTGCACAGTACGCGGGGATGCGAGCCTCCTTGGGAAGAGTCGAGGGAGCCAAGCCACTTGCACCTGCAATCCCTGCTTGGGCGGAGCTGAGTGCGCCTCCAGTACGGCAGAGCTCTAGCTCTGCTCAGAGGCTGGATCTAGTAAGGTTCCTTGCGCGAGGCAGCTCTGCCCAGTGCGAGACTTGCCCAGGCTTGCCGCGCTGCTAGCCTTCCTGCCCAGGAAGGAGCAGGCTGTGCGATGCTGGGAGAGGCCACTGGCGCCTTCCTGGCCTCAGCTCCGCTCCTGCCTTGCCTTTGCACCTAGTTCAAAGGCGTCCTTTTGGAAGGTTTAGGGGCCGGTGTGTTGCACACTGCCAAGAGGTCCAGCAGTGAGGGCTCTATTAGAGGCAATGGGAGGGCAACTGCAGGGCTCCTCCAGCGGTCGCTTGACCGCCCTGACTCAGCACAGCACGGAGAGCACAAGGCTCACAGTGCCCCTGGCTAGGGTCTGCAGCCCCACACACCGGGCGGCTGACTCCGTGAGCTCCCAGCAGGTGCCTGACAGACGTCATTTCCCTAGTGCTCTCCTCCCCAGCAGAGACGTGTGCAGGTGGTTGGGGCCTGCCCCTGCGTGTCTGGGCTCCGGTCCTCAGCCCCAGCTCAGGGAAGCAGCTCCTGAGTCAAGACCTGTAGGAGGCGCGGGGCGCCCCCGCCTGGAAGCCTAGTGCACAGCATGCGGGAAGCGAGCCTCCTCGGGGGAAGAGGAGGCAGCCCAGCTGCGTGCAGCTGAAATCACTTCTTGGGCGGAGCCGAGTGCGCCCCCAGTACGGCAGAGCTCCAGGTCTGCTCAGAGGCCTAATCTGGTAGAGTTGCTGGCGTGAGGCTGCTCTGCCCTGGGCGAGCCTTGCCCAGACTTGCCTCGCGGCTAGGCTTCGAGTCCAGGAAAGAGCAGGCTGCGCGAGACTGGGAGATGCTACTGGCGCCTTCCTGGCCTCAGCTCCACTCCTGCCTTGCCTTTGCACCTAGTCCCCAGGCCTTCTTGTGGAGGGCTTAGTTGCCGGTGGGTTGCACACTGCCAAGCGCTCCAGCAGTGAGGGCTCTATTAGAGGCAATGGGAGGGCAACTGCAGGGCTCCTCCAGCGGTTGCTTGACCGCCCAGACTCAGCACAGCACGGAGAGCACAAGGCTCACAGGGCCCCTGGCTGGGGTCTGCGGCCCCACACACCCGGAGGCTGACTCCGTGAGCGCCCAGAAGGTGCCTGACAGACGTCATTTCCCTAGTGCTCTCCTCCCCAGCAGAGACGTGTGCAGGTGGTTGGGGCCTGCCCCTGCGTGTCTGGGCTCCCGCCTACAGCCCCAGCTCAGTTGAAGCAGCCCCTGAGCCAAGACCTTCAGGAGGCGCGGGGCCTCCCTGTCGGGAAGCCATGTGCACAGTACGCGGGGATGCGAGCCTCCTTGGGAAGAGTCGAGGGAGCCAAGCCACTTGCACCTGCAATCCCTGCTTGGGCGGAGCTGAGTGCGCCTCCAGTACGGCAGAGCTCTAGCTCTGCTCAGAGGCTGGATCTAGTAAGGTTCCTTGCGCGAGGCAGCTCTGCCCAGTGCGAGACTTGCCCAGGCTTGCCGCGCTGCTAGCCTTCCTGCCCAGGAAGGAGCAGGCTGTGCGATGCTGGGAGAGGCCACTGGCGCCTTCCTGGCCTCAGCTCCGCTCCTGCCTTGCCTTTGCACCCAGGCTTCAGGCGTCCTTGGGGAGGGCTTAGGGGCTGGTGCCTAGCACACTGCTAAGCGCTCCAGCAGTCAGGGCTCTATTAGAGGGAAGGGGAGGGCAACTGCAGGGCTCCTCCAGCGGTTGCTTGGCCGCCCAGACTCAGCGCCACACGGAGAGCACAAGGCTCACAGGGCCCCTGTCTGTGGTCTGCAGCCCCACACACCCGGAGGCTGACTCCGTGGGCGCCCAGAAGTTACCTGACAGACGTCATTTCCCTAGCGCTCTCCTCCCCAGCAGAGACGTGTGCAAGTGGTTGGGGCCAGGCCCTGCGTGTCTGGGCTCCCGCTCCCATCCCCAGCTCAGGGGAAGCAGCCCCTGAGCCAAGACCTGCAGGAGGCGCGGGGCGCCCCCGCCTGGAAGCTTAGTGCACAGCATGCGGGAAGCGAGCCTCCTCGGGGGAAGAGGAGGCAGCCCAGCTGCGTGCAGCTGAAATCACTGCTTGGGTGGAGCCGAGTTCGCTTCCAGTACGGCAGAGCTCCAGCTCTGCTCAGAGGCCCGATCTGCCAGAGTTCCTGGCGTGAGGCTGCTCTGGCCTGGGCGAGCCTTGCCCAGACTTGCCTCGCAGTTCGGCTTCCTGACCAGGAAGGAGCAGACTGCGCGAGACTGGGAGACGCGACTGGCTCCTTCCTGGCCTCAGCTCCACTCCTGCCTTGCCTTTGCACCTAGTCCCCGGGCGTCCTTGCGGAGGGCTTAGTTGCCGATGGGTTGCACACTGCCAAGCGCTCCAGCAGTGAGGGCTCTATTAGTGGCAATGGGAGGGCAACTGCAGGGCTCCTCCAGCGGTTGCTTGACCGCCCAGACTCAGCACAGCACGGAGAGCACAAGGCTCACAGGGCCCCTGGCTGGGGTCTGCGGCCCCACACACCCGGAGGCTGACTCCGTGAGAGCCCAGAAGGTGCCTGACAGACGTCATTTCCCTAGTGCTCTCCTCCCCAGCAGAGACGTGTGCAGGTGGTTGGGGCCTGCCCCTGCGTGTCTGGGCTCCCGCCTACAGCCCCAGCTCAGTTGAAGCAGCCCCTGAGCCAAGACCTTCAGGAGGCGCGGGGCCTCCCTGTCGGGAAGCCATGTGCACAGTACGCGGGGATGCGAGCCTCCTTGGGAAGAGTCGAGGGAGCCAAGCCACTTGCACCTGCAATCCCTGCTTGGGCGGAGCTGAGTGCGCCTCCAGTACGGCAGAGCTCTAGCTCTGCTCAGAGGCTGGATCTAGTAAGGTTCCTTGCGCGAGGCAGCTCTGCCCAGTGCGAGACTTGCCCAGGCTTGCCGCGCTGCTAGCCTTCCTGCCCAGGAAGGAGCAGGCTGTGCGATGCTGGGAGAGGCCACTGGCGCCTTCCTGGCCTCAGCTCCGCTCCTGCCTTGCCTTTGCACCTAGTTCAAAGGCGTCCTTTTGGAAGGTTTAGGGGCCGGTGTGTTGCACACTGCCAAGAGGTCCAGCAGTGAGGGCTCTATTAGAGGCAATGGGAGGGCAACTGCAGGGCTCCTCCAGCGGTCGCTTGACCGCCCTGACTCAGCACAGCACGGAGAGCACAAGGCTCACAGTGCCCCTGGCTAGGGTCTGCAGCCCCACACACCGGGCGGCTGACTCCGTGAGCTCCCAGCAGGTGCCTGACAGACGTCATTTCCCTAGTGCTCTCCTCCCCAGCAGAGACGTGTGCAGGTGGTTGGGGCCTGCCCCTGCGTGTCTGGGCTCCGGTCCTCAGCCCCAGCTCAGGGAAGCAGCTCCTGAGTCAAGACCTGTAGGAGGCGCGGGGCGCCCCCGCCTGGAAGCCTAGTGCACAGCATGCGGGAAGCGAGCCTCCTCGGGGGAAGAGGAGGCAGCCCAGCTGCGTGCAGCTGAAATCACTTCTTGGGCGGAGCCGAGTGCGCCCCCAGTACGGCAGAGCTCCAGGTCTGCTCAGAGGCCTAATCTGGTAGAGTTGCTGGCGTGAGGCTGCTCTGCCCTGGGCGAGCCTTGCCCAGACTTGCCTCGCGGCTAGGCTTCGAGTCCAGGAAAGAGCAGGCTGCGCGAGACTGGGAGATGCTACTGGCGCCTTCCTGGCCTCAGCTCCACTCCTGCCTTGCCTTTGCACCTAGTCCCCAGGCCTTCTTGTGGAGGGCTTAGTTGCCGGTGGGTTGCACACTGCCAAGCGCTCCAGCAGTGAGGGCTCTATTAGAGGCAATGGGAGGGCAACTGCAGGGCTCCTCCAGCGGTTGCTTGACCGCCCAGACTCAGCACAGCACGGAGAGCACAAGGCTCACAGGGCCCCTGGCTGGGGTCTGCGGCCCCACACACCCGGAGGCTGACTCCGTGAGCGCCCAGAAGGTGCCTGACAGACGTCATTTCCCTAGTGCTCTCCTCCCCAGCAGAGACGTGTGCAGGTGGTTGGGGCCTGCCCCTGCGTGTCTGGGCTCCCGCCTACAGCCCCAGCTCAGTTGAAGCAGCCCCTGAGCCAAGACCTTCAGGAGGCGCGGGGCCTCCCTGTCGGGAAGCCATGTGCACAGTACGCGGGGATGCGAGCCTCCTTGGGAAGAGTCGAGGGAGCCAAGCCACTTGCACCTGCAATCCCTGCTTGGGCGGAGCTGAGTGCGCCTCCAGTACGGCAGAGCTCTAGCTCTGCTCAGAGGCTGGATCTAGTAAGGTTCCTTGCGCGAGGCAGCTCTGCCCAGTGCGAGACTTGCCCAGGCTTGCCGCGCTGCTAGCCTTCCTGCCCAGGAAGGAGCAGGCTGTGCGATGCTGGGAGAGGCCACTGGCGCCTTCCTGGCCTCAGCTCCGCTCCTGCCTTGCCTTTGCACCCAGGCTTCAGGCGTCCTTGGGGAGGGCTTAGGGGCTGGTGCCTAGCACACTGCTAAGCGCTCCAGCAGTCAGGGCTCTATTAGAGGGAAGGGGAGGGCAACTGCAGGGCTCCTCCAGCGGTTGCTTGGCCGCCCAGACTCAGCGCCACACGGAGAGCACAAGGCTCACAGGGCCCCTGTCTGTGGTCTGCAGCCCCACACACCCGGAGGCTGACTCCGTGGGCGCCCAGAAGTTACCTGACAGACGTCATTTCCCTAGCGCTCTCCTCCCCAGCAGAGACGTGTGCAAGTGGTTGGGGCCAGGCCCTGCGTGTCTGGGCTCCCGCTCCCATCCCCAGCTCAGGGGAAGCAGCCCCTGAGCCAAGACCTGCAGGAGGCGCGGGGCGCCCCCGCCTGGAAGCTTAGTGCACAGCATGCGGGAAGCGAGCCTCCTCGGGGGAAGAGGAGGCAGCCCAGCTGCGTGCAGCTGAAATCACTGCTTGGGTGGAGCCGAGTTCGCTTCCAGTACGGCAGAGCTCCAGCTCTGCTCAGAGGCCCGATCTGCCAGAGTTCCTGGCGTGAGGCTGCTCTGGCCTGGGCGAGCCTTGCCCAGACTTGCCTCGCAGTTCGGCTTCCTGACCAGGAAGGAGCAGACTGCGCGAGACTGGGAGACGCGACTGGCTCCTTCCTGGCCTCAGCTCCACTCCTGCCTTGCCTTTGCACCTAGTCCCCGGGCGTCCTTGCGGAGGGCTTAGTTGCCGATGGGTTGCACACTGCCAAGCGCTCCAGCAGTGAGGGCTCTATTAGTGGCAATGGGAGGGCAACTGCAGGGCTCCTCCAGCGGTTGCTTGACCGCCCAGACTCAGCACAGCACGGAGAGCACAAGGCTCACAGGGCCCCTGGCTGGGGTCTGCGGCCCCACACACCCGGAGGCTGACTCCGTGAGCGCCCAGAAGGTGCCTGACAGACGTCATTTCCCTAGTGCTCTCCTCCCCAGCAGAGACGTGTGCAGGTGGTTGGGGCCTGCCCCTGCGTGTCTGGGCTCCCGCCTACAGCCCCAGCTCAGTTGAAGCAGCCCCTGAGCCAAGACCTTCAGGAGGCGCGGGGCCTCCCTGTCGGGAAGCCATGTGCACAGTACGCGGGGATGCGAGCCTCCTTGGGAAGAGTCGAGGGAGCCAAGCCACTTGCACCTGCAATCCCTGCTTGGGCGGAGCTGAGTGCGCCTCCAGTACGGCAGAGCTCTAGCTCTGCTCAGAGGCTGGATCTAGTAAGGTTCCTTGCGCGAGGCAGCTCTGCCCAGTGCGAGACTTGCCCAGGCTTGCCGCGCTGCTAGCCTTCCTGCCCAGGAAGGAGCAGGCTGTGCGATGCTGGGAGAGGCCACTGGCGCCTTCCTGGCCTCAGCTCCGCTCCTGCCTTGCCTTTGCACCTAGTTCAAAGGCGTCCTTTTGGAAGGTTTAGGGGCCGGTGTGTTGCACACTGCCAAGAGGTCCAGCAGTGAGGGCTCTATTAGAGGCAATGGGAGGGCAACTGCAGGGCTCCTCCAGCGGTCGCTTGACCGCCCTGACTCAGCACAGCACGGAGAGCACAAGGCTCACAGTGCCCCTGGCTAGGGTCTGCAGCCCCACACACCGGGCGGCTGACTCCGTGAGCGCCCAGCAGGTGCCTGACAGACGTCATTTCCCTAGTGCTCTCCTCCCCAGCAGAGACGTGTGCAGGTGGTTGGGGCCTGCCCCTGCGTGTCTGGGCTCCGGTCCTCAGCCCCAGCTCAGGGAAGCAGCTCCTGAGTCAAGACCTGTAGGAGGCGCGGGGCGCCCCCGCCTGGAAGCCTAGTGCACAGCATGCGGGAAGCGAGCCTCCTCGGGGGAAGAGGAGGCAGCCCAGCTGCGTGCAGCTGAAATCACTTCTTGGGCGGAGCCGAGTGCGCCCCCAGTACGGCAGAGCTCCAGGTCTGCTCAGAGGCCTAATCTGGTAGAGTTGCTGGCGTGAGGCTGCTCTGCCCTGGGCGAGCCTTGCCCAGACTTGCCTCGCGGCTAGGCTTCCAGTCCAGGAAAGAGCAGGCTGCGCGAGACTGGGAGATGCTACTGGCGCCTTCCTGGCCTCAGCTCCACTCCTGCCTTGCCTTTGCACCTAGTCCCCAGGCCTTCTTGTGGAGGGCTTAGTTGCCGGTGGGTTGCACACTGCCAAGCGCTCCAGCAGTGAGGGCTCTATTAGAGGCAATGGGAGGGCAACTGCAGGGCTCCTCCAGCGGTTGCTTGACCGCCCAGACTCAGCACAGCACGGAGAGCACAAGGCTCACAGGGCCCCTGGCTGGGGTCTGCGGCCCCACACACCCGGAGGCTGACTCCGTGAGCGCCCAGAAGGTGCCTGACAGACGTCATTTCCCTAGTGCTCTCCTCCCCAGCAGAGACGTGTGCAGGTGGTTGGGGCCTGCCCCTGCGTGTCTGGGCTCCCGCCTACAGCCCCAGCTCAGTTGAAGCAGCCCCTGAGCCAAGACCTTCAGGAGGCGCGGGGCCTCCCTGTCGGGAAGCCATGTGCACAGTACGCGGGGATGCGAGCCTCCTTGGGAAGAGTCGAGGGAGCCAAGCCACTTGCACCTGCAATCCCTGCTTGGGCGGAGCTGAGTGCGCCTCCAGTACGGCAGAGCTCTAGCTCTGCTCAGAGGCTGGATCTAGTAAGGTTCCTTGCGCGAGGCAGCTCTGCCCAGTGCGAGACTTGCCCAGGCTTGCCGCGCTGCTAGCCTTCCTGCCCAGGAAGGAGCAGGCTGTGCGATGCTGGGAGAGGCCACTGGCGCCTTCCTGGCCTCAGCTCCGCTCCTGCCTTGCCTTTGCACCCAGGCCTCAGGCGTCCTTGGGGAGGGCTTAGGGGCTGGTGCCTAGCACACTGCTAAGCGCTCCAGCAGTCAGGGCTCTATTAGAGGGAAGGGGAGGGCAACTGCAGGGCTCCTCCAGCGGTTGCTTGGCCGCCCAGACTCAGCGCCGCACGGAGAGCACAAGGCTCACAGGGCCCCTGTCTGTGGTCTGCAGCCCCACACACCCGGAGGCTGACTCCGTGGGCGCCCAGAAGTTACCTGACAGACGTCATTTCCCTAGCGCTCTCCTCCCCAGCAGAGACGTGTGCAAGTGGTTGGGGCCAGGCCCTGCGTGTCTGGGCTCCCGCTCCCATCCCCAGCTCAGGGGAAGCAGCCCCTGAGCCAAGACCTGCAGGAGGCGCGGGGCGCCCCCGCCTGGAAGCTTAGTGCACAGCATGCGGGAAGCGAGCCTCCTCGGGGGAAGAGGAGGCAGCCCAGCTGCGTGCAGCTGAAATCACTGCTTGGGTGGAGCCGAGTTCGCTTCCAGTACGGCAGAGCTCCAGCTCTGCTCAGAGGCCCGATCTGCCAGAGTTCCTGGCGTGAGGCTGCTCTGGCCTGGGCGAGCCTTGCCCAGACTTGCCTCGCAGTTCGGCTTCCTGACCAGGAAGGAGCAGACTGCGCGAGACTGGGAGACGCGACTGGCTCCTTCCTGGCCTCAGCTCCACTCCTGCCTTGCCTTTGCACCTAGTCCCCGGGCGTCCTTGCGGAGGGCTTAGTTGCCGGTGGGTTGCACACTGCCAAGCGCTCCAGCAGTGAGGGCTCTATTAGAGGCAATGGGAGGGCAACTGCAGGGCTCCTCCAGCGGTTGCTTGACCGCCCAGACTCAGCACAGCACGGAGAGCACAAGGCTCACAGGGCCCCTGGCTGGGGTCTGCGGCCCCACACACCCGGAGGCTGACTCCGTGAGCGCCCAGAAGGTGCCTGACAGACGTCATTTCCCTAGTGCTCTCCTCCCCAGCAGAGACGTGTGCAGGTGGTTGGGGCCTGCCCCTGCGTGTCTGGGCTCCCGCCTACAGCCCCAGCTCAGTTGAAGCAGCCCCTGAGCCAAGACCTTCAGGAGGCGCGGGGCCTCCCTGTCGGGAAGCCATGTGCACAGTACGCGGGGATGCGAGCCTCCTTGGGAAGAGTCGAGGGAGCCAAGCCACTTGCACCTGCAATCCCTGCTTGGGCGGAGCTGAGTGCGCCTCCAGTACGGCAGAGCTCTAGCTCTGCTCAGAGGCTGGATCTAGTAAGGTTCCTTGCGCGAGGCAGCTCTGCCCAGTGCGAGACTTGCCCAGGCTTGCCGCGCTGCTAGCCTTCCTGCCCAGGAAGGAGCAGGCTGTGCGATGCTGGGAGAGGCCACTGGCGCCTTCCTGGCCTCAGCTCCGCTCCTGCCTTGCCTTTGCACCCAGGCCTCAGGCGTTCTTGGGGAGGGCTTAGGGGCTGGTGCCTAGCACACTGCTAAGCGCTCCAGCAGTCAGGGCTCTATTAGAGGGAAGGGGAGGGCAACTGCAGGGCTCCTCCAGCGGTTGCTTGGCCGCCCAGACTCAGCGCCGCACGGAGAGCACAAGGCTCACAGGGCCCCTGTCTGTGGTCTGCAGCCCCACACACCCGGAGGCTGACTCCGTGGGCGCCCAGAAGTTACCTGACAGACGTCATTTCCCTAGCGCTCTCCTCCCCAGCAGAGACGTGTGCAAGTGGTTGGGGCCAGGCCCTGCGTGTCTGGGCTCCCGCTCCCATCCCCAGCTCAGGGGAAGCAGCCCCTGAGCCAAGACCTGCAGGAGGCGCGGGGCGCCCCCGCCTGGAAGCTTAGTGCACAGCATGCGGGAAGCGAGCCTCCTCGGGGGAAGAGGAGGCAGCCCAGCTTCGTGCAGCTGAAATCACTGCTTGGGTGGAGCCGAGTTCGCTTCCAGTACGGCAGAGCTCCAGCTCTGCTCAGAGGCCCGATCTGCCAGAGTTCCTGGCGTGAGGCTGCTCTGGCCTGGGCGAGCCTTGCCCAGACTTGCCTCGCAGTTCGGCTTCCTGACCAGGAAGGAGCAGACTGCGCGAGACTGGGAGACGCGACTGGCTCCTTCCTGGCCTCAGCTCCACTCCTGCCTTGCCTTTGCACCTAGTCCCCGGGCGTCCTTGCGGAGGGCTTAGTTGCCGATGGGTTGCACACTGCCAAGCGCTCCAGCAGTGAGGGCTCTATTAGTGGCAATGGGAGGGCAACTGCAGGGCTCCTCCAGCGGTTGCTTGACCGCCCAGACTCAGCACAGCACGGAGAGCACAAGGCTCACAGGGCCCCTGGCTGGGGTCTGCGGCCCCACACACCCGGAGGCTGACTCCGTGAGCGCCCAGAAGGTGCCTGACAGACGTCATTTCCCTAGTGCTCTCCTCCCCAGCAGAGACGTGTGCAGGTGGTTGGGGCCTGCCCCTGCGTGTCTGGGCTCCCGCCTACAGCCCCAGCTCAGTTGAAGCAGCCCCTGAGCCAAGACCTTCAGGAGGCGCGGGGCCTCCCTGTCGGGAAGCCATGTGCACAGTACGCGGGGATGCGAGCCTCCTTGGGAAGAGTCGAGGGAGCCAAGCCACTTGCACCTGCAATCCCTGCTTGGGCGGAGCTGAGTGCGCCTCCAGTACGGCAGAGCTCTAGCTCTGCTCAGAGGCTGGATCTAGTAAGGTTCCTTGCGCGAGGCAGCTCTGCCCAGTGCGAGACTTGCCCAGGCTTGCCGCGCTGCTAGCCTTCCTGCCCAGGAAGGAGCAGGCTGTGCGATGCTGGGAGAGGCCACTGGCGCCTTCCTGGCCTCAGCTCCGCTCCTGCCTTGCCTTTGCACCTAGTTCAAAGGCGTCCTTTTGGAAGGTTTAGGGGCCGGTGTGTTGCACACTGCCAAGAGGTCCAGCAGTGAGGGCTCTATTAGAGGCAATGGGAGGGCAACTGCAGGGCTCCTCCAGCGGTCGCTTGACCGCCCTGACTCAGCACAGCACGGAGAGCACAAGGCTCACAGTGCCCCTGGCTAGGGTCTGCAGCCCCACACACCGGGCGGCTGACTCCGTGAGCGCCCAGCAGGTGCCTGACAGACGTCATTTCCCTAGTGCTCTCCTCCCCAGCAGAGACGTGTGCAGGTGGTTGGGGCCTGCCCCTGCGTGTCTGGGCTCCGGTCCTCAGCCCCAGCTCAGGGAAGCAGCTCCTGAGTCAAGACCTGTAGGAGGCGCGGGGCGCCCCCGCCTGGAAGCCTAGTGCACAGCATGCGGGAAGCGAGCCTCCTCGGGGGAAGAGGAGGCAGCCCAGCTGCGTGCAGCTGAAATCACTTCTTGGGCGGAGCCGAGTGCGCCCCCAGTACGGCAGAGCTCCAGGTCTGCTCAGAGGCCTAATCTGGTAGAGTTGCTGGCGTGAGGCTGCTCTGCCCTGGGCGAGCCTTGCCCAGACTTGCCTCGCGGCTAGGCTTCCAGTCCAGGAAAGAGCAGGCTGCGCGAGACTGGGAGATGCTACTGGCGCCTTCCTGGCCTCAGCTCCACTCCTGCCTTGCCTTTGCACCTAGTCCCCAGGCCTTCTTGTGGAGGGCTTAGTTGCCGGTGGGTTGCACACTGCCAAGCGCTCCAGCAGTGAGGGCTCTATTAGAGGCAATGGGAGGGCAACTGCAGGGCTCCTCCAGCGGTTGCTTGACCGCCCAGACTCAGCACAGCACGGAGAGCACAAGGCTCACAGGGCCCCTGGCTGGGGTCTGCGGCCCCACACACCCGGAGGCTGACTCCGTGAGCGCCCAGAAGGTGCCTGACAGACGTCATTTCCCTAGTGCTCTCCTCCCCAGCTGAGACGTGTGCAGGTGGTTGGGGCCTGCCCCTGCGTGTCTGGGCTCCCGCCTACAGCCCCAGCTCAGTTGAAGCAGCCCCTGAGCCAAGACCTTCAGGAGGCGCGGGGCCTCCCTGTCGGGAAGCCATGTGCACAGTACGCGGGGATGCGAGCCTCCTTGGGAAGAGTCGAGGGAGCCAAGCCACTTGCACCTGCAATCCCTGCTTGGGCGGAGCTGAGTGCGCCTCCAGTACGGCAGAGCTCTAGCTCTGCTCAGAGGCTGGATCTAGTAAGGTTCCTTGCGCGAGGCAGCTCTGCCCAGTGCGAGACTTGCCCAGGCTTGCCGCGCTGCTAGCCTTCCTGCCCAGGAAGGAGCAGGCTGTGCGATGCTGGGAGAGGCCACTGGCGCCTTCCTGGCCTCAGCTCCGCTCCTGCCTTGCCTTTGCACCCAGGCCTCAGGCGTCCTTGGGGAGGGCTTAGGGGCTGGTGCCTAGCACACTGCTAAGCGCTCCAGCAGTCAGGGCTCTATTAGAGGGAAGGGGAGGGCAACTGCAGGGCTCCTCCAGCGGTTGCTTGGCCGCCCAGACTCAGCGCCGCACGGAGAGCACAAGGCTCACAGGGCCCCTGTCTGTGGTCTGCAGCCCCACACACCCGGAGGCTGACTCCGTGGGCGCCCAGAAGTTACCTGACAGACGTCATTTCCCTAGCGCTCTCCTCCCCAGCAGAGACGTGTGCAAGTGGTTGGGGCCAGGCCCTGCGTGTCTGGGCTCCCGCTCCCATCCCCAGCTCAGGGGAAGCAGCCCCTGAGCCAAGACCTGCAGGAGGCGCGGGGCGCCCCCGCCTGGAAGCTTAGTGCACAGCATGCGGGAAGCGAGCCTCCTCGGGGGAAGAGGAGGCAGCCCAGCTGCGTGCAGCTGAAATCACTGCTTGGGTGGAGCCGAGTTCGCTTCCAGTACGGCAGAGCTCCAGCTCTGCTCAGAGGCCCGATCTGCCAGAGTTCCTGGCGTGAGGCTGCTCTGGCCTGGGCGAGCCTTGCCCAGACTTGCCTCGCAGTTCGGCTTCCTGACCAGGAAGGAGCAGACTGCGCGAGACTGGGAGACGCGACTGGCTCCTTCCTGGCCTCAGCTCCACTCCTGCCTTGCCTTTGCACCTAGTCCCCGGGCGTCCTTGCGGAGGGCTTAGTTGCCGGTGGGTTGCACACTGCCAAGCGCTCCAGCAGTGAGGGCTCTATTAGTGGCAATGGGAGGGCAACTGCAGGGCTCCTCCAGCGGTTGCTTGACCGCCCAGACTCAGCACAGCACGGAGAGCACAAGGCTCACAGGGCCCCTGGCTGGGGTCTGCGGCCCCACACACCCGGAGGCTGACTCCGTGAGCGCCCAGAAGGTGCCTGACAGACGTCATTTCCCTAGTGCTCTCCTCCCCAGCAGAGACGTGTGCAGGTGGTTGGGGCCTGCCCCTGCGTGTCTGGGCTCCCGCCTACAGCCCCAGCTCAGTTGAAGCAGCCCCTGAGCCAAGACCTTCAGGAGGCGCGGGGCCTCCCTGTCGGGAAGCCATGTGCACAGTACGCGGGGATGCGAGCCTCCTTGGGAAGAGTCGAGGGAGCCAAGCCACTTGCACCTGCAACCCCTGCTTGGGCGGAGCTGAGTGCGCCTCCAGTACGGCAGAGCTCTAGCTCTGCTCAGAGGCTGGATCTAGTAAGGTTCCTTGCGCGAGGCAGCTCTGCCCAGTGCGAGACTTGCCCAGGCTTGCCGCGCTGCTAGCCTTCCTGCCCAGGAAGGAGCAGGCTGTGCGATGCTGGGAGAGGCCACTGGCGCCTTCCTGGCCTCAGCTCCGCTCCTGCCTTGCCTTTGCACCTAGTTCAAAGGCGTCCTTTTGGAAGGCTTAGGGGCCGGTGTGTTGCACACTGCCAAGAGGTCCAGCAGTGAGGGCTCTATTAGAGGCAATGGGAGGGCAACTGCAGGGCTCCTCCAGCGGTCGCTTGACCGCCCTGACTCAGCACAGCACGGAGAGCACAAGGCTCACAGTGCCCCTGGCTAGGGTCTGCAGCCCCACACACCGGGCGGCTGACTCCGTGAGCGCCCAGCAGGTGCCTGACAGACGTCATTTCCCTAGTGCTCTCCTCCCCAGCAGAGACGTGTGCAGGTGGTTGGGGCCTGCCCCTGCGTGTCTGGGCTCCGGTCCTCAGCCCCAGCTCAGGGAAGCAGCTCCTGAGTCAAGACCTGTAGGAGGCGCGGGGCGCCCCCGCCTGGAAGCCTAGTGCACAGCATGCGGGAAGCGAGCCTCCTCGGGGGAAGAGGAGGCAGCCCAGCTGCGTGCAGCTGAAATCACTTCTTGGGCGGAGCCGAGTGCGCCCCCAGTACGGCAGAGCTCCAGGTCTGCTCAGAGGCCTAATCTGGTAGAGTTGCTGGCGTGAGGCTGCTCTGCCCTGGGCGAGCCTTGCCCAGACTTGCCTCGCGGCTAGGCTTCCAGTCCAGGAAAGAGCAGGCTGCGCGAGACTGGGAGATGCTACTGGCGCCTTCCTGGCCTCAGCTCCACTCCTGCCTTGCCTTTGCACCTAGTCCCCAGGCCTTCTTGTGGAGGGCTTAGTTGCCGGTGGGTTGCACACTGCCAAGCGCTCCAGCAGTGAGGGCTCTATTAGAGGCAATGGGAGGGCAACTGCAGGGCTCCTCCAGCGGTTGCTTGACCGCCCAGACTCAGCACAGCACGGAGAGCACAAGGCTCACAGGGCCCCTGGCTGGGGTCTGCGGCCCCACACACCCGGAGGCTGACTCCGTGAGCGCCCAGAAGGTGCCTGACAGACGTCATTTCCCTAGCGCTCTCCTCCCCAGCAGAGACGTGTGCAGGTGGTTGGGGCCTGCCCCTGCGTGTCTGGGCTCCCGCCTACAGCCCCAGCTCAGTTGAAGCAGCCCCTGAGCCAAGACCTTCAGGAGGCGCGGGGCCTCCCTGTCGGGAAGCCATGTGCACAGTACGCGGGGATGCGAGCCTCCTTGGGAAGAGTCGAGGGAGCCAAGCCACTTGCACCTGCAATCCCTGCTTGGGCGGAGCTGAGTGCGCCTCCAGTACGGCAGAGCTCTAGCTCTGCTCAGAGGCTGGATCTAGTAAGGTTCCTTGCGCGAGGCAGCTCTGCCCAGTGCGAGACTTGCCCAGGCTTGCCGCGCTGCTAGCCTTCCTGCCCAGGAAGGAGCAGGCTGTGCGATGCTGGGAGAGGCCACTGGCGCCTTCCTGGCCTCAGCTCCGCTCCTGCCTTGCCTTTGCACCCAGGCCTCAGGCGTCCTTGGGGAGGGCTTAGGGGCTGGTGCCTAGCACACTGCTAAGCGCTCCAGCAGTCAGGGCTCTATTAGAGGGAAGGGGAGGGCAACTGCAGGGCTCCTCCAGCGGTTGCTTGGCCGCCCAGACTCAGCGCCGCACGGAGAGCACAAGGCTCACAGGGCCCCTGTCTGTGGTCTGCAGCCCCACACACCCGGAGGCTGACTCCGTGGGCGCCCAGAAGTTACCTGACAGACGTCATTTCCCTAGCGCTCTCCTCCCCAGCAGAGACGTGTGCAAGTGGTTGGGGCCAGGCCCTGCGTGTCTGGGCTCCCGCTCCCATCCCCAGCTCAGGGGAAGCAGCCCCTGAGCCAAGACCTGCAGGAGGCGCGGGGCGCCCCCGCCTGGAAGCTTAGTGCACAGCATGCGGGAAGCGAGCCTCCTCGGGGGAAGAGGAGGCAGCCCAGCTGCGTGCAGCTGAAATCACTGCTTGGGTGGAGCCGAGTTCGCTTCCAGTACGGCAGAGCTCCAGCTCTGCTCAGAGGCCCGATCTGCCAGAGTTCCTGGCGTGAGGCTGCTCTGGCCTGGGCGAGCCTTGCCCAGACTTGCCTCGCAGTTCGGCTTCCTGACCAGGAAGGAGCAGACTGCGCGAGACTGGGAGACGCGACTGGCTCCTTCCTGGCCTCAGCTCCACTCCTGCCTTGCCTTTGCACCTAGTCCCCGGGCGTCCTTGCGGAGGGCTTAGTTGCCGGTGGGTTGCACACTGCCAAGCGCTCCAGCAGTGAGGGCTCTATTAGTGGCAATGGGAGGGCAACTGCAGGGCTCCTCCAGCGGTTGCTTGACCGCCCAGACTCAGCACAGCACGGAGAGCACAAGGCTCACAGGGCCCCTGGCTGGGGTCAGCGGCCCCACACACCCGGAGGCTGACTCCGTGAGCGCCCAGAAGGTGCCTGACAGACGTCATTTCCCTAGTGCTCTCCTCCCCAGCAGAGACGTGTGCAGGTGGTTGGGGCCTGCCCCTGCGTGTCTGGGCTCCCGCCTACAGCCCCAGCTCAGTTGAAGCAGCCCCTGAGCCAAGACCTTCAGGAGGCGCGGGGCCTCCCTGTCGGGAAGCCATGTGCACAGTACGCGGGGATGCGAGCCTCCTTGGGAAGAGTCGAGGGAGCCAAGCCACTTGCACCTGCAATCCCTGCTTGGGCGGAGCTGAGTGCGCCTCCAGTACGGCAGAGCTCTAGCTCTGCTCAGAGGCTGGATCTAGTAAGGTTCCTTGCGCGAGGCAGCTCTGCCCAGTGCGAGACTTGCCCAGGCTTGCCGCGCTGCTAGCCTTCCTGCCCAGGAAGGAGCAGGCTGTGCGATGCTGGGAGAGGCCACTGGCGCCTTCCTGGCCTCAGCTCCGCTCCTGCCTTGCCTTTGCACCTAGTTCAAAGGCGTCCTTTTGGAAGGCTTAGGGGCCGGTGTGTTGCACACTGCCAAGAGGTCCAGCAGTGAGGGCTCTATTAGAGGCAATGGGAGGGCAACTGCAGGGCTCCTCCAGCGGTCGCTTGACCGCCCTGACTCAGCACAGCATGGAGAGCACAAGGCTCACAGTGCCCCTGGCTAGGGTCTGCAGCCCCACACACCGGGCGGCTGACTCCGTGAGCGCCCAGCAGGTGCCTGACAGACGACATTTCCCTAGTGCTCTCCTCCCCAGCAGAGACGTGTGCAGGTGGTTGGGGCCTGCCCCTGCGTGTCTGGGCTCCGGTCCTCAGCCCCAGCTCAGGGAAGCAGCTCCTGAGTCAAGACCTGTAGGAGGCGCGGGGCGCCCCCGCCTGGAAGCCTAGTGCACAGCATGCAGGAAGCGAGCCTCCTCGGGGGAAGAGGAGGCAGCCCAGCTGCGTGCAGCTGAAATCACTTCTTGGGCGGAGCCGTGTGCGCCCCCAGTACGGCAGAGCTCCAGGTCTGCTCAGAGGCCTAATCTGGTAGAGTTGCTGGCGTGAGGCTGCTCTGCCCTGGGCGAGCCTTGCCCAGACTTGCCTCGCGGCTAGGCTTCCAGTCCAGGAAAGAGCAGGCTGCGCGAGACTGGGAGATGCTACTGGCGCCTTCCTGGCCTCAGCTCCACTCCTGCCTTGCCTTTGCACCTAGTCCCCAGGCCTTCTTGTGGAGGGCTTAGTTGCCGGTGGGTTGCACACTGCCAAGCGCTCCAGCAGTGAGGGCTCTATTAGAGGCAATGGGAGGGCAACTGCAGGGCTCCTCCAGCGGTTGCTTGACCGCCCAGACTCAGCACAGCACGGAGAGCACAAGGCTCACAGGGCCCCTGGCTGGGGTCTGCGGCCCCACACACCCGGAGGCTGACTCCGTGAGCGCCCAGAAGGTGCCTGACAGACGTCAATTCCCTAGTGCTCTCCTCCCCAGCTGAGACGTGTGCAGGTGGTTGGGGCCTGCCCCTGCGTGTCTGGGCTCCCGCCTACAGCCCCAGCTCAGTTGAAGCAGCCCCTGAGCCAAGACCTTCAGGAGGCGCGGGGCCTCCCTGTCGGGAAGCCATGTGCACAGTACGCGGGGATGCGAGCCTCCTTGGGAAGAGTCGAGGGAGCCAAGCCACTTGCACCTGCAATCCCTGCTTGGGCGGAGCTGAGTGCGCCTCCAGTACGGCAGAGCTCTAGCTCTGCTCAGAGGCTGGATCTAGTAAGGTTCCTTGCGCGAGGCAGCTCTGCCCAGTGCGAGACTTGCCCAGGCTTGCCGCGCTGCTAGCCTTCCTGCCCAGGAAGGAGCAGGCTGTGCGATGCTGGGAGAGGCCACTGGCGCCTTCCTGGCCTCAGCTCCGCTCCTGCCTTGCCTTTGCACCCAGGCCTCAGGCGTCCTTGGGGAGGGCTTAGGGGCTGGTGCCTAGCACACTGCTAAGCGCTCCAGCAGTCAGGGCTCTATTAGAGGGAAGGGGAGGGCAACTGCAGGGCTCCTCCAGCGGTTGCTTGGCCGCCCAGACTCAGCGCCGCACGGAGAGCACAAGGCTCACAGGGCCCCTGTCTGTGGTCTGCAGCCCCACACACCCGGAGGCTGACTCCGTGGGCGCCCAGAAGTTACCTGACAGACGTCATTTCCCTAGCGCTCTCCTCCCCAGCAGAGACGTGTGCAAGTGGTTGGGGCCAGGCCCTGCGTGTCTGGGCTCCCGCTCCCATCCCCAGCTCAGGGGAAGCAGCCCCTGAGCCAAGACCTGCAGGAGGCGCGGGGCGCCCCCGCCTGGAAGCTTAGTGCACAGCATGCGGGAAGCGAGCCTCCTCGGGGGAAGAGGAGGCAGCCCAGCTTCGTGCAGCTGAAATCACTGCTTGGGTGGAGCCGAGTTCGCTTCCAGTACGGCAGAGCTCCAGCTCTGCTCAGAGGCCCGATCTGCCAGAGTTCCTGGCGTGAGGCTGCTCTGGCCTGGGCGAGCCTTGCCCAGACTTGCCTCGCAGTTCGGCTTCCTGACCAGGAAGGAGCAGACTGCGCGAGACTGGGAGACGCGACTGGCTCCTTCCTGGCCTCAGCTCCACTCCTGCCTTGCCTTTGCACCTAGTCCCCGGGCGTCCTTGCGGAGGGCTTAGTTGCCGGTGGGTTGCACACTGCCAAGCGCTCCAGCAGTGAGGGCTCTATTAGAGGCAATGGGAGGGCAACTGCAGGGCTCCTCCAGCGGTTGCTTGACCGCCCAGACTCAGCACAGCACGGAGAGCACAAGGCTCACAGGGCCCCTGGCTGGGGTCTGCGGCCCCACACACCCGGAGGCTGACTCCGTGAGCGCCCAGAAGGTGCCTGACAGACGTCATTTCCCTAGTGCTCTCCTCCCCAGCAGAGACGTGTGCAGGTGGTTGGGGCCTGCCCCTGCGTGTCTGGGCTCCCGCCTACAGCCCCAGCTCAGTTGAAGCAGCCCCTGAGCCAAGACCTTCAGGAGGCGCGGGGCCTCCCTGTCGGGAAGCCATGTGCACAGTACGCGGGGATGCGAGCCTCCTTGGGAAGAGTCGAGGGAGCCAAGCCACTTGCACCTGCAATCCCTGCTTGGGCGGAGCTGAGTGCGCCTCCAGTACGGCAGAGCTCTAGCTCTGCTCAGAGGCTGGATCTAGTAAGGTTCCTTGCGCGAGGCAGCTCTGCCCAGTGCGAGACTTGCCCAGGCTTGCCGCGCTGCTAGCCTTCCTGCCCAGGAAGGAGCAGGCTGTGCGATGCTGGGAGAGGCCACTGGCGCCTTCCTGGCCTCAGCTCCGCTCCTGCCTTGCCTTTGCACCCAGGCCTCAGGCGTTCTTGGGGAGGGCTTAGGGGCTGGTGCCTAGCACACTGCTAAGCGCTCCAGCAGTCAGGGCTCTATTAGAGGGAAGGGGAGGGCAACTGCAGGGCTCCTCCAGCGGTTGCTTGGCCGCCCAGACTCAGCGCCGCACGGAGAGCACAAGGCTCACAGGGCCCCTGTCTGTGGTCTGCAGCCCCACACACCCGGAGGCTGACTCCGTGGGCGCCCAGAAGTTACCTGACAGACGTCATTTCCCTAGCGCTCTCCTCCCCAGCAGAGACGTGTGCAAGTGGTTGGGGCCAGGCCCTGCGTGTCTGGGCTCCCGCTCCCATCCCCAGCTCAGGGGAAGCAGCCCCTGAGCCAAGACCTGCAGGAGGCGCGGGGCGCCCCCGCCTGGAAGCTTAGTGCACAGCATGCGGGAAGCGAGCCTCCTCGGGGGAAGAGGAGGCAGCCCAGCTTCGTGCAGCTGAAATCACTGCTTGGGTGGAGCCGAGTTCGCTTCCAGTACGGCAGAGCTCCAGCTCTGCTCAGAGGCCCGATCTGCCAGAGTTCCTGGCGTGAGGCTGCTCTGGCCTGGGCGAGCCTTGCCCAGACTTGCCTCGCAGTTCGGCTTCCTGACCAGGAAGGAGCAGACTGCGCGAGACTGGGAGACGCGACTGGCTCCTTCCTGGCCTCAGCTCCACTCCTGCCTTGCCTTTGCACCTAGTCCCCGGGCGTCCTTGCGGAGGGCTTAGTTGCCGATGGGTTGCACACTGCCAAGCGCTCCAGCAGTGAGGGCTCTATTAGTGGCAATGGGAGGGCAACTGCAGGGCTCCTCCAGCGGTTGCTTGACCGCCCAGACTCAGCACAGCACGGAGAGCACAAGGCTCACAGGGCCCCTGGCTGGGGTCTGCGGCCCCACACACCCGGAGGCTGACTCCGTGAGCGCCCAGAAGGTGCCTGACAGACGTCATTTCCCTAGTGCTCTCCTCCCCAGCAGAGACGTGTGCAGGTGGTTGGGGCCTGCCCCTGCGTGTCTGGGCTCCCGCCTACAGCCCCAGCTCAGTTGAAGCAGCCCCTGAGCCAAGACCTTCAGGAGGCGCGGGGCCTCCCTGTCGGGAAGCCATGTGCACAGTACGCGGGGATGCGAGCCTCCTTGGGAAGAGTCGAGGGAGCCAAGCCACTTGCACCTGCAATCCCTGCTTGGGCGGAGCTGAGTGCGCCTCCAGTACGGCAGAGCTCTAGCTCTGCTCAGAGGCTGGATCTAGTAAGGTTCCTTGCGCGAGGCAGCTCTGCCCAGTGCGAGACTTGCCCAGGCTTGCCGCGCTGCTAGCCTTCCTGCCCAGGAAGGAGCAGGCTGTGCGATGCTGGGAGAGGCCACTGGCGCCTTCCTGGCCTCAGCTCCGCTCCTGCCTTGCCTTTGCACCTAGTTCAAAGGCGTCCTTTTGGAAGGTTTAGGGGCCGGTGTGTTGCACACTGCCAAGAGGTCCAGCAGTGAGGGCTCTATTAGAGGCAATGGGAGGGCAACTGCAGGGCTCCTCCAGCGGTCGCTTGACCGCCCTGACTCAGCACAGCACGGAGAGCACAAGGCTCACAGGGCCCCTGGCTGGGGTCTGCGGCCCCACACACCCGGAGCCTGACTCCGTGAGCGCCCAGAAGGTGCCTGACAGACGTCATTTCCCTAGTGCTCTCCTCCCCAGCAGAGACGTGTGCAGGTGGTTGGGGCCTGCCCCTGCGTGTCTGGGCTCCCGCCTACAGCCCCAGCTCAGTTGAAGCAGCCCCTGAGCCAAGACCTTCAGGAGGCGCGGGGCCTCCCTGTCGGGAAGCCATGTGCACAGTACGCGGGGATGCGAGCCTCCTTGGGAAGAGTCGAGGGAGCCAAGCCACTTGCACCTGCAATCCCTGCTTGGGCGGAGCTGAGTGCGCCTCCAGTACGGCAGAGCTCTAGCTCTGCTCAGAGGCTGGATCTAGTGAGGTTCCTTGCGCGAGGCAGCTCTGCCCAGTGCGAGACTTGCCCAGGCTTGCCGCGCTGCTAGCCTTCCTGCCCAGGAAGGAGCAGGCTGTGCGATGCTGGGAGAGGCCACTGGCGCCTTCCTGGCCTCAGCTCCGCTCCTGCCTTGCCTTTGCACCCAGGCCTCAGGCGTCCTTGGGGAGGGCTTAGGGGCTGGTGCCTAGCACACTGCTAAGCGCTCCAGCAGTCAGGGCTCTATTAGAGGGAAGGGGAGGGCAACTGCAGGGCTCCTCCAGCGGTTGCTTGGCCGCCCAGACTCAGCGCCGCACGGAGAGCACAAGGCTCACAGGGCCCCTGTCTGTGGTCTGCAGCCCCACACACCCGGAGGCTGACTCCGTGGGCGCCCAGAAGTTACCTGACAGACGTCATTTCCCTAGCGCTCTCCTCCCCAGCAGAGACGTGTGCAAGTGGTTGGGGCCAGGCCCTGCGTGTCTGGGCTCCCGCTCCCATCCCCAGCTCAGGGGAAGCAGCCCCTGAGCCAAGACCTGCAGGAGGCGTGGGGTGCCCCCGCCTGGAAGCTTAGTGCACAGCATGCGGGAAGCGAGCCTCCTCGGGGGAAGAGGAGGCAGCCCAGCTTCGTGCAGCTGAAATCACTGCTTGGGTGGAGCCGAGTTCGCTTCCAGTACGGCAGAGCTCCAGCTCTGCTCAGAGGCCCGATCTGCCAGAGTTCCTGGCGTGAGGCTGCTCTGGCCTGGGCGAGCCTTGCCCAGACTTGCCTCGCAGTTCGGCTTCCTGACCAGGAAGGAGCAGACTGCGCGAGACTGGGAGACGCGACTGGCTCCTTCCTGGCCTCAGCTCCACTCCTGCCTTGCCTTTGCACCTAGTCCCCGGGCGTCCTTGCGGAGGGCTTAGTTGCCGATGGGTTGCACACTGCCAAGCGCTCCAGCAGTGAGGGCTCTATTAGTGGCAATGGGAGGGCAACTGCAGGGCTCCTCCAGCGGTTGCTTGACCGCCCAGACTCAGCACAGCACGGAGAGCACAAGGCTCACAGGGCCCCTGGCTGGGGTCTGCGGCCCCACACACCCGGAGGCTGACTCCGTGAGCGCCCAGAAGGTGCCTGACAGACGTCATTTCCCTAGTGCTCTCCTCCCCAGCAGAGACGTGTGCAGGTGGTTGGGGCCTGCCCCTGCGTGTCTGGGCTCCCGCCTACAGCCCCAGCTCAGTTGAAGCAGCCCCTGAGCCAAGACCTTCAGGAGGCGCGGGGCCTCCCTGTCGGGAAGCCATGTGCACAGTACGCGGGGATGCGAGCCTCCTTGGGAAGAGTCGAGGGAGCCAAGCCACTTGCACCTGCAATCCCTGCTTGGGCGGAGCTGAGTGCGCCTCCAGTACGGCAGAGCTCTAGCTCTGCTCAGAGGCTGGATCTAGTAAGGTTCCTTGCGCGAGGCAGCTCTGCCCAGTGCGAGACTTGCCCAGGCTTGCCGCGCTGCTAGCCTTCCTGCCCAGGAAGGAGCAGGCTGTGCGATGCTGGGAGAGGCCACTGGCGCCTTCCTGGCCTCAGCTCCGCTCCTGCCTTGCCTTTGCACCCAGGCCTCAGGCGTCCTTGGGGAGGGCTTAGGGGCTGGTGCCTAGCACACTGCTAAGCGCTCCAGCAGTCAGGGCTCTATTAGAGGGAAGGGGAGGGCAACTGCAGGGCTCCTCCAGCGGTTGCTTGGCCGCCCATACTCAGCGCCGCACGGAGAGCACAAGGCTCACAGGGCCCCTGTCTGTGGTCTGCAGCCCCACACACCCGGAGGCTGACTCCGTGGGCGCCCAGAAGTTACCTGACAGACGTCATTTCCCTAGCGCTCTCCTCCCCAGCAGAGACGTGTGCAAGTGGTTGGGGCCAGGCCCTGCGTGTCTGGGCTCCCGCTCCCATCCCCAGCTCAGGGGAAGCAGCCCCTGAGCCAAGACCTGCAGGAGGCGCGGGGCGCCCCCGCCTGGAAGCTTAGTGCACAGCATGCGGGAAGCGAGCCTCCTCGGGGGAAGAGGAGGCAGCCCAGCTTCGTGCAGCTGAAATCACTGCTTGGGTGGAGCCGAGTTCGCTTCCAGTACGGCAGAGCTCCAGCTCTGCTCAGAGGCCCGATCTGCCAGAGTTCCTGGCGTGAGGCTGCTCTGGCCTGGGCGAGCCTTGCCCAGACTTGCCTCGCAGTTCGGCTTCCTGACCAGGAAGGAGCAGACTGCGCGAGACTGGGAGACGCGACTGGCTCCTTCCTGGCCTCAGCTCCACTCCTGCCTTGCCTTTGCACCTAGTCCCCGGGCGTCCTTGCGGAGGGCTTAGTTGCCGATGGGTTGCACACTGCCAAGCGCTCCAGCAGTGAGGGCTCTATTAGTGGCAATGGGAGGGCAACTGCAGGGCTCCTCCAGCGGTTGCTTGACCGCCCAGACTCAGCACAGCACGGAGAGCACAAGGCTCACAGGGCCCCTGGCTGGGGTCTGCGGCCCCACACACCCGGAGGCTGACTCCGTGAGCGCCCAGAAGGTGCCTGACAGACGTCATTTCCCTAGTGCTCTCCTCCCCAGCAGAGACGTGTGCAGGTGGTTGGGGCCTGCCCCTGCGTGTCTGGGCTCCCGCCTACAGCCCCAGCTCAGTTGAAGCAGCCCCTGAGCCAAGACCTTCAGGAGGCGCGGGGCCTCCCTGTCGGGAAGCCATGTGCACAGTACGCGGGGATGCGAGCCTCCTTGGGAAGAGTCGAGGGAGCCAAGCCACTTGCACCTGCAATCCCTGCTTGGGCGGAGCTGAGTGCGCCTCCAGTACGGCAGAGCTCTAGCTCTGCTCAGAGGCTGGATCTAGTAAGGTTCCTTGCGCGAGGCAGCTCTGCCCAGTGCGAGACTTGCCCAGGCTTGCCGCGCTGCTAGCCTTCCTGCCCAGGAAGGAGCAGGCTGTGCGATGCTGGGAGAGGCCACTGGCGCCTTCCTGGCCTCAGCTCCGCTCCTGCCTTGCCTTTGCACCTAGTTCAAAGGCGTCCTTTTGGAAGGTTTAGGGGCCGGTGTGTTGCACACTGCCAAGAGGTCCAGCAGTGAGGGCTCTATTAGAGGCAATGGGAGGGCAACTGCAGGGCTCCTCCAGCGGTCGCTTGACCGCCCTGACTCAGCACAGCACGGAGAGCACAAGGCTCACAGTGCCCCTGGCTAGGGTCTGCAGCCCCACACACCGGGCGGCTGACTCCGTGAGCGCCCAGCAGGTGCCTGACAGACGTCATTTCCCTAGTGCTCTCCTCCCCAGCAGAGACGTGTGCAGGTGGTTGGGGCCTGCCCCTGCGTGTCTGGGCTCCGGTCCTCAGCCCCAGCTCAGGGAAGCAGCTCCTGAGTCAAGACCTGTAGGAGGCGCGGGGCGCCCCCGCCTGGAAGCCTAGTGCACAGCATGCGGGAAGCGAGCCTCCTCGGGGGAAGAGGAGGCAGCCCAGCTGCGTGCAGCTGAAATCACTTCTTGGGCGGAGCCGAGTGCGCCCCCAGTACGGCAGAGCTCCAGGTCTGCTCAGAGGCCTAATCTGGTAGAGTTGCTGGCGTGAGGCTGCTCTGCCCTGGGCGAGCCTTGCCCAGACTTGCCTCGCGGCTAGGCTTCCAGTCCAGGAAAGAGCAGGCTGCGCGAGACTGGGAGATGCTACTGGCGCCTTCCTGGCCTCAGCTCCACTCCTGCCTTGCCTTTGCACCTAGTCCCCAGGCCTTCTTGTGGAGGGCTTAGTTGCCGGTGGGTTGCACACTGCCAAGCGCTCCAGCAGTGAGGGCTCTATTAGAGGCAATGGGAGGGCAACTGCAGGGCTCCTCCAGCGGTTGCTTGACCGCCCAGACTCAGCACAGCACGGAGAGCACAAGGCTCACAGGGCCCCTGGCTGGGGTCTGCGGCCCCACACACCCGGAGGCTGACTCCGTGAGCGCCCAGAAGGTGCCTGACAGACGTCATTTCCCTAGTGCTCTCCTCCCCAGCAGAGACGTGTGCAGGTGGTTGGGGCCTGCCCCTGCGTGTCTGGGCTCCCGCCTACAGCCCCAGCTCAGTTGAAGCAGCCCCTGAGCCAAGACCTTCAGGAGGCGCGGGGCCTCCCTGTCGGGAAGCCATGTGCACAGTACGCGGGGATGCGAGCCTCCTTGGGAAGAGTCGAGGGAGCCAAGCCACTTGCACCTGCAATCCCTGCTTGGGCGGAGCTGAGTGCGCCTCCAGTACGGCAGAGCTCTAGCTCTGCTCAGAGGCTGGATCTAGTAAGGTTCCTTGCGCGAGGCAGCTCTGCCCAGTGCGAGACTTGCCCAGGCTTGCCGCGCTGCTAGCCTTCCTGCCCAGGAAGGAGCAGGCTGTGCGATGCTGGGAGAGGCCACTGGCGCCTTCCTGGCCTCAGCTCCGCTCCTGCCTTGCCTTTGCACCCAGGCCTCAGGCGTCCTTGGGGAGGGCTTAGGGGCTGGTGCCTAGCACACTGCTAAGCGCTCCAGCAGTCAGGGCTCTATTAGAGGGAAGGGGAGGGCAACTGCAGGGCTCCTCCAGCGGTTGCTTGGCCGCCCAGACTCAGCGCCGCACGGAGAGCACAAGGCTCACAGGGCCCCTGTCTGTGGTCTGCAGCCCCACACACCCGGAGGCTGACTCCGTGGGCGCCCAGAAGTTACCTGACAGACGTCATTTCCCTAGCGCTCTCCTCCCCAGCAGAGACGTGTGCAAGTGGTTGGGGCCAGGCCCTGCGTGTCTGGGCTCCCGCTCCCATCCCCAGCTCAGGGGAAGCAGCCCCTGAGCCAAGACCTGCAGGAGGCGCGGGGCGCCCCCGCCTGGAAGCTTAGTGCACAGCATGCGGGAAGCGAGCCTCCTCGGGGGAAGAGGAGGCAGCCCAGCTTCGTGCAGCTGAAATCACTGCTTGGGTGGAGCCGAGTTCGCTTCCAGTACGGCAGAGCTCCAGCTCTGCTCAGAGGCCCGATCTGCCAGAGTTCCTGGCGTGAGGCTGCTCTGGCCTGGGCGAGCCTTGCCCAGACTTGCCTCGCAGTTCGGCTTCCTGACCAGGAAGGAGCAGACTGCGCGAGACTGGGAGACGCGACTGGCTCCTTCCTGGCCTCAGCTCCACTCCTGCCTTGCCTTTGCACCTAGTCCCCGGGCGTCCTTGCGGAGGGCTTAGTTGCCGATGGGTTGCACACTGCCAAGCGCTCCAGCAGTGAGGGCTCTATTAGTGGCAATGGGAGGGCAACTGCAGGGCTCCTCCAGCGGTTGCTTGACCGCCCAGACTCAGCACAGCACGGAGAGCACAAGGCTCACAGGGCCCCTGGCTGGGGTCTGCGGCCCCACACACCCGGAGGCTGACTCCGTGAGCGCCCAGAAGGTGCCTGACAGACGTCATTTCCCTAGTGCTCTCCTCCCCAGCAGAGACGTGTGCAGGTGGTTGGGGCCTGCCCCTGCGTGTCTGGGCTCCCGCCTACAGCCCCAGCTCAGTTGAAGCAGCCCCTGAGCCAAGACCTTCAGGAGGCGCGGGGCCTCCCTGTCGGGAAGCCATGTGCACAGTACGCGGGGATGCGAGCCTCCTTGGGAAGAGTCGAGGGAGCCAAGCCACTTGCACCTGCAATCCCTGCTTGGGCGGAGCTGAGTGCGCCTCCAGTACGGCAGAGCTCTAGCTCTGCTCAGAGGCTGGATCTAGTAAGGTTCCTTGCGCGAGGCAGCTCTGCCCAGTGCGAGACTTGCCCAGGCTTGCCGCGCTGCTAGCCTTCCTGCCCAGGAAGGAGCAGGCTGTGCGATGCTGGGAGAGGCCACTGGCGCCTTCCTGGCCTCAGCTCCGCTCCTGCCTTGCCTTTGCACCCAGGCCTCAGGCGTCCTTGGGGAGGGCTTAGGGGCTGGTGCCTAGCACACTGCTAAGCGCTCCAGCAGTCAGGGCTCTATTAGAGGGAAGGGGAGGGCAACTGCAGGGCTCCTCCAGCGGTTGCTTGGCCGCCCAGACTCAGCGCCGCACGGAGAGCACAAGGCTCACAGGGCCCCTGTCTGTGGTCTGCAGCCCCACACACCCGGAGGCTGACTCCGTGGGCGCCCAGAAGTTACCTGACAGACGTCATTTCCCTAGCGCTCTCCTCCCCAGCAGAGACGTGTGCAAGTGGTTGGGGCCAGGCCCTGCGTGTCTGGGCTCCCGCTCCCATCCCCAGCTCAGGGGAAGCAGCCCCTGAGCCAAGACCTGCAGGAGGCGCGGGGCGCCCCCGCCTGGAAGCTTAGTGCACAGCATGCGGGAAGCGAGCCTCCTCGGGGGAAGAGGAGGCAGCCCAGCTTCGTGCAGCTGAAATCACTGCTTGGGTGGAGCCGAGTTCGCTTCCAGTACGGCAGAGCTCCAGCTCTGCTCAGAGGCCCGATCTGCCAGAGTTCCTGGCGTGAGGCTGCTCTGGCCTGGGCGAGCCTTGCCCAGACTTGCCTCGCAGTTCGGCTTCCTGACCAGGAAGGAGCAGACTGCGCGAGACTGGGAGACGCGACTGGCTCCTTCCTGGCCTCAGCTCCACTCCTGCCTTGCCTTTGCACCTAGTCCCCGGGCGTCCTTGCGGAGGGCTTAGTTGCCGATGGGTTGCACACTGCCAAGCGCTCCAGCAGTGAGGGCTCTATTAGTGGCAATGGGAGGGCAACTGCAGGGCTCCTCCAGCGGTTGCTTGACCGCCCAGACTCAGCACAGCACGGAGAGCACAAGGCTCACAGGGCCCCTGGCTGGGGTCTGCGGCCCCACACACCCGGAGGCTGACTCCGTGAGCGCCCAGAAGGTGCCTGACAGACGTCATTTCCCTAGTGCTCTCCTCCCCAGCAGAGACGTGTGCAGGTGGTTGGGGCCTGCCCCTGCGTGTCTGGGCTCCCGCCTACAGCCCCAGCTCAGTTGAAGCAGCCCCTGAGCCAAGACCTTCAGGAGGCGCGGGGCCTCCCTGTCGGGAAGCCATGTGCACAGTACGCGGGGATGCGAGCCTCCTTGGGAAGAGTCGAGGGAGCCAAGCCACTTGCACCTGCAATCCCTGCTTGGGCGGAGCTGAGTGCGCCTCCAGTACGGCAGAGCTCTAGCTCTGCTCAGAGGCTGGATCTAGTAAGGTTCCTTGCGCGAGGCAGCTCTGCCCAGTGCGAGACTTGCCCAGGCTTGCCGCGCTGCTAGCCTTCCTGCCCAGGAAGGAGCAGGCTGTGCGATGCTGGGAGAGGCCACTGGCGCCTTCCTGGCCTCAGCTCCGCTCCTGCCTTGCCTTTGCACCTAGTTCAAAGGCGTCCTTTTGGAAGGTTTAGGGGCCGGTGTGTTGCACACTGCCAAGAGGTCCAGCAGTGAGGGCTCTATTAGAGGCAATGGGAGGGCAACTGCAGGGCTCCTCCAGCGGTCGCTTGACCGCCCTGACTCAGCACAGCACGGAGAGCACAAGGCTCACAGTGCCCCTGGCTAGGGTCTGCAGCCCCACACACCGGGCGGCTGACTCCGTGAGCGCCCAGCAGGTGTCTGACAGACGTCATTTCCCTAGTGCTCTCCTCCCCAGCAGAGACGTGTGCAGGTGGTTGGGGCCTGCCCCTGCGTGTCTGGGCTCCGGTCCTCAGCCCCAGCTCAGGGAAGCAGCTCCTGAGTCAAGACCTGTAGGAGGCGCGGGGCGCCCCCGCCTGGAAGCCTAGTGCACAGCATGCGGGAAGCGAGCCTCCTCGGGGGAAGAGGAGGCAGCCCAGCTGCGTGCAGCTGAAATCACTTCTTGGGCGGAGCCGAGTGCGCCCCCAGTACGGCAGAGCTCCAGGTCTGCTCAGAGGCCTAATCTGGTAGAGTTGCTGGCGTGAGGCTGCTCTGCCCTGGGCGAGCCTTGCCCAGACTTGCCTCGCGGCTAGGCTTCCAGTCCAGGAAAGAGCAGGCTGCGCGAGACTGGGAGATGCTACTGGCGCCTTCCTGGCCTCAGCTCCACTCCTGCCTTGCCTTTGCACCTAGTCCCCAGGCCTTCTTGTGGAGGGCTTAGTTGCCGGTGGGTTGCACACTGCCAAGCGCTCCAGCAGTGAGGGCTCTATTAGAGGCAATGGGAGGGCAACTGCAGGGCTCCTCCAGCGGTTGCTTGACCGCCCAGACTCAGCACAGCACGGAGAGCACAAGGCTCACAGGGCCCCTGGCTGGGGTCTGCGGCCCCACACACCCGGAGGCTGACTCCGTGAGCGCCCAGAAGGTGCCTGACAGACGTCATTTCCCTAGTGCTCTCCTCCCCAGCAGAGACGTGTGCAGGTGGTTGGGGCCTGCCCCTGCGTGTCTGGGCTCCCGCCTACAGCCCCAGCTCAGTTGAAGCAGCCCCTGAGCCAAGACCTTCAGGAGGCGCGGGGCCTCCCTGTCGGGAAGCCATGTGCACAGTACGCGGGGATGCGAGCCTCCTTGGGAAGAGTCGAGGGAGCCAAGCCACTTGCACCTGCAATCCCTGCTTGGGCGGAGCTGAGTGCGCCTCCAGTACGGCAGAGCTCTAGCTCTGCTCAGAGGCTGGATCTAGTAAGGTTCCTTGCGCGAGGCAGCTCTGCCCAGTGCGAGACTTGCCCAGGCTTGCCGCGCTGCTAGCCTTCCTGCCCAGGAAGGAGCAGGCTGTGCGATGCTGGGAGAGGCCACTGGCGCCTTCCTGGCCTCAGCTCCGCTCCTGCCTTGCCTTTGCACCCAGGCCTCAGGCGTCCTTGGGGAGGGCTTAGGGGCTGGTGCCTAGCACACTGCTAAGCGCTCCAGCAGTCAGGGCTCTATTAGAGGGAAGGGGAGGGCAACTGCAGGGCTCCTCCAGCGGTTGCTTGGCCGCCCAGACTCAGCGCCGCACGGAGAGCACAAGGCTCACAGGGCCCCTGTCTGTGGTCTGCAGCCCCACACACCCGGAGGCTGACTCCGTGGGCGCCCAGAAGTTACCTGACAGACGTCATTTCCCTAGCGCTCTCCTCCCCAGCAGAGACGTGTGCAAGTGGTTGGGGCCAGGCCCTGCGTGTCTGGGCTCCCGCTCCCATCCCCAGCTCAGGGGAAGCAGCCCCTGAGCCAAGACCTGCAGGAGGCGCGGGGCGCCCCCGCCTGGAAGCTTAGTGCACAGCATGCGGGAAGCGAGCCTCCTCGGGGGAAGAGGAGGCAGCCCAGCTTCGTGCAGCTGAAATCACTGCTTGGGTGGAGCCGAGTTCGCTTCCAGTACGGCAGAGCTCCAGCTCTGCTCAGAGGCCCGATCTGCCAGAGTTCCTGGCGTGAGGCTGCTCTGGCCTGGGCGAGCCTTGCCCAGACTTGCCTCGCAGTTCGGCTTCCTGACCAGGAAGGAGCAGACTGCGCGAGACTGGGAGACGCGACTGGCTCCTTCCTGGCCTCAGCTCCACTCCTGCCTTGCCTTTGCACCTAGTCCCCGGGCGTCCTTGCGGAGGGCTTAGTTGCCGATGGGCTGCACACTGCCAAGCGCTCCAGCAGTGAGGGCTCTATTAGTGGCAATGGGAGGGCAACTGCAGGGCTCCTCCAGCGGTTGCTTGACCGCCCAGACTCAGCACAGCACGGAGAGCACAAGGCTCACAGGGCCCCTGGCTGGGGTCTGCGGCCCCACACACCCGGAGGCTGACTCCGTGAGCGCCCAGAAGGTGCCTGACAGACGTCATTTCCCTAGTGCTCTCCTCCCCAGCAGAGACGTGTGCAGGTGGTTGGGGCCTGCCCCTGCGTGTCTGGGCTCCCGCCTACAGCCCCAGCTCAGTTGAAGCAGCCCCTGAGCCAAGACCTTCAGGAGGCGCGGGGCCTCCCTGTCGGGAAGCCATGTGCACAGTACGCGGGGATGCGAGCCTCCTTGGGAAGAGTCGAGGGAGCCAAGCCACTTGCACCTGCAATCCCTGCTTGGGCGGAGCTGAGTGCGCCTCCAGTACGGCAGAGCTCTAGCTCTGCTCAGAGGCTGGATCTAGTAAGGTTCCTTGCGCGAGGCAGCTCTGCCCAGTGCGAGACTTGCCCAGGCTTGCCGCGCTGCTAGCCTTCCTGCCCAGGAAGGAGCAGGCTGTGCGATGCTGGGAGAGGCCACTGGCGCCTTCCTGGCCTCAGCTCCGCTCCTGCCTTGCCTTTGCACCCAGGCCTCAGGCGTCCTTGGGGAGGGCTTAGGGGCTGGTGCCTAGCACACTGCTAAGCGCTCCAGCAGTCAGGGCTCTATTAGAGGGAAGGGGAGGGCAACTGCAGGGCTCCTCCAGCGGTTGCTTGGCCGCCCAGACTCAGCGCCGCACGGAGAGCACAAGGCTCACAGGGCCCCTGTCTGTGGTCTGCAGCCCCACACACCCGGAGGCTGACTCCGTGTGCGCCCAGAAGTTACCTGACAGACGTCATTTCCCTAGCGCTCTCCTCCCCAGCAGAGACGTGTGCAAGTGGTTGGGGCCAGGCCCTGCGTGTCTGGGCTCCCGCTCCCATCCCCAGCTCAGGGGAAGCAGCCCCTGAGCCAAGACCTGCAGGAGGCGCGGGGCGCCCCCGCCTGGAAGCTTAGTGCACAGCATGCGGGAAGCGAGCCTCCTCGGGGGAAGAGGAGGCAGCCCAGCTGCGTGCAGCTGAAATCACTGCTTGGGTGGAGCCGAGTTCGCTTCCAGTACGGCAGAGCTCCAGCTCTGCTCAGAGGCCCGATCTGCCAGAGTTCCTGGCGTGAGGCTGCTCTGGCCTGGGCGAGCCTTGCCCAGACTTGCCTCGCAGTTCGGCTTCCTGACCAGGAAGGAGCAGACTGCGCGAGACTGGGAGACGCGACTGGCTCCTTCCTGGCCTCAGCTCCACTCCTGCCTTGCCTTTGCACCTAGTCCCCGGGCGTCCTTGCGGAGGGCTTAGTTGCCGATGGGTTGCACACTGCCAAGCGCTCCAGCAGTGAGGGCTCTATTAGTGGCAATGGGAGGGCAACTGCAGGGCTCCTCCAGCGGTTGCTTGACCGCCCAGACTCAGCACAGCACGGAGAGCACAAGGCTCACAGGGCCCCTGGCTGGGGTCTGCGGCCCCACACACCCGGAGGCTGACTCCGTGAGCGCCCAGAAGGTGCCTGACAGACGTCATTTCCCTAGTGCTCTCCTCCCCAGCAGAGACGTGTGCAGGTGGTTGGGGCCTGCCCCTGCGTGTCTGGGCTCCCGCCTACAGCCCCAGCTCAGTTGAAGCAGCCCCTGAGCCAAGACCTTCAGGAGGCGCGGGGCCTCCCTGTCGGGAAGCCATGTGCACAGTACGCGGGGATGCGAGCCTCCTTGGGAAGAGTCGTGGGAGCCAAGCCACTTGCACCTGCAATCCCTGCTTGGGCGGAGCTGAGTGCGCCTCCAGTACGGCAGAGCTCTAGCTCTGCTCAGAGGCTGGATCTAGTAAGGTTCCTTGCGCGAGGCAGCTCTGCCCAGTGCGAGACTTGCCCAGGCTTGCCGCGCTGCTAGCCTTCCTGCCCAGGAAGGAGCAGGCTGTGCGATGCTGGGAGAGGCCACTGGCGCCTTCCTGGCCTCAGCTCCGCTCCTGCCTTGCCTTTGCACCTAGTTCAAAGGCGTCCTTTTGGAAGGTTTAGGGGCCGGTGTGTTGCACACTGCCAAGAGGTCCAGCAGTGAGGGCTCTATTAGAGGCAATGGGAGGGCAACTGCAGGGCTCCTCCAGCGGTCGCTTGACCGCCCTGACTCAGCACAGCACGGAGAGCACAAGGCTCACAGTGCCCCTGGCTAGGGTCTGCAGCCCCACACACCGGGCGGCTGACTCCGTGAGCTCCCAGCAGGTGCCTGACAGACGTCATTTCCCTAGTGCTCTCCTCCCCAGCAGAGACGTGTGCAGGTGGTTGGGGCCTGCCCCTGCGTGTCTGGGCTCCGGTCCTCAGCCCCAGCTCAGGGAAGCAGCTCCTGAGTCAAGACCTGTAGGAGGCGCGGGGCGCCCCCGCCTGGAAGCCTAGTGCACAGCATGCGGGAAGCGAGCCTCCTCGGGGGAAGAGGAGGCAGCCCAGCTGCGTGCAGCTGAAATCACTTCTTGGGCGGAGCCGAGTGCGCCCCCAGTACGGCAGAGCTCCAGGTCTGCTCAGAGGCCTAATCTGGTAGAGTTGCTGGCGTGAGGCTGCTCTGCCCTGGGCGAGCCTTGCCCAGACTTGCCTCGCGGCTAGGCTTCCAGTCCAGGAAAGAGCAGGCTGCGCGAGACTGGGAGAGGCTACTGGCGCCTTCCTGGCCTCAGCTCCACTCCTGCCTTGCCTTTGCACCTAGTCCCCAGGCCTTCTTGTGGAGGGCTTAGTTGCCGGTGGGTTGCACACTGCCAAGCGCTCCAGCAGTGAGGGCTCTATTAGAGGCAATGGGAGGGCAACTCCAGGGCTCCTCCAGCGGTTGCTTGACCGCCCAGACTCAGCACAGCACGGAGAGCACAAGGCTCACAGGGCCCCTGGCTGGGGTCTGCGGCCCCACACACCCGGAGGCTGACTCCGTGAGCGCCCAGAAGGTGCCTGACAGACGTCATTTCCCTAGTGCTCTCCTCCCCAGCAGAGACGTGTGCAGGTGGTTGGGGCCTGCCCCTGCGTGTCTGGGCTCCCGCCTACAGCCCCAGCTCAGTTGAAGCAGCCCCTGAGCCAAGACCTTCAGGAGGCGCGGGGCCTCCCTGTCGGGAAGCCATGTGCACAGTACGCGGGGATGCGAGCCTCCTTGGGAAGAGTCGAGGGAGCCAAGCCACTTGCACCTGCAATCCCTGCTTGGGCGGAGCTGAGTGCGCCTCCAGTACGGCAGAGCTCTAGCTCTGCTCAGAGGCTGGATCTAGTAAGGTTCCTTGCGCGAGGCAGCTCTGCCCAGTGCGAGACTTGCCCAGGCTTGCTGCGCTGCTAGCCTTCCTGCCCAGGAAGGAGCAGGCTGTGCGATGCTGGGAGAGGCCACTGGCGCCTTCCTGGCCTCAGCTCCGCTCCTGCCTTGCCTTTGCACCCAGGCTTCAGGCGTCCTTGAGGAGGGCTTAGGGGCTGGTGCCTAGCACACTGCTAAGCGCTCCAGCAGTCAGGGCTCTATTAGAGGGAAGGGGAGGGCAACTGCAGGGCTCCTCCAGCGGTTGCTTGGCCGCCCAGACTCAGCGCCACACGGAGAGCACAAGGCTCACAGGGCCCCTGTCTGTGGTCTGCAGCCCCACACACCCGGAGGCTGACTCCGTGGGCGCCCAGAAGTTACCTGACAGACGTCATTTCCCTAGCGCTCTCCTCCCCAGCAGAGACGTGTGCAAGTGGTTGGGGCCAGGCCCTGCGTGTCTGGGCTCCCGCTCCCATCCCCAGCTCAGGGGAAGCAGCCCCTGAGCCAAGACCTACAGGAGGCGCGGGGCGCCCCCGCCTGGAAGCTTAGTGCACAGCATGCGGGAAGCGAGCCTCCTCGGGGGAAGAGGAGGCAGCCCAGCTGCGTGCGGCTGAAATCACTGCTTGGGTGGAGCCGAGTTTGCTTCCAGTACGGCAGAGCTCCAGCTCTGCTCAGAGGCCCGATCTGCCAGAGTTCCTGGCGTGAGGCTGCTCTGGCCTGGGCGAGCCTTGCCCAGACTTGCCTCGCAGTTCGGCTTCCTGACCAGGAAGGAGCAGACTGCGCGAGACTGGGAGACGCGACTGGCTCCTTCCTGGCCTCAGCTCCACTCCTGCCTTGCCTTTGCACCTAGTCCCCGGGCGTCCTTGTGGAGGGCTTAGTTGCCGGTGGGTTGCACACTGCCAAGCGCTCCAGCAGTGAGGGCTCTATTAGTGACAATGGGAAGGCAACTGCAGGGCTCCTCCAGCGGTTGCTTGACCGCCCAGACTCAGCACAGCACGGAGAGCACAAGGCTCACAGGGCCCCTGGCTGGGGTCTGCGGCCCCACACACCCGGAGGCTGACTCCGTGAGCGCCCAGAAGGTGCCTGACAGACGTCATTTCCCTAGTGCTCTCCTCCCCAGCAGAGACGTGTGCAGGTGGTTGGGGCCTGCCCCTGCGTGTCTGGGCTCCCGCCTACAGCCCCAGCTCAGTTGAAGCAGCCCCTGAGCCAAGACCTTCAGGAGGCGCGGGGCCTCCCTGTCGGGAAGCCATGTGCACAGTACGCGGGGATGCGAGCCTCCTTGGGAAGAGTCGAGGGAGCCAAGCCACTTGCACCTGCAATCCCTGCTTGGGCGGAGCTGAGTGCGCCTCCAGTACGGCAGAGCTCTAGCTCTGCTCAGAGGCTGGATCTAGTAAGGTTCCTTGCGCGAGGCAGCTCTGCCCAGTGCGAGACTTGCCCAGGCTTGCCGCGCTGCTAGCCTTCCTGCCCAGGAAGGAGCAGGCTGTGCGATGCTGGGAGAGGCCACTGGCGCCTTCCTGGCCTCAGCTCCGCTCCTGCCTTGCCTTTGCACCTAGTTCAAAGGCGTCCTTTTGGAAGGCTTAGGGGCCGGTGTGTTGCACACTGCCAAGAGGTCCAGCAGTGAGGGCTCTATTAGAGGCAATGGGAGGGCAACTGCAGGGCTCCTCCAGCGGTCGCTTGACCGCCCTGACTCAGCACAGCACGGAGAGCACAAGGCTCACAGTGCCCCTGGCTAGGGTCTGCAGCCCCACACACCGGGCGGCTGACTCCGTGAGCGCCCAGCAGGTGCCTGACAGACGTCATTTCCCTAGTGCTCTCCTCCCCAGCAGAGACGTGTGCAGGTGGTTGGGGCCTGCCCCTGCGTGTCTGGGCTCCGGTCCTCAGCCCCAGCTCAGGGAAGCAGCTCCTGAGTCAAGACCTGTAGGAGGCGCGGGGCGCCCCCGCCTGGAAGCCTAGTGCACAGCATGCGGGAAGCGAGCCTCCTCGGGGGAAGAGGAGGCAGCCCAGCTGCGTGCAGCTGAAATCACTTCTTGGGCGGAGCCGAGTGCGCCCCCAGTACGGCAGAGCTCCAGGCCTGCTCAGAGGCCTAATCTGGTAGAGTTGCTGGCGTGAGGCTGCTCTGCCCTGGGCGAGCCTTGCCCAGACTTGCCTCGCGGCTAGGCTTCCAGTCCAGGAAAGAGCAGGCTGCGCGAGACTGGGAGATGCTACTGGCGCCTTCCTGGCCTCAGCTCCACTCCTGCCTTGCCTTTGCACCTAGTCCCCAGGCCTTCTTGTGGAGGGCTTAGTTGCCGGTGGGTTGCACACTGCCAAGCGCTCCAGCAGTGAGGGCTCTATTAGAGGCAATGGGAGGGCAACTGCAGGGCTCCTCCAGCGGTTGCTTGACCGCCCAGACTCAGCACAGCACGGAGAGCACAAGGCTCACAGGGCCCCTGGCTGGGGTCTGCGGCCCCACACACCCGGAGGCTGACTCCGTGAGCGCCCAGAAGGTGCCTGACAGACGTCATTTCCCTAGTGCTCTCCTCCCCAGCAGAGACGTGTGCAGGTGGTTGGGGCCTGCCCCTGCGTGTCTGGGCTCCCGCCTACAGCCCCAGCTCAGTTGAAGCAGCCCCTGAGCCAAGACCTTCAGGAGGCGCGGGGCCTCCCTGTCGGGAAGCCATGTGCACAGTACGCGGGGATGCGAGCCTCCTTGGGAAGAGTCGAGGGAGCCAAGCCACTTGCACCTGCAATCCCTGCTTGGGCGGAGCTGAGTGCGCCTCCAGTACGGCAGAGCTCTAGCTCTGCTCAGAGGCTGGATCTAGTAAGGTTCCTTGCGCGAGGCAGCTCTGCCCAGTGCGAGACTTGCCCAGGCTTGCCGCGCTGCTAGCCTTCCTGCCCAGGAAGGAGCAGGCTGTGCGATGCTGGGAGAGGCCACTGGCGCCTTCCTGGCCTCAGCTCCGCTCCTGCCTTGCCTTTGCACCCAGGCCTCAGGCGTCCTTGGGGAGGGCTTAGGGGCTGGTGCCTAGCACACTGCTAAGCGCTCCAGCAGTCAGGGCTCTATTAGAGGGAAGGGGAGGGCAACTGCAGGGCTCCTCCAGCGGTTGCTTGGCCGCCCAGACTCAGCGCCGCACGGAGAGCACAAGGCTCACAGGGCCCCTGTCTGTGGTCTGCAGCCCCACACACCCGGAGGCTGACTCCGTGGGCGCCCAGAAGTTACCTGACAGACGTCATTTCCCTAGCGCTCTCCTCCCCAGCAGAGACGTGTGCAAGTGTTTGGGGCCAGGCCCTGCGTGTCTGGGCTCCCGCTCCCATCCACAGCTCAGGGGAAGCAGCCCCTGAGCCAACACCTGCAGGAGGCGCGGGGCGCCCCCGCCTGGAAGCTTAGTGCACAGCATGCGGGAAGCGAGCCTCCTCGGGGGAAGAGGAGGCAGCCCAGCTGCGTGCAGCTGAAATCACTGCTTGGGTGGAGCCGAGTTCGCTTCCAGTACGGCAGAGCTCCAGCTCTGCTCAGAGGCCCGATCTGCCAGAGTTCCTGGCGTGAGGCTGCTCTGGCCTGGGCGAGCCTTGCCCAGACTTGCCTCGCAGTTCGGCTTCCTGACCAGGAAGGAGCAGACTGCGCGAGACTGGGAGACGCGACTGGCTCCTTCCTGGCCTCAGCTCCACTCCTGCCTTGCCTTTGCACCTAGTCCCCGGGCGTCCTTGCGGAGGGCTTAGTTGCCGATGGGTTGCACACTGCCAAGCGCTCCAGCAGTGAGGGCTCTATTAGTGGCAATGGGAGGGCAACTGCAGGGCTCCTCCAGCGGTTGCTTGACCGCCCAGACTCAGCACAGCACGGAGAGCACAAGGCTCACAGGGCCCCTGGCTGGGGTCTGCGGCCCCACACACCCGGAGGCTGACTCCGTGAGCGCCCAGAAGGTGCCTGACAGACGTCATTTCCCTAGTGCTCTCCTCCCCAGCAGAGACGTGTGCAGGTGGTTGGGGCCTGCCCCTGCGTGTCTGGGCTCCCGCCTACAGCCCCAGCTCAGTTGAAGCAGCCCCTGAGCCAAGACCTTCAGGAGGCGCGGGGCCTCCCTGTCGGGAAGCCATGTGCACAGTACGCGGGGATGCGAGCCTCCTTGGGAAGAGTCGAGGGAGCCAAGCCACTTGCACCTGCAATCCCTGCTTGGGCGGAGCTGAGTGCGCCTCCAGTACGGCAGAGCTCTAGCTCTGCTCAGAGGCTGGATCTAGTAAGGTTCCTTGCGCGAGGCAGCTCTGCCCAGTGCGAGACTTGCCCAGGCTTGCCGCGCTGCTAGCCTTCCTGCCCAGGAAGGAGCAGGCTGTGCGATGCTGGGAGAGGCCACTGGCGCCTTCCTGGCCTCAGCTCCGCTCCTGCCTTGCCTTTGCACCTAGTTCAAAGGCGTCCTTTTGGAAGGTTTAGGGGCCGGTGTGTTGCACACTGCCAAGAGGTCCAGCAGTGAGGGCTCTATTAGAGGCAATGGGAGGGCAACTGCAGGGCTCCTCCAGCGGTCGCTTGACCGCCCTGACTCAGCACAGCACGGAGAGCACAAGGCTCACAGTGCCCCTGGCTAGGGTCTGCAGCCCCACACACCGGGCGGCTGACTCCGTGAGCGCCCAGCAGGTGCCTGACAGACGTCATTTCCCTAGTGCTCTCCTCCCCAGCAGAGACGTGTGCAGGTGGTTGGGGCCTGCCCCTGCGTGTCTGGGCTCCGGTCCTCAGCCCCAGCTCAGGGAAGCAGCTCCTGAGTCAAGACCTGTAGGAGGCGCGGGGCGCCCCCGCCTGGAAGCCTAGTGCACAGCATGCGGGAAGCGAGCCTCCTCGGGGGAAGAGGAGGCAGCCCAGCTGCGTGCAGCTGAAATCACTTCTTGGGCGGAGCCGAGTGCGCCCCCAGTACGGCAGAGCTCCAGGTCTGCTCAGAGGCCTAATCTGGTAGAGTTGCTGGCGTGAGGCTGCTCTGCCCTGGGCGAGCCTTGCCCAGACTTGCCTCGCGGCTAGGCTTCCAGTCCAGGAAAGAGCAGGCTGCGCGAGACTGGGAGATGCTACTGGCGCCTTCCTGGCCTCAGCTCCACTCCTGCCTTGCCTTTGCACCTAGTCCCCAGGCCTTCTTGTGGAGGGCTTAGTTGCCGGTGGGTTGCACACTGCCAAGCGCTCCAGCAGTGAGGGCTCTATTAGAGGCAATGGGAGGGCAACTGCAGGGCTCCTCCAGCGGTTGCTTGACCGCCCAGACTCAGCACAGCACGGAGAGCACAAGGCTCACAGGGCCCCTGGCTGGGGTCTGCGGCCCCACACACCCGGAGGCTGACTCCGTGAGCGCCCAGAAGGTGCCTGACAGACGTCATTTCCCTAGTGCTCTCCTCCCCAGCAGAGACGTGTGCAGGTGGTTGGGGCCTGCCCCTGCGTGTCTGGGCTCCCGCCTACAGCCCCAGCTCAGTTGAAGCAGCCCCTGAGCCAAGACCTTCAGGAGGCGCGGGGCCTCCCTGTCGGGAAGCCATGTGCACAGTACGCGGGGATGCGAGCCTCCTTGGGAAGAGTCGAGGGAGCCAAGCCACTTGCACCTGCAATCCCTGCTTGGGCGGAGCTGAGTGCGCCTCCAGTACGGCAGAGCTCTAGCTCTGCTCAGAGGCTGGATCTAGTAAGGTTCCTTGCGCGAGGCAGCTCTGCCCAGTGCGAGACTTGCCCAGGCTTGCCGCGCTGCTAGCCTTCCTGCCCAGGAAGGAGCAGGCTGTGCGATGCTGGGAGAGGCCACTGGCGCCTTCCTGGCCTCAGCTCCGCTCCTGCCTTGCCTTTGCACCCAGGCTTCAGGCGTCCTTGGGGAGGGCTTAGGGGCTGGTGCCTAGCACACTGCTAAGCGCTCCAGCAGTCAGGGCTCTATTAGAGGGAAGGGGAGGGCAACTGCAGGGCTCCTCCAGCGGTTGCTTGGCCGCCCAGACTCAGCGCCACACGGAGAGCACAAGGCTCACAGGGCCCCTGTCTGTGGTCTGCAGCCCCACACACCCGGAAGCTGACTCCGTGGGCGCCCAGAAGTTACCTGACAGACGTCATTTCCCTAGCGCTCTCCTCCCCAGCAGAGACGTGTGCAAGTGGTTGGGGCCAGGCCCTGCGTGTCTGGGCTCCCGCTCCCATCCCCAGCTCAGGGGAAGCAGCCCCTGAGCCAAGACCTGCAGGAGGCGCGGGGCGCCCCCGCCTGGAAGCTTAGTGCACAGCATGCGGGAAGCGAGCCTCCTCGGGGGAAGAGGAGGCAGCCCAGCTGCGTGCAGCTGAAATCACTGCTTGGGTGGAGCCGAGTTCGCTTCCAGTACGGCAGAGCTCCAGCTCTGCTCAGAGGCCCGATCTGCCAGAGTTCCTGGCGTGAGGCTGCTCTGGCCTGGGCGAGCCTTGCCCCGACTTGCCTCGCAGTTCAGCTTCCTGACCAGGAAGGAGCAGACTGCGCGAGACTGGGAGACGCGACTGGCTCCTTCCTGGCCTCAGCTCCACTCCTGCCTTGCCTTTGCACCTAGTCCCCGGGCGTCCTTGCGGAGGGCTTAGTTGCCGATGGGTTGCACACTGCCAAGCGCTCCAGCAGTGAGGGCTCTATTAGTGGCAATGGGAGGGCAACTGCAGGGCTCCTCCAGCGGTTGCTTGACCGCCCAGACTCAGCACAGCACGGAGAGCACAAGGCTCACAGGGCCCCTGGCTGGGGTCTGCGGCCCCACACACCCGGAGGCTGACTCCGTGAGAGCCCAGAAGGTGCCTGACAGACGTCATTTCCCTAGTGCTCTCCTCCCCAGCAGAGACGTGTGCAGGTGGTTGGGGCCTGCCCCTGCGTGTCTGGGCTCCCGCCTACAGCCCCAGCTCAGTTGAAGCAGCCCCTGAGCCAAGACCTTCAGGAGGCGCGGGGCCTCCCTGTCGGGAAGCCATGTGCACAGTACGCGGGGATGCGAGCCTCCTTGGGAAGAGTCGAGGGAGCCAAGCCACTTGCACCTGCAATCCCTGCTTGGGCGGAGCTGAGTGCGCCTCCAGTACGGCAGAGCTCTAGCTCTGCTCAGAGGCTGGATCTAGTAAGGTTCCTTGCGCGAGGCAGCTCTGCCCAGTGCGAGACTTGCCCAGGCTTGCCGCGCTGCTAGCCTTCCTGCCCAGGAAGGAGCAGGCTGTGCGATGCTGGGAGAGGCCACTGGCGCCTTCCTGGCCTCAGCTCCGCTCCTGCCTTGCCTTTGCACCTAGTTCAAAGGCGTCCTTTTGGAAGGTTTAGGGGCCGGTGTGTTGCACACTGCCAAGAGGTCCAGCAGTGAGGGCTCTATTAGAGGCAATGGGAGGGCAACTGCAGGGCTCCTCCAGCGGTCGCTTGACCGCCCTGACTCAGCACAGCACGGAGAGCACAAGGCTCACAGTGCCCCTGGCTAGGGTCTGCAGCCCCACACACCGGGCGGCTGACTCCGTGAGCGCCCAGCAGGTGCCTGACAGACGTCATTTCCCTAGTGCTCTCCTCCCCAGCAGAGACGTGTGCAGGTGGTTGGGGCCTGCCCCTGCGTGTCTGGGCTCCGGTCCTCAGCCCCAGCTCAGGGAAGCAGCTCCTGAGTCAAGACCTGTAGGAGGCGCGGGGCGCCCCCGCCTGGAAGCCTAGTGCACAGCATGCGGGAAGCGAGCCTCCTCGGGGGAAGAGGAGGCAGCCCAGCTGCGTGCAGCTGAAATCACTTCTTGGGCGGAGCCGAGTGCGCCCCCAGTACGGCAGAGCTCCAGGTCTGCTCAGAGGCCTAATCTGGTAGAGTTGCTGGCGTGAGGCTGCTCTGCCCTGGGCGAGCCTTGCCCAGACTTGCCTCGCGGCTAGGCTTCCAGTCCAGGAAAGAGCAGGCTGCGCGAGACTGGGAGATGCTACTGGCGCCTTCCTGGCCTCAGCTCCACTCCTGCCTTGCCTTTGCACCTAGTCCCCAGGCCTTCTTGTGGAGGGCTTAGTTGCCGGTGGGTTGCACACTGCCAAGCGCTCCAGCAGTGAGGGCTCTATTAGAGGCAATGGGAGGGCAACTGCAGGGCTCCTCCAGCGGTTGCTTGACCGCCCAGACTCAGCACAGCACGGAGAGCACAAGGCTCACAGGGCCCCTGGCTGGGGTCTGCGGCCCCACACACCCGGAGGCTGACTCCGTGAGCGCCCAGAAGGTGCCTGACAGACGTCATTTCCCTAGTGCTCTCCTCCCCAGCAGAGACGTGTGCAGGTGGTTGGGGCCTGCCCCTGCGTGTCTGGGCTCCCGCCTACAGCCCCAGCTCAGTTGAAGCAGCCCCTGAGCCAAGACCTTCAGGAGGCGCGGGGCCTCCCTGTCGGGAAGCCATGTGCACAGTACGCGGGGATGCGAGCCTCCTTGGGAAGAGTCGAGGGAGCCAAGCCACTTGCACCTGCAATCCCTGCTTGGGCGGAGCTGAGTGCGCCTCCAGTACGGCAGAGCTCTAGCTCTGCTCAGAGGCTGGATCTAGTAAGGTTCCTTGCGCGAGGCAGCTCTGCCCAGTGCGAGACTTGCCCAGGCTTGCCGCGCTGCTAGCCTTCCTGCCCAGGAAGGAGCAGGCTGTGCGATGCTGGGAGAGGCCACTGGCGCCTTCCTGGCCTCAGCTCCGCTCCTGCCTTGCCTTTGCACCCAGGCCTCAGGCGTCCTTGGGGAGGGCTTAGGGGCTGGTGCCTAGCACACTGCTAAGCGCTCCAGCAGTCAGGGCTCTATTAGAGGGAAGGGGAGGGCAACTGCAGGGCTCCTCCAGCGGTTGCTTGGCCGCCCAGACTCAGCGCCACACGGAGAGCACAAGGCTCACAGGGCCCCTGTCTGTGGTCTGCAGCCCCACACACCCGGAGGCTGACTCCGTGGGCGCCCAGAAGTTACCTGACAGACGTCATTTCCCTAGCGCTCTCCTCCCCAGCAGAGACGTGTGCAAGTGGTTGGGGCCAGGCCCTGCGTGTCTGGGCTCCCGCTCCCATCCACAGCTCAGGGGAAGCAGCCCCTGAGCCAAGACCTGCAGGAGGCGCGGGGCGCCCCCGCCTGGAAGCTTAGTGCACAGCATGCAGGAAGCGAGCCTCCTCGGGGGAAGAGGAGGCAGCCCAGCTGCGTGCAGCTGAAATCACTGCTTGGGTGGAGCCGAGTTCGCTTCCAGTACGGCAGAGCTCCAGCTCTGCTCAGAGGCCCGATCTGCCAGAGTTCCTGGCGTGAGGCTGCTCTGGCCTGGGCGAGCCTTGCCCAGACTTGCCTCGCAGTTCGGCTTCCTGACCAGGAAGGAGCAGACTGCGCGAGACTGGGAGACGCGACTGGCTCCTTCCTGGCCTCAGCTCCACTCCTGCCTTGCCTTTGCACCTAGTCCCCGGACGTCCTTGCGGAGGGCTTAGTTGCCGATGGGTTGCACACTGCCAAGCGCTCCAGCAGTGAGGGCTCTATTAGTGGCAAAGGGAGGGCAACTGCAGGGCTCCTCCAGCGGTTGCTTGACCGCCCAGACTCAGCACAGCACGGAGAGCACAAGGCTCACAGGGCCCCTGGCTGGGGTCTGCGGCCCCACACACCCGGAGGCTGACTCCGTGAGCGCCCAGAAGGTGCCTGACAGACGTCATTTCCCTAGTGCTCTCCTCCCCAGCAGAGACGTGTGCAGGTGGTTGGGGCCTGCCCCTGCGTGTCTGGGCTCCCGCCTACAGCCCCAGCTCAGTTGAAGCAGCCCCTGAGCCAAGACCTTCAGGAGGCGCGGGGCCTCCCTGTCGGGAAGCCATGTGCACAGTACGCGGGGATGCGAGCCTCCTTGGGAAGAGTCGAGGGAGCCAAGCCACTTGCACCTGCAATCCCTGCTTGGGCGGAGCTGAGTGCGCCTCCAGTACGGCAGAGCTCTAGCTCTGCTCAGAGGCTGGATCTAGTAAGGTTCCTTGCGCGAGGCAGCTCTGCCCAGTGCGAGACTTGCCCAGGCTTGCCGCGCTGCTAGCCTTCCTGCCCAGGAAGGAGCAGGCTGTGCGATGCTGGGAGAGGCCACTGGCGCCTTCCTGGCCTCAGCTCCGCTCCTGCCTTGCCTTTGCACCTAGTTCAAAGGCGTCCTTTTGGAAGGTTTAGGGGCCGGTGTGTTGCACACTGCCAAGAGGTCCAGCAGTGAGGGCTCTATTAGAGGCAATGGGAGGGCAACTGCAGGGCTCCTCCAGCGGTCGCTTGACCGCCCTGACTCAGCACAGCACGGAGAGCACAAGGCTCACAGTGCCCCTGGCTAGGGTCTGCAGCCCCACACACCGGGCGGCTGACTCCGTGAGCGCCCAGCAGGTGCCTGACAGACGTCATTTCCCTAGTGCTCTCCTCCCCAGCAGAGACGTGTGCAGGTGGTTGGGGCCTGCCCCTGCGTGTCTGGGCTCCGGTCCTCAGCCCCAGCTCAGGGAAGCAGCTCCTGAGTCAAGACCTGTAGGAGGCGCGGGGCGCCCCCGCCTGGAAGCCTAGTGCACAGCATGCGGGAAGCGAGCCTCCTCGGGGGAAGAGGAGGCAGCCCAGCTGCGTGCAGCTGAAATCACTTCTTGGGCGGAGCCGAGTGCGCCCCCAGTACGGCAGAGCTACAGGTCTGCTCAGAGGCCTAATCTGGTAGAGTTGCTGGCGTGAGGCTGCTCTGCCCTGGGCGAGCCTTGCCCAGACTTGCCTCGCGGCTAGGCTTCCAGTCCAGGAAGGAGCAGACTGCGCGAGACTGGGAGACGCGACTGGCTCCTTCCTGGCCTCAGCTCCACTCCTGCCTTGCCTTTGCACCTAGTCCCCGGGCGTCCTTGCGGAGGGCTTAGTTGCCGGTGGGTTGCACACTGCCAAGCGCTCCAGCAGTGAGGGCTCTATTAGAGGCAATGGGAGGGCAACTGCAGGGCTCCTCCAGCGGTTGCTTGACCGCCCAGACTCAGCACAGCACGGAGAGCACAAGGCTCACAGGGCCCCTGGCTGGGGTCTGCGGCCCCACACACCCGGAGGCTGACTCCGTGAGCGCCCAGAAGGTGCCTGACAGACGTCATTTCCCTAGTGCTCTCCTCCCCAGCAGAGACGTGTGCAGGTGGTTGGGGCCTGCCCCTGCGTGTCTGGGCTCCCGCCTACAGCCCCAGCTCAGTTGAAGCAGCCCCTGAGCCAAGACCTTCAGGAGGCGCGGGGCCTCCCTGTCGGGAAGCCATGTGCACAGTACGCGGGGATGCGAGCCTCCTTGGGAAGAGTCGAGGGAGCCAAGCCACTTGCACCTGCAATCCCTGCTTGGGCGGAGCTGAGTGCGCCTCCAGTACGGCAGAGCTCTAGCTCTGCTCAGAGGCTGGATCTAGTAAGGTTCCTTGCGCGAGGCAGCTCTGCCCAGTGCGAGACTTGCCCAGGCTTGCCGCGCTGCTAGCCTTCCTGCCCAGGAAGGAGCAGGCTGTGCGATGCTGGGAGAGGCCACTGGCGCCTTCTTGGCCTCAGCTCCGCTCCTGCCTTGCCTTTGCACCCAGGCTTCAGGCCTCCTTGGGGAGGGCTTAGGGGCTGGTGCCTAGCACACTGCTAAGCGCTCCAGCAGTCAGGGCTCTATTAGAGGGAAGGGGAGGGCAACTGCAGGGCTCCTCCAGCGGTTGCTTGGCCGCCCAGACTCAGCGCCACACGGAGAGCACAAGGCTCACAGGGCCCCTGTCTGTGGTCTGCAGCCCCACACACCCGGAGGCTGACTCCGTGGGCGCCCAGAAGTTACCTGACAGACGTCATTTCCCTAGCGCTCTCCTCCCCAGCAGAGACGTGTGCAAGTGGTTGGGGCCAGGCCCTGCGTGTCTGGGCTCCCGCTCCCATCCACAGCTCAGGGGAAGCAGCCCCTGAGCCAAGACCTGCAGGAGGCGCGGGGCGCCCCCGCCTGGAAGCTTAGTGCACAGCATGCAGGAAGCGAGCCTCCTCGGGGGAAGAGGAGGCAGCCCAGCTGCGTGCAGCTGAAATCACTGCTTGGGTGGAGCCGAGTTCGCTTCCAGTACGGCAGAGCTCCAGCTCTGCTCAGAGGCCCGATCTGCCAGAGTTCCTGGCGTGAGGCTGCTCTGGCCTGGGCGAGCCTTGCCCAGACTTGCCTCGCAGTTCGGCTTCCTGACCAGGAAGGAGCAGACTGCGCGAGACTGGGAGACGCGACTGGCTCCTTCCTGGCCTCAGCTCCACTCCTGCCTTGCCTTTGCACCTAGTCCCCGGACGTCCTTGCGGAGGGCTTAGTTGCCGATGGGTTGCACACTGCCAAGCGCTCCAGCAGTGAGGGCTCTATTAGTGGCAAAGGGAGGGCAACTGCAGGGCTCCTCCAGCGGTTGCTTGACCGCCCAGACTCAGCACAGCACGGAGAGCACAAGGCTCACAGGGCCCCTGGCTGGGGTCTGCGGCCCCACACACCCGGAGGCTGACTCCGTGAGCGCCCAGAAGGTGCCTGACAGACGTCATTTCCCTAGTGCTCTCCTCCCCAGCAGAGACGTGTGCAGGTGGTTGGGGCCTGCCCCTGCGTGTCTGGGCTCCCGCCTACAGCCCCAGCTCAGTTGAAGCAGCCCCTGAGCCAAGACCTTCAGGAGGCGCGGGGCCTCCCTGTCGGGAAGCCATGTGCACAGTACGCGGGGATGCGAGCCTCCTTGGGAAGAGTCGAGGGAGCCAAGCCACTTGCACCTGCAATCCCTGCTTGGGCGGAGCTGAGTGCGCCTCCAGTACGGCAGAGCTCTAGCTCTGCTCAGAGGCTGGATCTAGTAAGGTTCCTTGCGCGAGGCAGCTCTGCCCAGTGCGAGACTTGCCCAGGCTTGCCGCGCTGCTAGCCTTCCTGCCCAGGAAGGAGCAGGCTGTGCGATGCTGGGAGAGGCCACTGGCGCCTTCCTGGCCTCAGCTCCGCTCCTGCCTTGCCTTTGCACCTAGTTCAAAGGCGTCCTTTTGGAAGGTTTAGGGGCCGGTGTGTTGCACACTGCCAAGAGGTCCAGCAGTGAGGGCTCTATTAGAGGCAATGGGAGGGCAACTGCAGGGCTCCTCCAGCGGTCGCTTGACCGCCCTGACTCAGCACAGCACGGAGAGCACAAGGCTCACAGTGCCCCTGGCTAGGGTCTGCAGCCCCACACACCGGGCGGCTGACTCCGTGAGCGCCCAGCAGGTGCCTGACAGACGTCATTTCCCTAGTGCTCTCCTCCCCAGCAGAGACGTGTGCAGGTGGTTGGGGCCTGCCCCTGCGTGTCTGGGCTCCGGTCCTCAGCCCCAGCTCAGGGAAGCAGCTCCTGAGTCAAGACCTGTAGGAGGCGCGGGGCGCCCCCGCCTGGAAGCCTAGTGCACAGCATGCGGGAAGCGAGCCTCCTCGGGGGAAGAGGAGGCAGCCCAGCTGCGTGCAGCTGAAATCACTTCTTGGGCGGAGCCGAGTGCGCCCCCAGTACGGCAGAGCTACAGGTCTGCTCAGAGGCCTAATCTGGTAGAGTTGCTGGCGTGAGGCTGCTCTGCCCTGGGCGAGCCTTGCCCAGACTTGCCTCGCGGCTAGGCTTCCAGTCCAGGAAGGAGCAGACTGCGCGAGACTGGGAGACGCGACTGGCTCCTTCCTGGCCTCAGCTCCACTCCTGCCTTGCCTTTGCACCTAGTCCCCGGGCGTCCTTGCGGAGGGCTTAGTTGCCGGTGGGTTGCACACTGCCAAGCGCTCCAGCAGTGAGGGCTCTATTAGAGGCAATGGGAGGGCAACTGCAGGGCTCCTCCAGCGGTTGCTTGACCGCCCAGACTCAGCACAGCACGGAGAGCACAAGGCTCACAGGGCCCCTGGCTGGGGTCTGCGGCCCCACACACCCGGAGGCTGACTCCGTGAGCGCCCAGAAGGTGCCTGACAGACGTCATTTCCCTAGTGCTCTCCTCCCCAGCAGAGACGTGTGCAGGTGGTTGGGGCCTGCCCCTGCGTGTCTGGGCTCCCGCCTACAGCCCCAGCTCAGTTGAAGCAGCCCCTGAGCCAAGACCTTCAGGAGGCGCGGGGCCTCCCTGTCGGGAAGCCATGTGCACAGTACGCGGGGATGCGAGCCTCCTTGGGAAGAGTCGAGGGAGCCAAGCCACTTGCACCTGCAATCCCTGCTTGGGCGGAGCTGAGTGCGCCTCCAGTACGGCAGAGCTCTAGCTCTGCTCAGAGGCTGGATCTAGTAAGGTTCCTTGCGCGAGGCAGCTCTGCCCAGTGCGAGACTTGCCCAGGCTTGCCGCGCTGCTAGCCTTCCTGCCCAGGAAGGAGCAGGCTGTGCGATGCTGGGAGAGGCCACTGGCGCCTTCTTGGCCTCAGCTCCGCTCCTGCCTTGCCTTTGCACCCAGGCTTCAGGCCTCCTTGGGGAGGGCTTAGGGGCTGGTGCCTAGCACACTGCTAAGCGCTCCAGCAGTCAGGGCTCTATTAGAGGGAAGGGGAGGGCAACTGCAGGGCTCCTCCAGCGGTTGCTTGGCCGCCCAGACTCAGCGCCACACGGAGAGCACAAGGCTCACAGGGCCCCTGTCTGTGGTCTGCAGCCCCACACACCCGGAGGCTGACTCCGTGGGCGCCCAGAAGTTACCTGACAGACGTCATTTCCCTAGCGCTCTCCTCCCCAGCAGAGACGTGTGCAAGTGGTTGGGGCCAGGCCCTGCGTGTCTGGGCTCCCGCTCCCATCCCCAGCTCAGGGGAAGCAGCCCCTGAGCCAAGACCTGCAGGAGGCGCGGGGCGCCCCCGCCTGGAAGCTTAGTGCACAGCATGCGGGAAACGAGCCTCCTCGGGGGAAGAGGAGGCAGCCCAGCTGCGTGCAGCTGAAATCACTGCTTGGGTGGAGCCGAGTTCGCTTCCAGTACGGCAGAGCTCCAGCTCTGCTCAGAGGCCCGATCTGCCAGAGTTCCTGGCGTGAGGCTGCTCTGGCCTGGGCGAGCCTTGCCCAGACTTGCCTCGCAGTTCGGCTTCCTGACCAGGAAGGAGCAGACTGCGCGAGACTGGGAGACGCGACTGGCTCCTTCCTGGCCTCAGCTCCACTCCTGCCTTGCCTTTGCACCTAGTCCCCGGGCGTCCTTGCGGAGGGCTTAGTTGCCGATGGGTTGCACACTGCCAAGCGCTCCAGCAGTGAGGGCTCTATTAGTGGCAATGGGAGGGCAACTGCAGGGCTCCTCCAGCGGTTGCTTGACCGCCCAGACTCAGCACAGCACGGAGAGCACAAGGCTCACAGGGCCCCTGGCTGGGGTCTGCGGCCCCACACACCCGGAGGCTGACTCCGTGAGCGCCCAGAAGGTGCCTGACAGACGTCATTTCCCTAGTGCTCTCCTCCCCAGCAGAGACGTGTGCAGGTGGTTGGGGCCTGCCCCTGCGTGTCTGGGCTCCCGCCTACAGCCCCAGCTCAGTTGAAGCAGCCCCTGAGCCAAGACCTTCAGGAGGCGCGGGGCCTCCCTGTCGGGAAGCCATGTGCACAGTACGCGGGGATGCGAGCCTCCTTGGGAAGAGTCGAGGGAGCCAAGCCACTTGCACCTGCAATCCCTGCTTGGGCGGAGCTGAGTGCGCCTCCAGTACGGCAGAGCTCTAGCTCTGCTCAGAGGCTGGATCTAGTAAGGTTCCTTGCGCGAGGCAGCTCTGCCCAGTGCGAGACTTGCCCAGGCTTGCCGCGCTGCTAGCCTTCCTGCCCAGGAAGGAGCAGGCTGTGCGATGCTGGGAGAGGCCACTGGCGCCTTCCTGGCCTCAGCTCCGCTCCTGCCTTGCCTTTGCACCCAGGCTTCAGGCTTCCTTGTGGAGGGCTTAGGGGCTGGTGCCTAGCACACTGCTAAGCGCTCCAGCAGTCAGGGCTCTATTAGAGGGAAGGGGAGGGCAACTGCAGGGCTCCTCCAGCGGTTGCTTGGCCGCCCAGACTCAGCGCCACACGGAGAGCACAAGGCTCACAGGGCCCCTGTCTGTGGTCTGCAGCCCCACACACCCGGAGGCTGACTCCGTGGGCGCCCAGAAGTTACCTGACAGACGTCATTTCCCTAGCGCTCTCCTCCCCAGCAGAGACGTGTGCAAGTGGTTGGGGCCAGGCCCTGCGTGTCTGGGCTCCCGCTCCCATCCCCAGCTCAGGGGAAGCAGCCCCTGAGCCAAGACCTGCAGGAGGCGCGGGGCGCCCCCGCCTGGAAGCTTAGTGCACAGCATGCGGGAAGCGAGCCTCCTCGGGGGAAGAGGAGGCAGCCCAGCTGCGTGCAGCTGAAATCACTGCTTGGGTGGAGCCGAGTTCGCTTCCAGTACGGCAGAGCTCCAGCTCTGCTCAGAGGCCCGATCTGCCAGAGTTCCTGGCGTGAGGCTGCTCTGGCCTGGGCGAGCCTTGCCCAGACTTGCCTCGCAGTTCGGCTTCCTGACCAGGAAGGAGCAGACTGCGCGAGACTGGGAGACGCGACTGGCTCCTTCCTGGCCTCAGCTCCACTCCTGCCTTGCCTTTGCACCTAGTCCCCGGGCGTCCTTGCGGAGGGCTTAGTTGCCGATGGGTTGCACACTGCCAAGCGCTCCAGCAGTGAGGGCTCTATTAGTGGCAATGGGAGGGCAACTGCAGGGCTCCTCCAGCGGTTGCTTGACCGCCCAGACTCAGCACAGCACGGAGAGCACAAGGCTCACAGGGCCCCTGGCTGGGGTCTGCGGCCCCACACACCCGGAGGCTGACTCCGTGAGCGCCCAGAAGGTGCCTGACAGACGTCATTTCCCTAGTGCTCTCCTCCCCAGCAGAGACGTGTGCAGGTGGTTGGGGCCTGCCCCTGCGTGTCTGGGCTCCCGCCTACAGCCCCAGCTCAGTTGAAGCAGCCCCTGAGCCAAGACCTTCAGGAGGCGCGGGGCCTCCCTGTCGGGAAGCCATGTGCACAGTACGCGGGGATGCGAGCCTCCTTGGGAAGAGTCGAGGGAGCCAAGCCACTTGCACCTGCAATCCCTGCTTGGGCGGAGCTGAGTGCGCCTCCAGTACGGCAGAGCTCTAGCTCTGCTCAGAGGCTGGATCTAGTAAGGTTCCTTGCGCGAGGCAGCTCTGCCCAGTGCGAGACTTGCCCAGGCTTGCCGCGCTGCTAGCCTTCCTGCCCAGGAAGGAGCAGGCTGTGCGATGCTGGGAGAGGCCACTGGCGCCTTCCTGGCCTCAGCTCCGCTCCTGCCTTGCCTTTGCACCTAGTTCAAAGGCGTCCTTTTGGAAGGTTTAGGGGCCGGTGTGTTGCACACTGCCAAGAGGTCCAGCAGTGAGGGCTCTATTAGAGGCAATGGGAGGGCAACTGCAGGGCTCCTCCAGCGGTCGCTTGACCGCCCTGACTCAGCACAGCACGGAGAGCACAAGGCTCACAGTGCCCCTGGCTAGGGTCTGCAGCCCCACACACCGGGCGGCTGACTCCGTGAGCGCCCAGCAGGTGTCTGACAGACGTCATTTCCCTAGTGCTCTCCTCCCCAGCAGAGACGTGTGCAGGTGGTTGGGGCCTGCCCCTGCGTGTCTGGGCTCCGGTCCTCAGCCCCAGCTCAGGGAAGCAGCTCCTGAGTCAAGACCTGTAGGAGGCGCGGGGCGCCCCCGCCTGGAAGCCTAGTGCACAGCATGCGGGAAGCGAGCCTCCTCGGGGGAAGAGGAGGCAGCCCAGCTGCGTGCAGCTGAAATCACTTCTTGGGCGGAGCCGAGTGCGCCCCCAGTACGGCAGAGCTCCAGGTCTGCTCAGAGGCCTAATCTGGTAGAGTTGCTGGCGTGAGGCTGCTCTGCCCTGGGCGAGCCTTGCCCAGACTTGCCTCGCGGCTAGGCTTCCAGTCCAGGAAAGAGCAGGCTGCGCGAGACTGGGAGATGCTACTGGCGCCTTCCTGGCCTCAGCTCCACTCCTGCCTTGCCTTTGCACCTAGTCCCCAGGCCTTCTTGTGGAGGGCTTAGTTGCCGGTGGGTTGCACACTGCCAAGCGCTCCAGCAGTGAGGGCTCTATTAGAGGCAATGGGAGGGCAACTGCAGGGCTCCTCCAGCGGTTGCTTGACCGCCCAGACTCAGCACAGCACGGAGAGCACAAGGCTCACAGGGCCCCTGGCTGGGGTCTGCGGCCCCACACACCCGGAGGCTGACTCCGTGAGCGCCCAGAAGGTGCCTGACAGACGTCATTTCCCTAGTGCTCTCCTCCCCAGCAGAGACGTGTGCAGGTGGTTGGGGCCTGCCCCTGCGTGTCTGGGCTCCCGCCTACAGCCCCAGCTCAGTTGAAGCAGCCCCTGAGCCAAGACCTTCAGGAGGCGCGGGGCCTCCCTGTCGGGAAGCCATGTGCACAGTACGCGGGGATGCGAGCCTCCTTGGGAAGAGTCGAGGGAGCCAAGCCACTTGCACCTGCAATCCCTGCTTGGGCGGAGCTGAGTGCGCCTCCAGTACGGCAGAGCTCTAGCTCTGCTCAGAGGCTGGATCTAGTAAGGTTCCTTGCGCGAGGCAGCTCTGCCCAGTGCGAGACTTGCCCAGGCTTGCCGCGCTGCTAGCCTTCCTGCCCAGGAAGGAGCAGGCTGTGCGATGCTGGGAGAGGCCACTGGCGCCTTCCTGGCCTCAGCTCCGCTCCTGCCTTGCCTTTGCACCCAGGCTTCAGGCGTCCTTGGGGAGGGCTTAGGGGCTGGTGCCTAGCACACTGCTAAGCGCTCCAGCAGTCAGGGCTCTATTAGAGGGAAGGGGAGGGCAACTGCAGGGCTCCTCCAGCGGTTGCTTGGCCGCCCAGACTCAGCGCCACACGGAGAGCACAAGGCTCACAGGGCCCCTGTCTGTGGTCTGCAGCCCCACACACCCGGAAGCTGACTCCGTGGGCGCCCAGAAGTTACCTGACAGACGTCATTTCCCTAGCGCTCTCCTCCCCAGCAGAGACGTGTGCAAGTGGTTGGGGCCAGGCCCTGCGTGTCTGGGCTCCCGCTCCCATCCCCAGCTCAGGGGAAGCAGCCCCTGAGCCAAGACCTGCAGGAGGCGCGGGGCGCCCCCGCCTGGAAGCTTAGTGCACAGCATGCGGGAAGCGAGCCTCCTCGGGGGAAGAGGAGGCAGCCCAGCTGCGTGCAGCTGAAATCACTGCTTGGGTGGAGCCGAGTTCGCTTCCAGTACGGCAGAGCTCCAGCTCTGCTCAGAGGCCCGATCTGCCAGAGTTCCTGGCGTGAGGCTGCTCTGGCCTGGGCGAGCCTTGCCCCGACTTGCCTCGCAGTTCGGCTTCCTGACCAGGAAGGAGCAGACTGCGCGAGACTGGGAGACGCGACTGGCTCCTTCCTGGCCTCAGCTCCACTCCTGCCTTGCCTTTGCACCTAGTCCCCGGGCGTCCTTGCGGAGGGCTTAGTTGCCGATGGGTTGCACACTGCCAAGCGCTCCAGCAGTGAGGGCTCTATTAGTGGCAATGGGAGGGCAACTGCAGGGCTCCTCCAGCGGTTGCTTGACCGCCCAGACTCAGCACAGCACGGAGAGCACAAGGCTCACAGGGCCCCTGGCTGGGGTCTGCGGCCCCACACACCCGGAGGCTGACTCCGTGAGAGCCCAGAAGGTGCCTGACAGACGTCATTTCCCTAGTGCTCTCCTCCCCAGCAGAGACGTGTGCAGGTGGTTGGGGCCTGCCCCTGCGTGTCTGGGCTCCCGCCTACAGCCCCAGCTCAGTTGAAGCAGCCCCTGAGCCAAGACCTTCAGGAGGCGCGGGGCCTCCCTGTCGGGAAGCCATGTGCACAGTACGCGGGGATGCGAGCCTCCTTGGGAAGAGTCGAGGGAGCCAAGCCACTTGCACCTGCAATCCCTGCTTGGGCGGAGCTGAGTGCGCCTCCAGTACGGCAGAGCTCTAGCTCTGCTCAGAGGCTGGATCTAGTAAGGTTCCTTGCGCGAGGCAGCTCTGCCCAGTGCGAGACTTGCCCAGGCTTGCCGCGCTGCTAGCCTTCCTGCCCAGGAAGGAGCAGGCTGTGCGATGCTGGGAGAGGCCACTGGCGCCTTCCTGGCCTCAGCTCCGCTCCTGCCTTGCCTTTGCACCTAGTTCAAAGGCGTCCTTTTGGAAGGTTTAGGGGCCGGTGTGTTGCACACTGCCAAGAGGTCCAGCAGTGAGGGCTCTATTAGAGGCAATGGGAGGGCAACTGCAGGGCTCCTCCAGCGGTCGCTTGACCGCCCTGACTCAGCACAGCACGGAGAGCACAAGGCTCACAGTGCCCCTGGCTAGGGTCTGCAGCCCCACACACCGGGCGGCTGACTCCGTGAGCGCCCAGCAGGTGCCTGACAGACGTCATTTCCCTAGTGCTCTCCTCCCCAGCAGAGACGTGTGCAGGTGGTTGGGGCCTGCCCCTGCGTGTCTGGGCTCCGGTCCTCAGCCCCAGCTCAGGGAAGCAGCTCCTGAGTCAAGACCTGTAGGAGGCGCGGGGCGCCCCCGCCTGGAAGCCTAGTGCACAGCATGCGGGAAGCGAGCCTCCTCGGGGGAAGAGGAGGCAGCCCAGCTGCGTGCAGCTGAAATCACTTCTTGGGCGGAGCCGAGTGCGCCCCCAGTACGGCAGAGCTCCAGGTCTGCTCAGAGGCCTAATCTGGTAGAGTTGCTGGCGTGAGGCTGCTCTGCCCTGGGCGAGCCTTGCCCAGACTTGCCTCGCGGCTAGGCTTCCAGTCCAGGAAAGAGCAGGCTGCGCGAGACTGGGAGATGCTACTGGCGCCTTCCTGGCCTCAGCTCCACTCCTGCCTTGCCTTTGCACCTAGTCCCCAGGCCTTCTTGTGGAGGGCTTAGTTGCCGGTGGGTTGCACACTGCCAAGCGCTCCAGCAGTGAGGGCTCTATTAGAGGCAATGGGAGGGCAACTGCAGGGCTCCTCCAGCGGTTGCTTGACCGCCCAGACTCAGCACAGCACGGAGAGCACAAGGCTCACAGGGCCCCTGGCTGGGGTCTGCGGCCCCACACACCCGGAGGCTGACTCCGTGAGCGCCCAGAAGGTGCCTGACAGACGTCATTTCCCTAGTGCTCTCCTCCCCAGCAGAGACGTGTGCAGGTGGTTGGGGCCTGCCCCTGCGTGTCTGGGCTCCCGCCTACAGCCCCAGCTCAGTTGAAGCAGCCCCTGAGCCAAGACCTTCAGGAGGCGCGGGGCCTCCCTGTCGGGAAGCCATGTGCACAGTACGCGGGGATGCGAGCCTCCTTGGGAAGAGTCGAGGGAGCCAAGCCACTTGCACCTGCAATCCCTGCTTGGGCGGAGCTGAGTGCGCCTCCAGTACGGCAGAGCTCTAGCTCTGCTCAGAGGCTGGATCTAGTAAGGTTCCTTGCGCGAGGCAGCTCTGCCCAGTGCGAGACTTGCCCAGGCTTGCCGCGCTGCTAGCCTTCCTGCCCAGGAAGGAGCAGGCTGTGCGATGCTGGGAGAGGCCACTGGCGCCTTCCTGGCCTCAGCTCCGCTCCTGCCTTGCCTTTGCACCCAGGCCTCAGGCGTCCTTGGGGAGGGCTTAGGGGCTGGTGCCTAGCACACTGCTAAGCGCTCCAGCAGTCAGGGCTCTATTAGAGGGAAGGGGAGGGCAACTGCAGGGCTCCTCCAGCGGTTGCTTGGCCGCCCAGACTCAGCGCCACACGGAGAGCACAAGGCTCACAGGGCCCCTGTCTGTGGTCTGCAGCCCCACACACCCGGAGGCTGACTCCGTGGGCGCCCAGAAGTTACCTGACAGACGTCATTTCCCTAGCGCTCTCCTCCCCAGCAGAGACGTGTGCAAGTGGTTGGGGCCAGGCCCTGCGTGTCTGGGCTCCCGCTCCCATCCACAGCTCAGGGGAAGCAGCCCCTGAGCCAAGACCTGCAGGAGGCGCGGGGCGCCCCCGCCTGGAAGCTTAGTGCACAGCATGCAGGAAGCGAGCCTCCTCGGGGGAAGAGGAGGCAGCCCAGCTGCGTGCAGCTGAAATCACTGCTTGGGTGGAGCCGAGTTCGCTTCCAGTACGGCAGAGCTCCAGCTCTGCTCAGAGGCCCGATCTGCCAGAGTTCCTGGCGTGAGGCTGCTCTGGCCTGGGCGAGCCTTGCCCAGACTTGCCTCGCAGTTCGGCTTCCTGACCAGGAAGGAGCAGACTGCGCGAGACTGGGAGACGCGACTGGCTCCTTCCTGGCCTCAGCTCCACTCCTGCCTTGCCTTTGCACCTAGTCCCCGGACGTCCTTGCGGAGGGCTTAGTTGCCGATGGGTTGCACACTGCCAAGCGCTCCAGCAGTGAGGGCTCTATTAGTGGCAAAGGGAGGGCAACTGCAGGGCTCCTCCAGCGGTTGCTTGACCGCCCAGACTCAGCACAGCACGGAGAGCACAAGGCTCACAGGGCCCCTGGCTGGGGTCTGCGGCCCCACACACCCGGAGGCTGACTCCGTGAGCGCCCAGAAGGTGCCTGACAGACGTCATTTCCCTAGTGCTCTCCTCCCCAGCAGAGACGTGTGCAGGTGGTTGGGGCCTGCCCCTGCGTGTCTGGGCTCCCGCCTACAGCCCCAGCTCAGTTGAAGCAGCCCCTGAGCCAAGACCTTCAGGAGGCGCGGGGCCTCCCTGTCGGGAAGCCATGTGCACAGTACGCGGGGATGCGAGCCTCCTTGGGAAGAGTCGAGGGAGCCAAGCCACTTGCACCTGCAATCCCTGCTTGGGCGGAGCTGAGTGCGCCTCCAGTACGGCAGAGCTCTAGCTCTGCTCAGAGGCTGGATCTAGTAAGGTTCCTTGCGCGAGGCAGCTCTGCCCAGTGCGAGACTTGCCCAGGCTTGCCGCGCTGCTAGCCTTCCTGCCCAGGAAGGAGCAGGCTGTGCGATGCTGGGAGAGGCCACTGGCGCCTTCCTGGCCTCAGCTCCGCTCCTGCCTTGCCTTTGCACCTAGTTCAAAGGCGTCCTTTTGGAAGGTTTAGGGGCCGGTGTGTTGCACACTGCCAAGAGGTCCAGCAGTGAGGGCTCTATTAGAGGCAATGGGAGGGCAACTGCAGGGCTCCTCCAGCGGTCGCTTGACCGCCCTGACTCAGCACAGCACGGAGAGCACAAGGCTCACAGTGCCCCTGGCTAGGGTCTGCAGCCCCACACACCGGGCGGCTGACTCCGTGAGCGCCCAGCAGGTGCCTGACAGACGTCATTTCCCTAGTGCTCTCCTCCCCAGCAGAGACGTGTGCAGGTGGTTGGGGCCTGCCCCTGCGTGTCTGGGCTCCGGTCCTCAGCCCCAGCTCAGGGAAGCAGCTCCTGAGTCAAGACCTGTAGGAGGCGCGGGGCGCCCCCGCCTGGAAGCCTAGTGCACAGCATGCGGGAAGCGAGCCTCCTCGGGGGAAGAGGAGGCAGCCCAGCTGCGTGCAGCTGAAATCACTTCTTGGGCGGAGCCGAGTGCGCCCCCAGTACGGCAGAGCTACAGGTCTGCTCAGAGGCCTAATCTGGTAGAGTTGCTGGCGTGAGGCTGCTCTGCCCTGGGCGAGCCTTGCCCAGACTTGCCTCGCGGCTAGGCTTCCAGTCCAGGAAGGAGCAGACTGCGCGAGACTGGGAGACGCGACTGGCTCCTTCCTGGCCTCAGCTCCACTCCTGCCTTGCCTTTGCACCTAGTCCCCGGGCGTCCTTGCGGAGGGCTTAGTTGCCGGTGGGTTGCACACTGCCAAGCGCTCCAGCAGTGAGGGCTCTATTAGAGGCAATGGGAGGGCAACTGCAGGGCTCCTCCAGCGGTTGCTTGACCGCCCAGACTCAGCACAGCACGGAGAGCACAAGGCTCACAGGGCCCCTGGCTGGGGTCTGCGGCCCCACACACCCGGAGGCTGACTCCGTGAGCGCCCAGAAGGTGCCTGACAGACGTCATTTCCCTAGTGCTCTCCTCCCCAGCAGAGACGTGTGCAGGTGGTTGGGGCCTGCCCCTGCGTGTCTGGGCTCCCGCCTACAGCCCCAGCTCAGTTGAAGCAGCCCCTGAGCCAAGACCTTCAGGAGGCGCGGGGCCTCCCTGTCGGGAAGCCATGTGCACAGTACGCGGGGATGCGAGCCTCCTTGGGAAGAGTCGAGGGAGCCAAGCCACTTGCACCTGCAATCCCTGCTTGGGCGGAGCTGAGTGCGCCTCCAGTACGGCAGAGCTCTAGCTCTGCTCAGAGGCTGGATCTAGTAAGGTTCCTTGCGCGAGGCAGCTCTGCCCAGTGCGAGACTTGCCCAGGCTTGCCGCGCTGCTAGCCTTCCTGCCCAGGAAGGAGCAGGCTGTGCGATGCTGGGAGAGGCCACTGGCGCCTTCTTGGCCTCAGCTCCGCTCCTGCCTTGCCTTTGCACCCAGGCTTCAGGCCTCCTTGGGGAGGGCTTAGGGGCTGGTGCCTAGCACACTGCTAAGCGCTCCAGCAGTCAGGGCTCTATTAGAGGGAAGGGGAGGGCAACTGCAGGGCTCCTCCAGCGGTTGCTTGGCCGCCCAGACTCAGCGCCACACGGAGAGCACAAGGCTCACAGGGCCCCTGTCTGTGGTCTGCAGCCCCACACACCCGGAGGCTGACTCCGTGGGCGCCCAGAAGTTACCTGACAGACGTCATTTCCCTAGCGCTCTCCTCCCCAGCAGAGACGTGTGCAAGTGGTTGGGGCCAGGCCCTGCGTGTCTGGGCTCCCGCTCCCATCCCCAGCTCAGGGGAAGCAGCCCCTGAGCCAAGACCTGCAGGAGGCGCGGGGCGCCCCCGCCTGGAAGCTTAGTGCACAGCATGCGGGAAACGAGCCTCCTCGGGGGAAGAGGAGGCAGCCCAGCTGCGTGCAGCTGAAATCACTGCTTGGGTGGAGCCGAGTTCGCTTCCAGTACGGCAGAGCTCCAGCTCTGCTCAGAGGCCCGATCTACCAGAGTTCCTGGCGTGAGGCTGTTCTGGACTGGGCGAGCCTTGCCCAGACTTGCCTCGCACTTCGGCTTCCTGACCAGGAAGGAGCAGACTGCGCGAGACTGGGAGACGCGACTGGCTCCTTCCTGGCCTCAGCTCCACTCCTGCCTTGCCTTTGCACCTAGTCCCCGGGCGTCCTTGCGGAGGGCTTAGTTGCCGATGGGTTGCACACTGCCAAGCGCTCCAGCAGTGAGGGCTCTATTAGTGGCAATGGGAGGGCAACTGCAGGGCTCCTCCAGCGGTTGCTTGGCCGCCCAGACTCAGCGCCACACGGAGAGCACAAGGCTCACAGGGCCCCTGTCTGTGGTCTGCAGCCCCACACACTCGGAGGCTGACTCCGTGGGCGCCCAGAATTTACCTGACAGACGTCATTTCCCTAGCGCTCTCCTCCCCAGCAGAGACGTGTGCAGGTGGTTGGGGCCTGCTCCGGCGTGTCTGGGCTCCTGCCTACAGCCCCAGCTCAGTTGAAGCAGCCCCTGAGCCAAGACCTTCAGGAGGCGCGGGGCCTCCCTGTCGGGAAGCCATGTGCACAGTACGCGGGGATGCGAGCCTCCTTGGGAAGAGTCGAGGGAGCCAAGCCACTTGCACCTGCAATCCCTGCTTGGGCGGAGCTGAGTGCGCCTCCAGTACGGCAGAGCTCTAGCTCTGCTCAGAGGCTGGATCTAGTAAGGTTCCTTGCGCGAGGCAGCTCTGCCCAGTGCGAGACTTGCCCAGGCTTGCCGCGCTGCTAGCCTTCCTGCCCAGGAAGGAGCAGGCTGTGCGATGCTGGGAGAGGCCACTGGCGCCTTCCTGGCCTCAGCTCCGCTCCTGCCTTGCCTTTGCACCTAGTTCAAAGGCGTCCTTTTGGAAGGTTTAGGGGCCGGTGTGTTGCACACTGCCAAGAGGTCCAGCAGTGAGGGCTCTATTAGAGGCAATGGGAGGGCAACTGCAGGGCTCCTCCAGCGGTCGCTTGACCGCCCTGATTCAGCACAGCACGGAGAGCACAAGGCTCACAGTGCCCCTGGCTAGGGTCTGCAGCCCCACACACCGGGCGGCTGACTCCGTGAGCTCCCAGCAGGTGCCTGACAGACGTCATTTCCCTAGTGCTCTCCTCCCCAGCAGAGACGTGTGCAGGTGGTTGGGGCCTGCCCCTGCGTGTCTGGGCTCCGGTCCTCAGCCCCAGCTCAGGGAAGCAGCTCCTGAGTCAAGACCTGTAGGAGGGGCGGGGCGCCCCCGCCTGGAAGCCTAGTGCACAGCATGCGGGAAGCGAGCCTCCTCGGGGGAAGAGGAGGCAGCCCAGCTGCGTGCAGCTGAAATCACTTCTTGGGCGGAGCCGAGTGCGCCCCCAGTACGGCAGAGCTCCAGGTCTGCTCAGAGGCCTAATCTGGTAGAGTTGCTGGCGTGAGGCTGCTCTGCCCTGGGCGAGCCTTGCCCAGACTTGCCTCGCGGCTAGGCTTCCAGTCCAGGAAAGAGCAGGCTGCGCGAGACTGGGAGATGCTACTGGCGCCTTCCTGGCCTCAGCTCCACTCCTGCCTTGCCTTTGCACCTAGTCCCCAGGCCTTCTTGTGGAGGGCTTAGTTGCTGGTGGGTTGCACACTGCCAAGCGCTCCAGCAGTGAGGGCTCTATTAGAGGCAATGGGAGGGCAACTCCAGGGCTCCTCCAGCGGTTGCTTGACCGCCCAGACTCAGCACAGCACGGAGAGCACAAGGCTCACAGGGCCCCTGGCTGGGGTCTGCGGCCCCACACACCCGGAGGCTGACTCCGTGAGCGCCCAGAAGGTGCCTGACAGACGTCATTTCCCTAGTGCTCTCCTCCCCAGCAGAGACGTGTGCAGGTGGTTGGGGCCTGCCCCTGCGTGTCTGGGCTCCCGCCTACAGCCCCAGCTCAGTTGAAGCAGCCCCTGAGCCAAGACCTTCAGGAGGCGCGGGGCCTCCCTGTCGGGAAGCCATGTGCACAGTACGCGGGGATGCGAGCCTCCTTGGGAAGAGTCGAGGGAGCCAAGCCACTTGCACCTGCAATCCCTGCTTGGGCGGAGCTGAGTGCGCCTCCAGTACGGCAGAGCTCTAGCTCTGCTCAGAGGCTGGATCTAGTAAGGTTCCTTGCGCGAGGCAGCTCTGCCCAGTGCGAGACTTGCCCAGGCTTGCTGCGCTGCTAGCCTTCCTGCCCAGGAAGGAGCAGGCTGTGCGATGCTGGGAGAGGCCACTGGCGCCTTCCTGGCCTCAGCTCCGCTCCTGCCTTGCCTTTGCACCCAGGCTTCAGGCGTCTTGAGGAGGGCTTAGGGGCTGGTGCCTAGCACACTGCTAAGCGCTCCAGCAGTCAGGGCTCTATTAGAGGGAAGGGGAGGGCAACTGCAGGGCTCCTCCAGCGGTTGCTTGGCCGCCCAGACTCAGCGCCACACGGAGAGCACAAGGCTCACAGGGCCCCTGTCTGTGGTCTGCAGCCCCACACACCCGGAGGCTGACTCCGTGGGCGCCCAGAAGTTACCTGACAGACGTCATTTCCCTAGCGCTCTCCTCCCCAGCAGAGACGTGTGCAAGTGGTTGGGGCCAGGCCCTGCGTGTCTGGGCTCCCGCTCCCATCCCCAGCTCAGGGGAAGCAGCCCCTGAGCCAAGACCTGCAGGAGGCGCGGGGCGCCCCCGCCTGGAAGCTTAGTGCACAGCATGCAGGAAGCGAGCCTCCTCGGGGGAAGAGGAGGCAGCCCAGCTGCGTGCAGCTGAAATCACTGCTTGGGTGGAGCCGAGTTCGCTTCCAGTACGGCAGAGCTCCAGCTCTGCTCAGAGGCCCGATCTGCCAGAGTTCCTGGCGTGAGGCTGCTCTGGCCTGGGCGAGCCTTGCCCAGACTTGCCTCGCACTTCGGCTTCCTGACCAGGAAGGAGCAGACTGCGCGAGACTGGGAGACGCGACTGGCTCCTTCCTGGCCTCAGCTCCACTCCTGCCTTGCCTTTGCACCTAGTCCCCGGGCGTCCTTGCGGAGGGCTTAGTTGCCGATGGGTTGCACACTGCCAAGCGCTCCAGCAGTGAGGGCTCTATTAGTGGCAATGGGAGGGCAACTGCAGGGCTCCTCCAGCGGTTGCTTGGCCGCCCAGACTCAGCGCCACACGGAGAGCACAAGGCTCACAGGGCCCCTGTCTGTGGTCTGCAGCCCCACACACCCGGAGGCTGACTCCGTGGTCGCCCAGAAGTTACCTGACAGACGTCATTTCGCTAGCGCTCTCCTCCCCAGCAGAGACGTGTGCAGGTGGTTGGGGCCTGCCCCTGCGTGTCTGGGCTCCCGCCTACAGCCCCAGCTCAGTTGAAGCAGCCCCTGAGCCAAGACCTTCAGGAGGCGCGGGGCCTCCCTGTCGGGAAGCCATGTGCACAGTACGCGGGGATGCGAGCCTCCTTGGGAAGAGTCGAGGGAGCCAAGCCACTTGCACCTGCAATCCCTGCTTGGGCGAAGCTGAGTGCGCCTCCAGTACGGCAGAGCTCTAGCTCTGCTCAGAGGCTGGATCTAGTAAGGTTCCTTGCGCGAGGCAGCTCTGCCCAGTGCGAGACTTGCCCAGGCTTGCCGCGCTGCTAGCCTTCCTGCCCAGGAAGGAGCAGGCTGTGCGATGCTGGGAGAGGCCACTGGCGCCTTCCTGGCCTCAGCTCCGCTCCTGCCTTGCCTTTGCACCTAGTTCAAAGGCGTCCTTTTGGAAGGTTTAGGGGCCGGTGTGTTGCACACTGCCAAGAGGTCCAGCAGTGAGGGCTCTATTAGAGGCAATGGGAGGGCAACTGCAGGGCTCCTCCAGCGGTCGCTTGACCGCCCTGACTCAGCACAGCACGGAGAGCACAAGGCTCACAGTGCCCCTGGCTAGGGTCTGCAGCCCCACACACCGGGCGGCTGACTCCGTGAGCTCCCAGCAGGTGCCTGACAGACGTCATTTCCCTAGTGCTCTCCTCCCCAGCAGAGACGTGTGCAGGTGGTTGGGGCCTGCCCCTGCGTGTCTGGGCTCCGGTCCTCAGCCCCAGCTCAGGGAAGCAGCTCCTGAGTCAAGACCTGTAGGAGGCGCGGGGCGCCCCCGCCTGGAAGCCTAGTGCACAGCATGCGGGAAGCGAGCCTCCTCGGGGGAAGAGGAGGCAGCCCAGCTGCGTGCAGCTGAAATCACTTCTTGGGCGGAGCCGAGTGCGCCCCCAGTACGGCAGAGCTCCAGGTCTGCTCAGAGGCCTAATCTGGTAGAGTTGCTGGCGTGAGGCTGCTCTGCCCTGGGCGAGCCTTGCCCAGACTTGCCTCGCGGCTAGGCTTCCAGTCCAGGAAAGAGCAGGCTGCGCGAGACTGGGAGATGCTACTGGCGCCTTCCTGGCCTCAGCTCCACTCCTGCCTTGCCTTTGCACCTAGTCCCCAGGCCTTCTTGTGGAGGGCTTAGTTGCTGGTGGGTTGCACACTGCCAAGCGCTCCAGCAGTGAGGGCTCTATTAGAGGCAATGGGAGGGCAACTCCAGGGCTCCTCCAGCGGTTGCTTGACCGCCCAGACTCAGCACAGCACGGAGAGCACAAGGCTCACAGGGCCCCTGGCTGGGGTCTGCGGCCCCACACACCCGGAGGCTGACTCCGTGAGCGCCCAGAAGGTGCCTGACAGACGTCATTTCCCTAGTGCTCTCCTCCCCAGCAGAGACGTGTGCAGGTGGTTGGGGCCTGCCCCTGCGTGTCTGGGCTCCCGCCTACAGCCCCAGCTCAGTTGAAGCAGCCCCTGAGCCAAGACCTTCAGGAGGCGCGGGGCCTCCCTGTCGGGAAGCCATGTGCACAGTACGCGGGGATGCGAGCCTCCTTGGGAAGAGTCGAGGGAGCCAAGCCACTTGCACCTGCAATCCCTGCTTGGGCGGAGCTGAGTGCGCCTCCAGTACGGCAGAGCTCTAGCTCTGCTCAGAGGCTGGATCTAGTAAGGTTCCTTGCGCGAGGCAGCTCTGCCCAGTGCGAGACTTGCCCAGGCTTGCCGCGCTGCTAGCCTTCCTGCCCAGGAAGGAGCAGGCTGTGCGATGCTGGGAGAGGCCACTGGCGCCTTCCTGGCCTCAGCTCCGCTCCTGCCTTGCCTTTGCACCCAGGCTTCAGGCGTCCTTGAGGAGGGCTTAGGGGCTGGTGCCTAGCACACTGCTAAGCGCTCCAGCAGTCAGGGCTCTATTAGAGGGAAGGGGAGGGCAACTGCAGGGCTCCTCCAGCGGTTGCTTGGCTGCCCAGACTCAGCGCCACACGGAGAGCACAAGGCTCACAGGGCCCCTGTCTGTGGTCTGCAGCCCCACACACCCGGAGGCTGACTCCGTGGGCGCCCAGAAGTTACCTGACAGACGTCATTTCCCTAGCGCTCTCCTCCCCAGCAGAGACGTGTGCAAGTGGTTGGGGCCAGGCCCTGCGTGTCTGGGCTCCCGCTCCATCCCCAGCTCAGGGGAAGCAGCCCCTGAGCCAAGACCTGCAGGAGGCGCGGGGCGCCCCCGCCTGGAAGCTTAGTGCACAGCATGCAGGAAGCGAGCCTCCTCGGGGGAAGAGGAGGCAGCCCAGCTGCGTGCAGCTGAAATCACTGCTTGGGTGGAGCCGAGTTCGCTTCCAGTACGGCAGAGCTCCAGCTCTGCTCAGAGGCCCGATCTGCCAGAGTTCCTGGCGTGAGGCTGCTCTGGCCTGGGCGAGCCTTGCCCAGACTTGCCTCGCACTTCGGCTTCCTGACCAGGAAGGAGCAGACTGCGCGAGACTGGGAGACGCGACTGGCTCCTTCCTGGCCTCAGCTCCACTCCTGCCTTGCCTTTGCACCTAGTCCCCGGGCGTCCTTGCGGAGGGCTTAGTTGCCGATGGGTTGCACACTGCCAAGCGCTCCAGCAGTGAGGGCTCTATTAGTGGCAATGGGAGGGCAACTGCAGGGCTCCTCCAGCGGTTGCTTGGCCGCCCAGACTCAGCGCCACACGGAGAGCACAAGGCTCACAGGGCCCCTGTCTGTGGTCTGCAGCCCCACACACCCGGAGGCTGACTCCGTAGGCTCCCAGAAGTTACCTGACAGACGTCATTTCCCTAGCGCTCTCCTCCCCAGCAGAGACGTGTGCAGGTGGTTGGGGCCTGCCCCTGCGTGTCTGGGCTCCCGCCTACAGCCCCAGCTCAGTTGAAGCAGCCCCTGAGCCAAGACCTTCAGGAGGCGCGGGGCCTCCCTGTCGGGAAGCCATGTGCACAGTACGCGGGGATGCGAGCCTCCTTGGGAAGAGTCGAGGGAGCCAAGCCACTTGCACCTGCAATCCCTGCTTGGGCGAAGCTGAGTGCGCCTCCAGTACGGCAGAGCTCTAGCTCTGCTCAGAGGCTGGATCTAGTAAGGTTCCTTGCGCGAGGCAGCTCTGCCCAGTGCGAGACTTGCCCAGGCTTGCCGCGCTGCTAGCCTTCCTGCCCAGGAAGGAGCAGGCTGTGCGATGCTGGGAGAGGCCACTGGCGCCTTCCTGGCCTCAGCTCCGCTCCTGCCTTGCCTTTGCACCTAGTTCAAAGGCGTCCTTTTGGAAGGTTTAGGGGCCGGTGTGTTGCACACTGCCAAGAGGTCCAGCAGTGAGGGCTCTATTAGAGGCAGTGGGAGGGCAACTGCAGGGCTCCTCCAGCGGTCGCTTGACCGCCCTGACTCAGCACAGCACGGAGAGCACAAGGCTCACAGTGCCCCTGGCTAGGGTCTGCAGCCCCACACACCGGGCGGCTGACTCCGTGAGCGCCCAGCAGGTGCCTGACAGACGTCATTTCCCTAGTGCTCTCCTCCCCAGCAGAGACGTGTGCAGGTGGTTGGGGCCTGCCCCTGCGTGTCTGGGCTCCAGTCCTCAGCCCCAGCTCAGGGAAGCAGCTCCTGAGTCAAGACCTGTAGGAGGCGCGGGGCGCCCCCGCCTGGAAGCCTAGTGCACAGCATGCGGGAAGCGAGCCTCCTCGGGGGAAGAGGAGGCAGCCCAGCTGCGTGCAGCTGAAATCACTTCTTGGGCGGAGCCGAGTGCGCCCCCAGTACGGCAGAGCTCCAGGTCTGCTCAGAGGCCTAATCTGGTAGAGTTGCTGGCGTGAGGCTGCTCTGCCCTGGGCGAGCCTTGCCCAGACTTGCCTCGCGGCTAGGCTTCCAGTCCAGGAAAGAGCAGGCTGCGCGAGACTGGGAGATGCTACTGGCGCCTTCCTGGCCTCAGCTCCACTCCTGCCTTGCCTTTGCACCTAGTCCCCAGGCCTTCTTGTGGAGGGCTTAGTTGCCGGTGGGTTGCACACTGCCAAGCGCTCCAGCAGTGAGGGCTCTATTAGAGGCAATGGGAGGGCAACTGCAGGGCTCCTCCAGCGGTTGCTTGACCGCCCAGACTCAGCACAGCACGGAGAGCACAAGGCTCACAGGGCCCCTGGCTGGGGTCTGCGGCCCCACACACCCGGAGGCTGACTCCGTGAGCGCCCAGAAGGTGCCTGACAGACGTCATTTCCCTAGTGCTCTCCTCCCCAGCAGAGACGTGTGCAGGTGGTTGGGGCCTGCCCCTGCGTGTCTGGGCTCCCGCTCCCATCCCCAGCTCAGGGGAAGCAGCCCCTGAGCAAAGACCTGCAGGAGGCGCGGGGCGCCCCCGCCTGGAAGCTTAGTGCACAGCATGCGGGAAGCGAGCCTCCTCGGGGGAAGAGGAGGCAGCCCAGCTGCGTGCGGCTGAAATCACTGCTTGGGTGGAGCCGAGTTCGCTTCCAGTACGGCAGAGCTCCAGCTCTGCTAAAGGCCCGATCTGCCAGAGTTCCTGGCGTGAGGCTGCTCTGGCCTGGGCGAGCCTTGCCCAGACTTGCCTCGCAGTTCGGCTTCCTGACCAGGAAGGAGCAGACTGCGCGAGACTGGGAGACGCGACTGGCTCCTTCCTGGCCTCAGCTCCACTCCTGCCTTGCCTTTGCACCTAGTCCCCAGACGTCCTTGCGGAGGGCTTAGTTGCCGATGGGTTGCACACTGCCAAGCGCTCCAGCAGTGAGGGCTCTATTAGTGGCAATGGGAGGGCAACTGCAGGGCTCCTCCAGCGGTTGCTTGACCGCCCAGACTCAGCACAGCACGGAGAGCACAAGGCTCACAGGGCCCCTGGCTGGGGTCTGCGGCCCCACACACCCGGAGGCTGACTCCGTGAGCGCCCAGAAGGTGCCTGACAGACGTCATTTCCCTAGTGCTCTCCTCCCCAGCAGAGACGTGTGCAGGTGGTTGGGGCCTGCCCCTGCGTGTCTGGGCTCCCGCCTACAGCCCCAGCTCAGTTGAAGCAGCCCCTGAGCCAAGACCTTCAGGAGGCGCGGGGCCTCCCTGTCGGGAAGCCATGTGCACAGTACGCGGGGATGCGAGCCTCCTTGGGAAGAGTCGAGGGAGCCAAGCCACTTGCACCTGCAATCCCTGCTTGGGCGGAGCTGAGTGCGCCTCCAGTACGGCAGAGCTCTAGCTCTGCTCAGAGGCTGGATCTAGTAAGGTTCCTTGCGCGAGGCAGCTCTGCCCAGTGCGAGACTTGCCCAGGCTTGCCGCGCTGCTAGCCTTCCTGCCCAGGAAGGAGCAGGCTGTGCGATGCTGGGAGAGGCCACTGGCGCCTTCCTGGCCTCAGCTCCGCTCCTGCCTTGCCTTTGCACCTAGTTCAAAGGCGTCCTTTTGGAAGGTTTAGGGGCCGGTGTGTTGCACACTGCCAAGAGGTCCAGCAGTGAGGGCTCTATTAGAGGCAATGGGAGGGCAACTGCAGGGCTCCTCCAGCGGTCGCTTGACCGCCCTGACTCAGCACAGCACGGAGAGCACAAGGCTCACAGTGCCCCTGGCTAGGGTCTGCAGCCCCACACACCGGGCGGCTGACTCCGTGAGCGCCCAGCAGGTGCCTGACAGACGTCATTTCCCTAGTGCTCTCCTCCCCAGCAGAGACGTGTGCAGGTGGTTGGGGCCTGCCCCTGCGTGTCTGGGCTCCGGTCCTCAGCCCCAGCTCAGGGAAGCAGCTCCTGAGTCAAGACCTGTAGGAGGCGCGGGGCGCCCCCGCCTGGAAGCCTAGTGCACAGCATGCGGGAAGCGAGCCTCCTCGGGGGAAGAGGAGGCAGCCCAGCTGCGTGCAGCTGAAATCACTTCTTGGGCGGAGCCGAGTGCGCCCCCAGTACGGCAGAGCTCCAGGTCTGCTCAGAGGCCTAATCTGGTAGAGTTGCTGGCGTGAGGCTGCTCTGCCCTGGGCGAGCCTTGCCCAGACTTGCCTCGCGGCTAGGCTTCCAGTCCAGGAAAGAGCAGGCTGCGCGAGACTGGGAGATGCTACTGGCGCCTTCCTGGCCTCAGCTCCACTCCTGCCTTGCCTTTGCACCTAGTCCCCAGGCCTTCTTGTGGAGGGCTTAGTTGCCGGTGGGTTGCACACTGCCAAGCGCTCCAGCAGTGAGGGCTCTATTAGAGGCAATGGGAGGGCAACTGCAGGGCTCCTCCAGCGGTTGCTTGACCGCCCAGACTCAGCACAGCACGGAGAGCACAAGGCTCACAGGGCCCCTGGCTGGGGTCTGCGGCCCCACACACCCGGAGGCTGACTCCGTGAGCGCCCAGAAGGTGCCTGACAGACGTCATTTCCCTAGTGCTCTCCTCCCCAGCAGAGACGTGTGCAGGTGGTTGGGGCCTGCCCCTGCGTGTCTGGGCTCCCGCCTACAGCCCCAGCTCAGTTGAAGCAGCCCCTGAGCCAAGACCTTCAGGAGGCGCGGGGCCTCCCTGTCGGGAAGCCATGTGCACAGTACGCGGGGATGCGAGCCTCCTTGGGAAGAGTCGAGGGAGCCAAGCCACTTGCACCTGCAATCCCTGCTTGGGCGGAGCTGAGTGCGCCTCCAGTACGGCAGAGCTCTAGCTCTGCTCAGAGGCTGGATCTAGTAAGGTTCCTTGCGCGAGGCAGCTCTGCCCAGTGCGAGACTTGCCCAGGCTTGCCGCGCTGCTAGCCTTCCTGCCCAGGAAGGAGCAGGCTGTGCGATGCTGGGAGAGGCCACTGGCGCCTTCCTGGCCTCAGCTCCGCTCCTGCCTTGCCTTTGCACCTAGTTCAAAGGCGTCCTTTTGGAAGGTTTAGGGGCCGGTGTGTTGCACACTGCCAAGAGGTCCAGCAGTGAGGGCTCTATTAGAGGCAATGGGAGGGCAACTGCAGGGCTCCTCCAGCGGTCGCTTGACCGCCCTGACTCAGCACAGCACGGAGAGCACAAGGCTCACAGTGCCCCTGGCTAGGGTCTGCAGCCCCACACACCGGGCGGCTGACTCCGTGAGCGCCCAGCAGGTGCCTGACAGACGTCATTTCCCTAGTGCTCTCCTCCCCAGCAGAGACGTGTGCAGGTGGTTGGGGCCTGCCCCTGCGTGTCTGGGCTCCGGTCCTCAGCCCCAGCTCAGGGAAGCAGCTCCTGAGTCAAGACCTGTAGGAGGCGCGGGGCGCCCCCGCCTGGAAGCCTAGTGCACAGCATGCGGGAAGCGAGCCTCCTCGGGGGAAGAGGAGGCAGCCCAGCTGCGTGCAGCTGAAATCACTTCTTGGGCGGAGCCGAGTGCGCCCCCAGTACGGCAGAGCTCCAGGTCTGCTCAGAGGCCTAATCTGGTAGAGTTGCTGGCGTGAGGCTGCTCTGCCCTGGGCGAGCCTTGCCCAGACTTGCCTCGCGGCTAGGCTTCCAGTCCAGGAAAGAGCAGGCTGCGCGAGACTGGGAGATGCTACTGGCGCCTTCCTGGCCTCAGCTCCACTCCTGCCTTGCCTTTGCACCTAGTCCCCAGGCCTTCTTGTGGAGGGCTTAGTTGCCGGTGGGTTGCACACTGCCAAGCGCTCCAGCAGTGAGGGCTCTATTAGAGGCAATGGGAGGGCAACTGCAGGGCTCCTCCAGCGGTTGCTTGACCGCCCAGACTCAGCACAGCACGGAGAGCACAAGGCTCACAGGGCCCCTGGCTGGGGTCTGCGGCCCCACACACCCGGAGGCTGACTCCGTGAGCGCCCAGAAGGTGCCTGACAGACGTCATTTCCCTAGTGCTCTCCTCCCCAGCAGAGACGTGTGCAGGTGGTTGGGGCCTGCCCCTGCGTGTCTGGGCTCCCGCCTACAGCCCCAGCTCAGTTGAAGCAGCCCCTGAGCCAAGACCTTCAGGAGGCGCGGGGCCTCCCTGTCGGGAAGCCATGTGCACAGTACGCGGGGATGCGAGCCTCCTTGGGAAGAGTCGAGGGAGCCAAGCCACTTGCACCTGCAATCCCTGCTTGGGCGGAGCTGAGTGCGCCTCCAGTACGGCAGAGCTCTAGCTCTGCTCAGAGGCTGGATCTAGTAAGGTTCCTTGCGCGAGGCAGCTCTGCCCAGTGCGAGACTTGCCCAGGCTTGCCGCGCTGCTAGCCTTCCTGCCCAGGAAGGAGCAGGCTGTGCGATGCTGGGAGAGGCCACTGGCGCCTTCCTGGCCTCAGCTCCGCTCCTGCCTTGCCTTTGCACCTAGTTCAAAGGCGTCCTTTTGGAAGGTTTAGGGGCCTTTGTGTTGCACACTGCCAAGAGGTCCAGCAGTGAGGGCTCTATTAGAGGCAATGGGAGGGCAACTGCAGGGCTCCTCCAGCGGTCGCTTGACCGCCCTGACTCAGCACAGCACGGAGAGCACAAGGCTCACAGTGCCCCTGGCTAGGGTCTGCAGCCCCACACACCGGGCGGCTGACTCCGTGAGCGCCCAGCAGGTGCCTGACAGACGTCATTTCCCTAGTGCTCTCCTCCCCAGCAGAGACGTGTGCAGGTGGTTGGGGCCTGCCCCTGCGTGTCTGGGCTCCGGTCCTCAGCCCCAGCTCAGGGAAGCAGCTCCTGAGTCAAGACCTGTAGGAGGCGCGGGGCGCCCCCGCCTGGAAGCCTAGTGCACAGCATGCGGGAAGCGAGCCTCCTCGGGGGAAGAGGAGGCAGCCCAGCTGCGTGCAGCTGAAATCACTTCTTGGGCGGAGCCGAGTGCGCCCCCAGTACGGCAGAGCTCCAGGTCTGCTCAGAGGCCTAATCTGGTAGAGTTGCTGGCGTGAGGCTGCTCTGCCCTGGGCGAGCCTTGCCCAGACTTGCGTCGCGGCTAGGCTTCCAGTCCAGGAAAGAGCAGGCTGCGCGAGACTGGGAGATGCTACTGGCGCCTTCCTGGCCTCAGCTCCACTCCTGCCTTGCCTTTGCACCTAGTCCCCAGGCCTTCTTGTGGAGGGCTTAGTTGCCGGTGGGTTGCACACTGCCAAGCGCTCCAGCAGTGAGGGCTCTATTAGAGGCAATGGGAGGGCAACTGCAGGGCTCCTCCAGCGGTTGCTTGACCGCCCAGACTCAGCACAGCACGGAGAGCACAAGGCTCACAGGGCCCCTGGCTGGGGTCTGCGGCCCCACACACCCGGAGGCTGACTCCGTGAGCGCCCAGAAGGTGCCTGACAGACGTCATTTCCCTAGTGCTCTCCTCCCCAGCAGAGACGTGTGCAGGTGGTTGGGGCCTGCCCCTGCGTGTCTGGGCTCCCGCCTACAGCCCCAGCTCAGTTGAAGCAGCCCCTGAGCCAAGACCTTCAGGAGGCGCGGGGCCTCCCTGTCGGGAAGCCATGTGCACAGTACGCGGGGATGCGAGCCTCCTTGGGAAGAGTCGAGGGAGCCAAGCCACTTGCACCTGCAATCCCTGCTTGGGCGGAGCTGAGTGCGCCTCCAGTACGGCAGAGCTCTAGCTCTGCTCAGAGGCTGGATCTAGTAAGGTTCCTTGCGCGAGGCAGCTCTGCCCAGTGCGAGACTTGCCCAGGCTTGCCGCGCTGCTAGCCTTCCTGCCCAGGAAGGAGCAGGCTGTGCGATGCTGGGAGAGGCCACTGGCGCCTTCCTGGCCTCAGCTCCGCTCCTGCCTTGCCTTTGCACCCAGGCTTCAGGCGGCCTTGGGGAGGGCTTAGGGGCTGGTGCCTAGCACACTGCTAAGCGCTCCAGCAGTCAGGGCTCTATTAGAGGGAAGGGGAGGGCAACTGCAGGGCTCCTCCAGCGGTTGCTTGGCCGCCCAGACTCAGCGCCACACGGAGAGCACAAGGCTCACAGGGCCCCTGTCTGTGGTCTGCAGCCCCACACACCCGGAGGCTGACTCCGTGGGCGCCCAGAAGTTACCTGACAGACGTCATTTCCCTAGCGCTCTCCTCCCCAGCAGAGACGTGTGCAAGTGTTTGGGGCCAGGCCCTGCGTGTCTGGGCTCCCGCTCCCATCCCCAGCTCAGGGGAAGCAGCCCCTGAGCCAACACCTGCAGGAGGCGCGGGGCGCCCCCGCCTGGAAGCTTAGTGCACAGCATGCGGGAAGCGAGCCTCCTCGGGGGAAGAGGAGGCAGCCCAGCTGCGTGCAGCTGAAATCACTGCTTGGGTGGAGCCGAGTTCGCTTCCAGTACGGCAGAGCTCCAGCTCTGCTCAGAGGCCCGATCTGCCAGAGTTCCTGGCGTGAGGCTGCTCTGGCCTGGGCGAGCCTTGCCCAGACTTGCCTCGCAGTTCGGCTTCCTGACCAGGAAGGAGCAGACTGCGCGAGACTGGGAGACGCGACTGGCTCCTTCCTGGCCTCAGCTCCACTCCTGCCTTGCCTTTGCACCTAGTCCCCGGGCGTCCTTGCGGAGGGCTTAGTTGCCGATGGGTTGCACACTGCCAAGCGCTCCAGCAGTGAGGGCTCTATTAGTGGCAATGGGAGGGAAACTGCAGGGCTCCTCCAGCGGTTGCTTGACCGCCCAGACTCAGCACAGCACGGAGAGCACAAGGCTCACAGGGCCCCTGGCTGGGGTCTGCGGCCCCACACACCCGGAGGCTGACTCCGTGAGCGCCCAGAAGGTGCCTGACAGACGTCATTTCCCTAGTGCTCTCCTCCCCAGCAGAGACGTGTGCAGGTGGTTGGGGCCTGCCCCTGCGTGTCTGGGCTCCCGCCTACAGCCCCAGCTCAGTTGAAGCAGCCCCTGAGCCAAGACCTTCAGGAGGCGCGGGGCCTCCCTGTCGGGAAGCCATGTGCACAGTACGCGGGGATGCGAGCCTCCTTGGGAAGAGTCGAGGGAGCCAAGCCACTTGCACCTGCAATCCCTGCTTGGGCGGAGCTGAGTGCGCCTCCAGTACGGCAGAGCTCTAGCTCTGCTCAGAGGCTGGATCTAGTAAGGTTCCTTGCGCGAGGCAGCTCTGCCCAGTGCGAGACTTGCCCAGGCTTGCCGCGCTGCTAGCCTTCCTGCCCAGGAAGGAGCAGGCTGTGCGATGCTGGGAGAGGCCACTGGCGCCTTCCTGGCCTCAGCTCCGCTCCTGCCTTGCCTTTGCACCTAGTTCAAAGGCGTCCTTTTGGAAGGTTTAGGGGCCGGTGTGTTGCACACTGCCAAGAGGTCCAGCAGTGAGGGCTCTATTAGAGGCAATGGGAGGGCAACTGCAGGGCTCCTCCAGCGGTCGCTTGACCGCCCTGACTCAGCACAGCACGGAGAGCACAAGGCTCACAGTGCCCCTGGCTAGGGTCTGCAGCCCCACACACCGGGCGGCTGACTCCGTGAGCGCCCAGCAGGTGCCTGACAGACGTCATTTCCCTAGTGCTCTCCTCCCCAGCAGAGACGTGTGCAGGTGGTTGGGGCCTGCCCCTGCGTGTCTGGGCTCCGGTCCTCAGCCCCAGCTCAGGGAAGCAGCTCCTGAGTCAAGACCTGTAGGAGGCGCGGGGCGCCCCCGCCTGGAAGCCTAGTGCACAGCATGCGGGAAGCGAGCCTCCTCGGGGGAAGAGGAGGCAGCCCAGCTGCGTGCAGCTGAAATCACTTCTTGGGCGGAGCCGAGTGCGCCCCCAGTACGGCAGAGCTCCAGGTCTGCTCAGAGGCCTAATCTGGTAGAGTTGCTGGCGTGAGGCTGCTCTGCCCTGGGCGAGCCTTGCCCAGACTTGCCTCGCGGCTAGGCTTCCAGTCCAGGAAAGAGCAGGCTGCGCGAGACTGGGAGATGCTACTGGCGCCTTCCTGGCCTCAGCTCCACTCCTGCCTTGCCTTTGCACCTAGTCCCCAGGCCTTCTTGTGGAGGGCTTAGTTGCCGGTGGGTTGCACACTGCCAAGCGCTCCAGCAGTGAGGGCTCTATTAGAGGCAATGGGAGGGCAACTGCAGGGCTCCTCCAGCGGTTGCTTGACCGCCCAGACTCAGCACAGCACGGAGAGCACAAGGCTCACAGGGCCCCTGGCTGGGGTCTGCGGCCCCACACACCCGGAGGCTGACTCCGTGAGCGCCCAGAAGGTGCCTGACAGACGTCATTTCCCTAGTGCTCTCCTCCCCAGCAGAGACGTGTGCAGGTGGTTGGGGCCTGCCCCTGCGTGTCTGGGCTCCCGCCTACAGCCCCAGCTCAGTTGAAGCAGCCCCTGAGCCAAGACCTTCAGGAGGCGCGGGGCCTCCCTGTCGGGAAGCCATGTGCACAGTACGCGGGGATGCGAGCCTCCTTGGGAAGAGTCGAGGGAGCCAAGCCACTTGCACCTGCAATCCCTGCTTGGGCGGAGCTGAGTGCGCCTCCAGTACGGCAGAGCTCTAGCTCTGCTCAGAGGCTGGATCTAGTAAGGTTCCTTGCGCGAGGCAGCTCTGCCCAGTGCGAGACTTGCCCAGGCTTGCCGCGCTGCTAGCCTTCCTGCCCAGGAAGGAGCAGGCTGTGCGATGCTGGGAGAGGCCACTGGCGCCTTCCTGGCCTCAGCTCCGCTCCTGCCTTGCCTTTGCACCTAGTTCAAAGGCGTCCTTTTGGAAGGTTTAGGGGCCGGTGTGTTGCACACTGCCAAGAGGTCCAGCAGTGAGGGCTCTATTAGAGGCAATGGGAGGGCAACTGCAGGGCTCCTCCAGCGGTCGCTTGACCGCCCTGACTCAGCACAGCACGGAGAGCACAAGGCTCACAGTGCCCCTGGCTAGGGTCTGCAGCCCCACACACCGGGCGGCTGACTCCGTGAGCTCCCAGCAGGTGCCTGACAGACGTCATTTCCCTAGTGCTCTCCTCCCCAGCAGAGACGTGTGCAGGTGGTTGGGGCCTGCCCCTGCGTGTCTGGGCTCCGGTCCTCAGCCCCAGCTCAGGGAAGCAGCTCCTGAGTCAAGACCTGTAGGAGGCGCGGGGCGCCCCCGCCTGGAAGCCTAGTGCACAGCATGCGGGAAGCGAGCCTCCTCGGGGGAAGAGGAGGCAGCCCAGCTGCGTGCAGCTGAAATCACTTCTTGGGCGGAGCCGAGTGCGCCCCCAGTACGGCAGAGCTCCAGGTCTGCTCAGAGGCCTAATCTGGTAGAGTTGCTGGCGTGAGGCTGCTCTGCCCTGGGCGAGCCTTGCCCAGACTTGCCTCGCGGCTAGGCTTCCAGTCCAGGAAAGAGCAGGCTGCGCGAGACTGGGAGATGCTACTGGCGCCTTCCTGGCCTCAGCTCCACTCCTGCCTTGCCTTTGCACCTAGTCCCCAGGCCTTCTTGTGGAGGGCTTAGTTGCCGGTGGGTTGCACACTGCCAAGCGCTCCAGCAGTGAGGGCTCTATTAGAGGCAATGGGAGGGCAACTGCAGGGCTCCTCCAGCGGTTGCTTGACCGCCCAGACTCAGCACAGCACGGAGAGCACAAGGCTCACAGGGCCCCTGGCTGGGGTCTGCGGCCCCACACACCCGGAGGCTGACTCCGTGAGCGCCCAGAAGGTGCCTGACAGACGTCATTTCCCTAGTGCTCTCCTCCCCAGCAGAGACGTGTGCAGGTGGTTGGGGCCTGCCCCTGCGTGTCTGGGCTCCCGCCTACAGCCCCAGCTCAGTTGAAGCAGCCCCTGAGCCAAGACCTTCAGGAGGCGCGGGGCCTCCCTGTCGGGAAGCCATGTGCACAGTACGCGGGGATGCGAGCCTCCTTGGGAAGAGTCGAGGGAGCCAAGCCACTTGCACCTGCAATCCCTGCTTGGGCGGAGCTGAGTGCGCCTCCAGTACGGCAGAGCTCTAGCTCTGCTCAGAGGCTGGATCTAGTAAGGTTCCTTGCGCGAGGCAGCTCTGCCCAGTGCGAGACTTGCCCAGGCTTGCCGCGCTGCTAGCCTTCCTGCCCAGGAAGGAGCAGGCTGTGCGATGCTGGGAGAGGCCACTGGCGCCTTCCTGGCCTCAGCTCCGCTCCTGCCTTGCCTTTGCACCCAGGCTTCAGGCGTCCTTGGGGAGGGCTTAGGGGCTGGTGCCTAGCACACTGCTAAGCGCTCCAGCAGTCAGGGCTCTATTAGAGGGAAGGGGAGGGCAACTGCAGGGCTCCTCCAGCGGTTGCTTGGCCGCCCAGACTCAGCGCCACACGGAGAGCACAAGGCTCACAGGGCCCCTGTCTGTGGTCTGCAGCCCCACACACCCGGAGGCTGACTCCGTGGGCGCCCAGAAGTTACCTGACAGACGTCATTTCCCTAGCGCTCTCCTCCCCAGCAGAGACGTGTGCAAGTGGTTGGGGCCAGGCCCTGCGTGTCTGGGCTCCCGCTCCCATCCCCAGCTCAGGGGAAGCAGCCCCTGAGCCAAGACCTGCAGGAGGCGCGGGGCGCCCCCGCCTGGAAGCTTAGTGCACAGCATGCGGGAAGCGAGCCTCCTCGGGGGAAGAGGAGGCAGCCCAGCTGCGTGCAGCTGAAATCACTGCTTGGGTGGAGCCGAGTTCGCTTCCAGTACGGCAGAGCTCCAGCTCTGCTCAGAGGCCCGATCTGCCAGAGTTCCTGGCGTGAGGCTGCTCTGGCCTGGGCGAGCCTTGCCCAGACTTGCCTCGCAGTTCGGCTTCCTGACCAGGAAGGAGCAGACTGCGCGAGACTGGGAGACGCGACTGGCTCCTTCCTGGCCTCAGCTCCACTCCTGCCTTGCCTTTGCACCTAGTCCCCGGGCGTCCTTGCGGAGGGCTTAGTTGCCGATGGGTTGCACACTGCCAAGCGCTCCAGCAGTGAGGGCTCTATTAGTGGCAATGGGAGGGCAACTGCAGGGCTCCTCCAGCGGTTGCTTGACCGCCCAGACTCAGCACAGCACGGAGAGCACAAGGCTCACAGGGCCCCTGGCTGGGGTCTGCGGCCCCACACACCCGGAGGCTGACTCCGTGAGCGCCCAGAAGGTGCCTGACAGACGTCATTTCCCTAGTGCTCTCCTCCCCAGCAGAGACGTGTGCAGGTGGTTGGGGCCTGCCCCTGCGTGTCTGGGCTCCCGCCTACAGCCCCAGCTCAGTTGAAGCAGCCCCTGAGCCAAGACCTTCAGGAGGCGCGGGGCCTCCCTGTCGGGAAGCCATGTGCACAGTACGCGGGGATGCGAGCCTCCTTGGGAAGAGTCGAGGGAGCCAAGCCACTTGCACCTGCAATCCCTGCTTGGGCGGAGCTGAGTGCGCCTCCAGTACGGCAGAGCTCTAGCTCTGCTCAGAGGCTGGATCTAGTAAGGTTCCTTGCGCGAGGCAGCTCTGCCCAGTGCGAGACTTGCCCAGGCTTGCCGCGCTGCTAGCCTTCCTGCCCAGGAAGGAGCAGGCTGTGCGATGCTGGGAGAGGCCACTGGCGCCTTCCTGGCCTCAGCTCCGCTCCTGCCTTGCCTTTGCACCTAGTTCAAAGGCGTCCTTTTGGAAGGTTTAGGGGCCGGTGTGTTGCACACTGCCAAGAGGTCCAGCAGTGAGGGCTCTATTAGAGGCAATGGGAGGGCAACTGCAGGGCTCCTCCAGCGGTCGCTTGACCGCCCTGACTCAGCACAGCACGGAGAGCACAAGGCTCACAGTGCCCCTGGCTAGGGTCTGCAGCCCCACACACCGGGCGGCTGACTCCGTGAGCGCCCAGCAGGTGCCTGACAGACGTCATTTCCCTAGTGCTCTCCTCCCCAGCAGAGACGTGTGCAGGTGGTTGGGGCCTGCCCCTGCGTGTCTGGGCTCCGGTCCTCAGCCCCAGCTCAGGGAAGCAGCTCCTGAGTCAAGACCTGTAGGAGGCGCGGGGCGCCCCCGCCTGGAAGCCTAGTGCACAGCATGCGGGAAGCGAGCCTCCTCGGGGGAAGAGGAGGCAGCCCAGCTGCGTGCAGCTGAAATCACTTCTTGGGCGGAGCCGAGTGCGCCCCCAGTACGGCAGAGCTCCAGGTCTGCTCAGAGGCCTAATCTGGTAGAGTTGCTGGCGTGAGGCTGCTCTGCCCTGGGCGAGCCTTGCCCAGACTTGCCTCGCGGCTAGGCTTCGAGTCCAGGAAAGAGCAGGCTGCGCGAGACTGGGAGATGCTACTGGCGCCTTCCTGGCCTCAGCTCCACTCCTGCCTTGCCTTTGCACCTAGTCCCCAGGCCTTCTTGTGGAGGGCTTAGTTGCCGGTGGGTTGCACACTGCCAAGCGCTCCAGCAGTGAGGGCTCTATTAGAGGCAATGGGAGGGCAACTGCAGGGCTCCTCCAGCGGTTGCTTGACCGCCCAGACTCAGCACAGCACGGAGAGCACAAGGCTCACAGGGCCCCTGGCTGGGGTCTGCGGCCCCACACACCCGGAGGCTGACTCCGTGAGCGCCCAGAAGGTGCCTGACAGACGTCATTTCCCTAGTGCTCTCCTCCCCAGCAGAGACGTGTGCAGGTGGTTGGGGCCTGCCCCTGCGTGTCTGGGCTCCCGCCTACAGCCCCAGCTCAGTTGAAGCAGCCCCTGAGCCAAGACCTTCAGGAGGCGCGGGGCCTCCCTGTCGGGAAGCCATGTGCACAGTACGCGGGGATGCGAGCCTCCTTGGGAAGAGTCGAGGGAGCCAAGCCACTTGCACCTGCAATCCCTGCTTGGGCGGAGCTGAGTGCGCCTCCAGTACGGCAGAGCTCTAGCTCTGCTCAGAGGCTGGATCTAGTAAGGTTCCTTGCGCGAGGCAGCTCTGCCCAGTGCGAGACTTGCCCAGGCTTGCCGCGCTGCTAGCCTTCCTGCCCAGGAAGGAGCAGGCTGTGCGATGCTGGGAGAGGCCACTGGCGCCTTCCTGGCCTCAGCTCCGCTCCTGCCTTGCCTTTGCACCTAGTTCAAAGGCGTCCTTTTGGAAGGTTTAGGGTCCGGTGTGTTGCACACTGCCAAGAGGTCCAGCAGTGAGGGCTCTATTAGAGGCAATGGGAGGGCAACTGCAGGGCTCCTCCAGCGGTCGCTTGACCGCCCTGACTCAGCACAGCACGGAGAGCACAAGGCTCACAGTGCCCCTGGCTAGGGTCTGCAGCCCCACACACCGGGCGGCTGACTCCGTGAGCTCCCAGCAGGTGCCTGACAGACGTCATTTCCCTAGTGCTCTCCTCCCCAGCAGAGACGTGTGCAGGTGGTTGGGGCCTGCCCCTGCGTGTCTGGGCTCCGGTCCTCAGCCCCAGCTCAGGGAAGCAGCTCCTGAGTCAAGACCTGTAGGAGGCGCGGGGCGCCCCCGCCTGGAAGCCTAGTGCACAGCATGCGGGAAGCGAGCCTCCTCGGGGGAAGAGGAGGCAGCCCAGCTGCGTGCAGCTGAAATCACTTCTTGGGCGGAGCCGAGTGCGCCCCCAGTACGGCAGAGCTCCAGGTCTGCTCAGAGGCCTAATCTGGTAGAGTTGCTGGCGTGAGGCTGCTCTGCCCTGGGCGAGCCTTGCCCAGACTTGCCTCGCGGCTAGGCTTCCAGTCCAGGAAAGAGCAGGCTGCGCGAGACTGGGAGATGCTACTGGCGCCTTCCTGGCCTCAGCTCCACTCCTGCCTTGCCTTTGCACCTAGTCCCCAGGCCTTCTTGTGGAGGGCTTAGTTGCCGGTGGGTTGCACACTGCCAAGCGCTCCAGCAGTGAGGGCTCTATTAGAGGCAATGGGAGGGCAACTGCAGGGCTCCTCCAGCGGTTGCTTGACCGCCCAGACTCAGCACAGCACGGAGAGCACAAGGCTCACAGGGCCCCTGGCTGGGGTCTGCGGCCCCACACACCCGGAGGCTGACTCCGTGAGCGCCCAGAAGGTGCCTGACAGACGTCATTTCCCTAGTGCTCTCCTCCCCAGCAGAGACGTGTGCAGGTGGTTGGGGCCTGCCCCTGCGTGTCTGGGCTCCCGCCTACAGCCCCAGCTCAGTTGAAGCAGCCCCTGAGCCAAGACCTTCAGGAGGCGCGGGGCCTCCCTGTCGGGAAGCCATGTGCACAGTACGCGGGGATGCGAGCCTCCTTGGGAAGAGTCGAGGGAGCCAAGCCACTTGCACCTGCAATCCCTGCTTGGGCGGAGCTGAGTGCGCCTCCAGTACGGCAGAGCTCTAGCTCTGCTCAGAGGCTGGATCTAGTAAGGTTCCTTGCGCGAGGCAGCTCTGCCCAGTGCGAGACTTGCCCAGGCTTGCCGCGCTGCTAGCCTTCCTGCCCAGGAAGGAGCAGGCTGTGCGATGCTGGGAGAGGCCACTGGCGCCTTCCTGGCCTCAGCTCCGCTCCTGCCTTGCCTTTGCACCCAGGCTTCAGGCGTCCTTGGGGAGGGCTTAGGGGCTGGTGCCTAGCACACTGCTAAGCGCTCCAGCAGTCAGGGCTCTATTAGAGGGAAGGGGAGGGCAACTGCAGGGCTCCTCCAGCGGTTGCTTGGCCGCCCAGACTCAGCGCCACACGGAGAGCACAAGGCTCACAGGGCCCCTGTCTGTGGTCTGCAGCCCCACACACCCGGAGGCTGACTCCGTGGGCGCCCAGAAGTTACCTGACAGACGTCATTTCCCTAGCGCTCTCCTCCCCAGCAGAGACGTGTGCAAGTGGTTGGGGCCAGGCCCTGCGTGTCTGGGCTCCCGCTCCCATCCCCAGCTCAGGGGAAGCAGCCCCTGAGCCAAGACCTGCAGGAGGCGCGGGGCGCCCCCGCCTGGAAGCTTAGTGCACAGCATGCGGGAAGCGAGCCTCCTCGGGGGAAGAGGAGGCAGCCCAGCTGCGTGCAGCTGAAATCACTGCTTGGGTGGAGCCGAGTTCGCTTCCAGTACGGCAGAGCTCCAGCTCTGCTCAGAGGCCCGATCTGCCAGAGTTCCTGGCGTGAGGCTGCTCTGGCCTGGGCGAGCCTTGCCCAGACTTGCCTCGCAGTTCGGCTTCCTGACCAGGAAGGAGCAGACTGCGCGAGACTGGGAGACGCGACTGGCTCCTTCCTGGCCTCAGCTCCACTCCTGCCTTGCCTTTGCACCTAGTCCCCGGGCGTCCTTGCGGAGGGCTTAGTTGCCGATGGGTTGCACACTGCCAAGCGCTCCAGCAGTGAGGGCTCTATTAGTGGCAATGGGAGGGCAACTGCAGGGCTCCTCCAGCGGTTGCTTGACCGCCCAGACTCAGCACAGCACGGAGAGCACAAGGCTCACAGGGCCCCTGGCTGGGGTCTGCGGCCCCACACACCCGGAGGCTGACTCCGTGAGAGCCCAGAAGGTGCCTGACAGACGTCATTTCCCTAGTGCTCTCCTCCCCAGCAGAGACGTGTGCAGGTGGTTGGGGCCTGCCCCTGCGTGTCTGGGCTCCCGCCTACAGCCCCAGCTCAGTTGAAGCAGCCCCTGAGCCAAGACCTTCAGGAGGCGCGGGGCCTCCCTGTCGGGAAGCCATGTGCACAGTACGCGGGGATGCGAGCCTCCTTGGGAAGAGTCGAGGGAGCCAAGCCACTTGCACCTGCAATCCCTGCTTGGGCGGAGCTGAGTGCGCCTCCAGTACGGCAGAGCTCTAGCTCTGCTCAGAGGCTGGATCTAGTAAGGTTCCTTGCGCGAGGCAGCTCTGCCCAGTGCGAGACTTGCCCAGGCTTGCCGCGCTGCTAGCCTTCCTGCCCAGGAAGGAGCAGGCTGTGCGATGCTGGGAGAGGCCACTGGCGCCTTCCTGGCCTCAGCTCCGCTCCTGCCTTGCCTTTGCACCTAGTTCAAAGGCGTCCTTTTGGAAGGTTTAGGGGCCAGTGTGTTGCACACTGCCAAGAGGTCCAGCAGTGAGGGCTCTATTAGAGGCAATGGGAGGGCAACTGCAGGGCTCCTCCAGCGGTCGCTTGACCGCCCTGACTCAGCACAGCACGGAGAGCACAAGGCTCACAGTGCCCCTGGCTAGGGTCTGCAGCCCCACACACCGGGCGGCTGACTCCGTGAGCGCCCAGCAGGTGCCTGACAGACGTCATTTCCCTAGTGCTCTCCTCCCCAGCAGAGACGTGTGCAGGTGGTTGGGGCCTGCCCCTGCGTGTCTGGGCTCCGGTCCTCAGCCCCAGCTCAGGGAAGCAGCTCCTGAGTCAAGACCTGTAGGAGGCGCGGGGCGCCCCCGCCTGGAAGCCTAGTGCACAGCATGCGGGAAGCGAGCCTCCTCGGGGGAAGAGGAGGCAGCCCAGCTGCGTGCAGCTGAAATCACTTCTTGGGCGGAGCCGAGTGCGCCCCCAGTACGGCAGAGCTCCAGGTCTGCTCAGAGGCCTAATCTGGTAGAGTTGCTGGCGTGAGGCTGCTCTGCCCTGGGCGAGCCTTGCCCAGACTTGCCTCGCGGCTAGGCTTCCAGTCCAGGAAAGAGCAGGCTGCGCGAGACTGGGAGATGCTACTGGCGCCTTCCTGGCCTCAGCTCCACTCCTGCCTTGCCTTTGCACCTAGTCCCCAGGCCTTCTTGTGGAGGGCTTAGTTGCCGGTGGGTTGCACACTGCCAAGCGCTCCAGCAGTGAGGGCTCTATTAGAGGCAATGGGAGGGCAACTGCAGGGCTCCTCCAGCGGTTGCTTGACCGCCCAGACTCAGCACAGCACGGAGAGCACAAGGCTCACAGGGCCCCTGGCTGGGGTCTGCGGCCCCACACACCCGGAGGCTGACTCCGTGAGCGCCCAGAAGGTGCCTGACAGACGTCATTTCCCTAGTGCTCTCCTCCCCAGCAGAGACGTGTGCAGGTGGTTGGGGCCTGCCCCTGCGTGTCTGGGCTCCCGCCTACAGCCCCAGCTCAGTTGAAGCAGCCCCTGAGCCAAGACCTTCAGGAGGCGCGGGGCCTCCCTGTCGGGAAGCCATGTGCACAGTACGCGGGGATGCGAGCCTCCTTGGGAAGAGTCGAGGGAGCCAAGCCACTTGCACCTGCAATCCCTGCTTGGGCGGAGCTGAGTGCGCCTCCAGTACGGCAGAGCTCTAGCTCTGCTCAGAGGCTGGATCTAGTAAGGTTCCTTGCGCGAGGCAGCTCTGCCCAGTGCGAGACTTGCCCAGGCTTGCCGCGCTGCTAGCCTTCCTGCCCAGGAAGGAGCAGGCTGTGCGATGCTGGGAGAGGCCACTGGCGCCTTCCTGGCCTCAGCTCCGCTCCTGCCTTGCCTTTGCACCCAGGCTTCAGGCGTCCTTGGGGAGGGCTTAGGGGCTGGTGCCTAGCACACTGCTAAGCGCTCCAGCAGTCAGGGCTCTATTAGAGGGAAGGGGAGGGCAACTGCAGGGCTCCTCCAGCGGTTGCTTGGCCGCCCAGACTCAGCGCCACACGGAGAGCACAAGGCTCACAGGGCCCCTGTCTGTGGTCTGCAGCCCCACACACCCGGAGGCTGACTCCGTGGGCGCCCAGAAGTTACCTGACAGACGTCATTTCCCTAGCGCTCTCCTCCCCAGCAGAGACGTGTGCAAGTGGTTGGGGCCAGGCCCTGCGTGTCTGGGCTCCCGCTCCCATCCCCAGCTCAGGGGAAGCAGCCCCTGAGCCAACACCTGCAGGAGGCGCGGGGCGCCCCCGCCTGGAAGCTTAGTGCACAGCATGCGGGAAGCGAGCCTCCTCGGGGGAAGAGGAGGCAGCCCAGCTGCGTGCAGCTGAAATCACTGCTTGGGTGGAGCCGAGTTCGCTTCCAGTACGGCAGAGCTCCAGCTCTGCTCAGAGGCCCGATCTGCCAGAGTTCCTGGCGTGAGGCTGCTCTGGCCTGGGCGAGCCTTGCCCAGACTTGCCTCGCAGTTCGGCTTCCTGACCAGGAAGGAGCAGACTGCGCGAGACTGGGAGACGCGACTGGCTCCTTCCTGGCCTCAGCTCCACTCCTGCCTTGCCTTTGCACCTAGTCCCCGGGCGTCCTTGCGGAGGGCTTAGTTGCCGATGGGTTGCACACTGCCAAGCGCTCCAGCAGTGAGGGCTCTATTAGTGGCAATGGGAGGGCAACTGCAGGGCTCCTCCAGCGGTTGCTTGACCGCCCAGACTCAGCACAGCACGGAGAGCACAAGGCTCACAGGGCCCCTGGCTGGGGTCTGCGGCCCCACACACCCGGAGGCTGACTCCGTGAGAGCCCAGAAGGTGCCTGACAGACGTCATTTCCCTAGTGCTCTCCTCCCCAGCAGAGACGTGTGCAGGTGGTTGGGGCCTGCCCCTGCGTGTCTGGGCTCCCGCCTACAGCCCCAGCTCAGTTGAAGCAGCCCCTGAGCCAAGACCTTCAGGAGGCGCGGGGCCTCCCTGTCGGGAAGCCATGTGCACAGTACGCGGGGATGCGAGCCTCCTTGGGAAGAGTCGAGGGAGCCAAGCCACTTGCACCTGCAATCCCTGCTTGGGCGGAGCTGAGTGCGTCTCCAGTACGGCAGAGCTCTAGCTCTGCTCAGAGGCTGGATCTAGTAAGGTTCCTTGCGCGAGGCAGCTCTGCCCAGTGCGAGACTTGCCCAGGCTTGCCGCGCTGCTAGCCTTCCTGCCCAGGAAGGAGCAGGCTGTGCGATGCTGGGAGAGGCCACTGGCGCCTTCCTGGCCTCAGCTCCGCTCCTGCCTTGCCTTTGCACCTAGTTCAAAGGCGTCCTTTTGGAAGGTTTAGGGGCCGGTGTGTTGCACACTGCCAAGAGGTCCAGCAGTGAGGGCTCTATTAGAGGCAATGGGAGGGCAACTGCAGGGCTCCTCCAGCGGTCGCTTGACCGCCCTGACTCAGCACAGCACGGAGAGCACAAGGCTCACAGTGCCCCTGGCTAGGGTCTGCAGCCCCACACACCGGGCGGCTGACTCCGTGAGCTCCCAGCAGGTGCCTGACAGACGTCATTTCCCTAGTGCTCTCCTCCCCAGCAGAGACGTGTGCAGGTGGTTGGGGCCTGCCCCTGCGTGTCTGGGCTCCGGTCCTCAGCCCCAGCTCAGGGAAGCAGCTCCTGAGTCAAGACCTGTAGGAGGCGCGGGGCGCCCCCGCCTGGAAGCCTAGTGCACAGCATGCGGGAAGCGAGCCTCCTCGGGGGAAGAGGAGGCAGCCCAGCTGCGTGCAGCTGAAATCACTTCTTGGGCGGAGCCGAGTGCGCCCCCAGTACGGCAGAGCTCCAGGTCTGCTCAGAGGCCTAATCTGGTAGAGTTGCTGGCGTGAGGCTGCTCTGCCCTGGGCGAGCCTTGCCCAGACTTGCCTCGCGGCTAGGCTTCCAGTCCAGGAAAGAGCAGGCTGCGCGAGACTGGGAGATGCTACTGGCGCCTTCCTGGCCTCAGCTCCACTCCTGCCTTGCCTTTGCACCTAGTCCCCAGGCCTTCTTGTGGAGGGCTTAGTTGCCGGTGGGTTGCACACTGCCAAGCGCTCCAGCAGTGAGGGCTCTATTAGAGGCAATGGGAGGGCAACTGCAGGGCTCCTCCAGCGGTTGCTTGACCGCCCAGACTCAGCACAGCACGGAGAGCACAAGGCTCACAGGGCCCCTGGCTGGGGTCTGCGGCCCCACACACCCGGAGGCTGACTCCGTGAGCGCCCAGAAGGTGCCTGACAGACGTCATTTCCCTAGTGCTCTCCTCCCCAGCAGAGACGTGTGCAGGTGGTTGGGGCCTGCCCCTGCGTGTCTGGGCTCCCGCCTACAGCCCCAGCTCAGTTGAAGCAGCCCCTGAGCCAAGACCTTCAGGAGGCGCGGGGCCTCCCTGTCGGGAAGCCATGTGCACAGTACGCGGGGATGCGAGCCTCCTTGGGAAGAGTCGAGGGAGCCAAGCCACTTGCACCTGCAATCCCTGCTTGGGCGGAGCTGAGTGCGCCTCCAGTACGGCAGAGCTCTAGCTCTGCTCAGAGGCTGGATCTAGTAAGGTTCCTTGCGCGAGGCAGCTCTGCCCAGTGCGAGACTTGCCCAGGCTTGCCGCGCTGCTAGCCTTCCTGCCCAGGAAGGAGCAGGCTGTGCGATGCTGGGAGAGGCCACTGGCGCCTTCCTGGCCTCAGCTCCGCTCCTGCCTTGCCTTTGCACCCAGGCTTCAGGCGTCCTTGGGGAGGGCTTAGGGGCTGGTGCCTAGCACACTGCTAAGCGCTCCAGCAGTCAGGGCTCTATTAGAGGGAAGGGGAGGGCAACTGCAGGGCTCCTCCAGCGGTTGCTTGGCCGCCCAGAATCAGCGCCACACGGAGAGCACAAGGCTCACAGGGCCCCTGTCTGTGGTCTGCAGCCCCACACACCCGGAGGCTGACTCCGTGGGCGCCCAGAAGTTACCTGACAGACGTCATTTCCCTAGCGCTCTCCTCCCCAGCAGAGACGTGTGCAAGTGGTTGGGGCCAGGCCCTGCGTGTCTGGGCTCCCGCTCCCATCCCCAGCTCAGGGGAAGCAGCCCCTGAGCCAAGACCTGCAGGAGGCGCGGGGCGCCCCCGCATGGAAGCTTAGTGCACAGCATGCGGGAAGCGAGCCTCCTCGGGGGAAGAGGAGGCAGCCCAGCTGCGTGCAGCTGAAATCACTGCTTGGGTGGAGCCGAGTTCGCTTCCAGTACGGCAGAGCTCCAGCTCTGCTCAGAGGCCCGATCTGCCAGAGTTCCTGGCGTGAGGCTGCTCTGGCCTGGGCGAGCCTTGCCCAGACTTGCCTCGCAGTTCGGCTTCCTGACCAGGAAGGAGCAGACTGCGCGAGACTGGGAGACGCGACTGGCTCCTTCCTGGCCTCAGCTCCACTCCTGCCTTGCCTTTGCACCTAGTCCCCGGGCGTCCTTGCGGAGGGCTTAGTTGCCGATGGGTTGCACACTGCCAAGCGCTCCAGCAGTGAGGGCTCTATTAGTGGCAATGGGAGGGCAACTGCAGGGCTCCTCCAGCGGTTGCTTGACCGCCCAGACTCAGCACAGCACGGAGAGCACAAGGCTCACAGGGCCCCTGGCTGGGGTCTGCGGCCCCACACACCCGGAGGCTGACTCCGTGAGAGCCCAGAAGGTGCCTGACAGACGTCATTTCCCTAGTGCTCTCCTCCCCAGCAGAGACGTGTGCAGGTGGTTGGGGCCTGCCCCTGCGTGTCTGGGCTCCCGCCTACAGCCCCAGCTCAGTTGAAGCAGCCCCTGAGCCAAGACCTTCAGGAGGCGCGGGGCCTCCCTGTCGGGAAGCCATGTGCACAGTACGCGGGGATGCGAGCCTCCTTGGGAAGAGTCGAGGGAGCCAAGCCACTTGCACCTGCAATCCCTGCTTGGGCGGAGCTGAGTGCGCCTCCAGTACGGCAGAGCTCTAGCTCTGCTCAGAGGCTGGATCTAGTAAGGTTCCTTGCGCGAGGCAGCTCTGCCCAGTGCGAGACTTGCCCAGGCTTGCCGCGCTGCTAGCCTTCCTGCCCAGGAAGGAGCAGGCTGTGCGATGCTGGGAGAGGCCACTGGCGCCTTCCTGGCCTCAGCTCCGCTCCTGCCTTGCCTTTGCACCTAGTTCAAAGGCGTCCTTTTGGAAGGTTTAGGGGCCGGTGTGTTGCACACTGCCAAGAGGTCCAGCAGTGAGGGCTCTATTAGAGGCAATGGGAGGGCAACTGCAGGGCTCCTCCAGCGGTCGCTTGACCGCCCTGACTCAGCACAGCACGGAGAGCACAAGGCTCACAGTGCCCCTGGCTAGGGTCTGCAGCCCCACACACCGGGCGGCTGACTCCGTGAGCTCCCAGCAGGTGCCTGACAGACGTCATTTCCCTAGTGCTCTCCTCCCCAGCAGAGACGTGTGCAGGTGGTTGGGGCCTGCCCCTGCGTGTCTGGGCTCCGGTCCTCAGCCCCAGCTCAGGGAAGCAGCTCCTGAGTCAAGACCTGTAGGAGGCGCGGGGCGCCCCCGCCTGGAAGCCTAGTGCACAGCATGCGGGAAGCGAGCCTCCTCGGGGGAAGAGGAGGCAGCCCAGCTGCGTGCAGCTGAAATCACTTCTTGGGCGGAGCCGAGTGCGCCCCCAGTACGGCAGAGCTCCAGGTCTGCTCAGAGGCCTAATCTGGTAGAGTTGCTGGCGTGAGGCTGCTCTGCCCTGGGCGAGCCTTGCCCAGACTTGCCTCGCGGCTAGGCTTCGAGTCCAGGAAAGAGCAGGCTGCGCGAGACTGGGAGATGCTACTGGCGCCTTCCTGGCCTCAGCTCCACTCCTGCCTTGCCTTTGCACCTAGTCCCCAGGCCTTCTTGTGGAGGGCTTAGTTGCCGGTGGGTTGCACACTGCCAAGCGCTCCAGCAGTGAGGGCTCTATTAGAGGCAATGGGAGGGCAACTGCAGGGCTCCTCCAGCGGTTGCTTGACCGCCCAGACTCAGCACAGCACGGAGAGCACAAGGCTCACAGGGCCCCTGGCTGGGGTCTGCGGCCCCACACACCCGGAGGCTGACTCCGTGAGCGCCCAGAAGGTGCCTGACAGACGTCATTTCCCTAGTGCTCTCCTCCCCAGCAGAGACGTGTGCAGGTGGTTGGGGCCTGCCCCTGCGTGTCTGGGCTCCCGCCTACAGCCCCAGCTCAGTTGAAGCAGCCCCTGAGCCAAGACCTTCAGGAGGCGCGGGGCCTCCCTGTCGGGAAGCCATGTGCACAGTACGCGGGGATGCGAGCCTCCTTGGGAAGAGTCGAGGGAGCCAAGCCACTTGCACCTGCAATCCCTGCTTGGGCGGAGCTGAGTGCGCCTCCAGTACGGCAGAGCTCTAGCTCTGCTCAGAGGCTGGATCTAGTAAGGTTCCTTGCGCGAGGCAGCTCTGCCCAGTGCGAGACTTGCCCAGGCTTGCCGCGCTGCTAGCCTTCCTGCCCAGGAAGGAGCAGGCTGTGCGATGCTGGGAGAGGCCACTGGCGCCTTCCTGGCCTCAGCTCCGCTCCTGCCTTGCCTTTGCACCCAGGCTTCAGGCGTCCTTGGGGAGGGCTTAGGGGCTGGTGCCTAGCACACTGCTAAGCGCTCCAGCAGTCAGGGCTCTATTAGAGGGAAGGGGAGGGCAACTGCAGGGCTCCTCCAGCGGTTGCTTGGCCGCCCAGACTCAGCGCCACACGGAGAGCACAAGGCTCACAGGGCCCCTGTCTGTGGTCTGCAGCCCCACACACCCGGAGGCTGACTCCGTGGGCGCCCAGAAGTTACCTGACAGACGTCATTTCCCTAGCGCTCTCCTCCCCAGCAGAGACGTGTGCAAGTGGTTGGGGCCAGGCCCTGCGTGTCTGGGCTCCCGCTCCCATCCCCAGCTCAGGGGAAGCAGCCCCTGAGCCAAGACCTGCAGGAGGCGCGGGGCGCCCCCGCCTGGAAGCTTAGTGCACAGCATGCGGGAAGCGAGCCTCCTCGGGGGAAGAGGAGGCAGCCCAGCTGCGTGCAGCTGAAATCACTGCTTGGGTGGAGCCGAGTTCGCTTCCAGTACGGCAGAGCTCCAGCTCTGCTCAGAGGCCCGATCTGCCAGAGTTCCTGGCGTGAGGCTGCTCTGGCCTGGGCGAGCCTTGCCCAGACTTGCCTCGCAGTTCGGCTTCCTGACCAGGAAGGAGCAGACTGCGCGAGACTGGGAGACGCGACTGGCTCCTTCCTGGCCTCAGCTCCACTCCTGCCTTGCCTTTGCACCTAGTCCCCGGGCGTCCTTGCGGAGGGCTTAGTTGCCGATGGGTTGCACACTGCCAAGCGCTCCAGCAGTGAGGGCTCTATTAGTGGCAATGGGAGGGCAACTGCAGGGCTCCTCCAGCGGTTGCTTGACCGCCCAGACTCAGCACAGCACGGAGAGCACAAGGCTCACAGGGCCCCTGGCTGGGGTCTGCGGCCCCACACACCCGGAGGCTGACTCCGTGAGCGCCCAGAAGGTGCCTGACAGACGTCATTTCCCTAGTGCTCTCCTCCCCAGCAGAGACGTGTGCAGGTGGTTGGGGCCTGCCCCTGCGTGTCTGGGCTCCCGCCTACAGCCCCAGCTCAGTTGAAGCAGCCCCTGAGCCAAGACCTTCAGGAGGCGCGGGGCCTCCCTGTCGGGAAGCCATGTGCACAGTACGCGGGGATGCGAGCCTCCTTGGGAAGAGTCGAGGGAGCCAAGCCACTTGCACCTGCAATCCCTGCTTGGGCGGAGCTGAGTGCGCCTCCAGTACGGCAGAGCTCTAGCTCTGCTCAGAGGCTGGATCTAGTAAGGTTCCTTGCGCGAGGCAGCTCTGCCCAGTGCGAGACTTGCCCAGGCTTGCCGCGCTGCTAGCCTTCCTGCCCAGGAAGGAGCAGGCTGTGCGATGCTGGGAGAGGCCACTGGCGCCTTCCTGGCCTCAGCTCCGCTCCTGCCTTGCCTTTGCACCTAGTTCAAAGGCGTCCTTTTGGAAGGTTTAGGGGCCGGTGTGTTGCACACTGCCAAGAGGTCCAGCAGTGAGGGCTCTATTAGAGGCAATGGGAGGGCAACTGCAGGGCTCCTCCAGCGGTCGCTTGACCGCCCTGACTCAGCACAGCACGGAGAGCACAAGGCTCACAGTGCCCCTGGCTAGGGTCTGCAGCCCCACACACCGGGCGGCTGACTCCGTGAGCGCCCAGCAGGTGCCTGACAGACGTCATTTCCCTAGTGCTCTCCTCCCCAGCAGAGACGTGTGCAGGTGGTTGGGGCCTGCCCCTGCGTGTCTGGGCTCCGGTCCTCAGCCCCAGCTCAGGGAAGCAGCTCCTGAGTCAAGACCTGTAGGAGGCGCGGGGCGCCCCCGCCTGGAAGCCTAGTGCACAGCATGCGGGAAGCGAGCCTCCTCGGGGGAAGAGGAGGCAGCCCAGCTGCGTGCAGCTGAAATCACTTCTTGGGCGGAGCCGAGTGCGCCCCCAGTACGGCAGAGCTCCAGGTCTGCTCAGAGGCCTAATCTGGTAGAGTTGCTGGCGTGAGGCTGCTCTGCCCTGGGCGAGCCTTGCCCAGACTTGCCTCGCGGCTAGGCTTCCAGTCCAGGAAAGAGCAGGCTGCGCGAGACTGGGAGATGCTACTGGCGCCTTCCTGGCCTCAGCTCCACTCCTGCCTTGCCTTTGCACCTAGTCCCCAGGCCTTCTTGTGGAGGGCTTAGTTGCCGGTGGGTTGCACACTGCCAAGCGCTCCAGCAGTGAGGGCTCTATTAGAGGCAATGGGAGGGCAACTGCAGGGCTCCTCCAGCGGTTGCTTGACCGCCCAGACTCAGCACAGCACGGAGAGCACAAGGCTCACAGGGCCCCTGGCTGGGGTCTGCGGCCCCACACACCCGGAGGCTGACTCCGTGAGCGCCCAGAAGGTGCCTGACAGACGTCATTTCCCTAGTGCTCTCCTCCCCAGCAGAGACGTGTGCAGGTGGTTGGGGCCTGCCCCTGCGTGTCTGGGCTCCCGCCTACAGCCCCAGCTCAGTTGAAGCAGCCCCTGAGCCAAGACCTTCAGGAGGCGCGGGGCCTCCCTGTCGGGAAGCCATGTGCACAGTACGCGGGGATGCGAGCCTCCTTGGGAAGAGTCGAGGGAGCCAAGCCACTTGCACCTGCAATCCCTGCTTGGGCGGAGCTGAGTGCGCCTCCAGTACGGCAGAGCTCTAGCTCTGCTCAGAGGCTGGATCTAGTAAGGTTCCTTGCGCGAGGCAGCTCTGCCCAGTGCGAGACTTGCCCAGGCTTGCCGCGCTGCTAGCCTTCCTGCCCAGGAAGGAGCAGGCTGTGCGATGCTGGGAGAGGCCACTGGCGCCTTCCTGGCCTCAGCTCCGCTCCTGCCTTGCCTTTGCACCTAGTTCAAAGGCGTCCTTTTGGAAGGTTTAGGGGCCGGTGTGTTGCACACTGCCAAGAGGTCCAGCAGTGAGGGCTCTATTAGAGGCAATGGGAGGGCAACTGCAGGGCTCCTCCAGCGGTCGCTTGACCGCCCTGACTCAGCACAGCACGGAGAGCACAAGGCTCACAGTGCCCCTGGCTAGGGTCTGCAGCCCCACACACCGGGCGGCTGACTCCGTGAGCTCCCAGCAGGTGCCTGACAGACGTCATTTCCCTAGTGCTCTCCTCCCCAGCAGAGACGTGTGCAGGTGGTTGGGGCCTGCCCCTGCGTGTCTGGGCTCCGGTCCTCAGCCCCAGCTCAGGGAAGCAGCTCCTGAGTCAAGACCTGTAGGAGGCGCGGGGCGCCCCCGCCTGGAAGCCTAGTGCACAGCATGCGGGAAGCGAGCCTCCTCGGGGGAAGAGGAGGCAGCCCAGCTGCGTGCAGCTGAAATCACTTCTTGGGCGGAGCCGAGTGCGCCCCCAGTACGGCAGAGCTCCAGGTCTGCTCAGAGGCCTAATCTGGTAGAGTTGCTGGCGTGAGGCTGCTCTGCCCTGGGCGAGCCTTGCCCAGACTTGCCTCGCGGCTAGGCTTCCAGTCCAGGAAAGAGCAGGCTGCGCGAGACTGGGAGATGCTACTGGCGCCTTCCTGGCCTCAGCTCCACTCCTGCCTTGCCTTTGCACCTAGTCCCCAGGCCTTCTTGTGGAGGGCTTAGTTGCCGGTGGGTTGCACACTGCCAAGCGCTCCAGCAGTGAGGGCTCTATTAGAGGCAATGGGAGGGCAACTGCAGGGCTCCTCCAGCGGTTGCTTGACCGCCCAGACTCAGCACAGCACGGAGAGCACAAGGCTCACAGGGCCCCTGGCTGGGGTCTGCGGCCCCACACACCCGGAGGCTGACTCCGTGAGCGCCCAGAAGGTGCCTGACAGACGTCATTTCCCTAGTGCTCTCCTCCCCAGCAGAGACGTGTGCAGGTGGTTGGGGCCTGCCCCTGCGTGTCTGGGCTCCCGCCTACAGCCCCAGCTCAGTTGAAGCAGCCCCTGAGCCAAGACCTTCAGGAGGCGCGGGGCCTCCCTGTCGGGAAGCCATGTGCACAGTACGCGGGGATGCGAGCCTCCTTGGGAAGAGTCGAGGGAGCCAAGCCACTTGCACCTGCAATCCCTGCTTGGGCGGAGCTGAGTGCGCCTCCAGTACGGCAGAGCTCTAGCTCTGCTCAGAGGCTGGATCTAGTAAGGTTCCTTGCGCGAGGCAGCTCTGCCCAGTGCGAGACTTGCCCAGGCTTGCCGCGCTGCTAGCCTTCCTGCCCAGGAAGGAGCAGGCTGTGCGATGCTGGGAGAGGCCACTGGCGCCTTCCTGGCCTCAGCTCCGCTCCTGCCTTGCCTTTGCACCCAGGCTTCAGGCGTCCTTGGGGAGGGCTTAGGGGCTGGTGCCTAGCACACTGCTAAGCGCTCCAGCAGTCAGGGCTCTATTAGAGGGAAGGGGAGGGCAACTGCAGGGCTCCTCCAGCGGTTGCTTGGCCGCCCAGACTCAGCGCCACACGGAGAGCACAAGGCTCACAGGGCCCCTGTCTGTGGTCTGCAGCCCCACACACCCGGAGGCTGACTCCGTGGGCGCCCAGAAGTTACCTGACAGACGTCATTTCCCTAGCGCTCTCCTCCCCAGCAGAGACGTGTGCAAGTGGTTGGGGCCAGGCCCTGCGTGTCTGGGCTCCCGCTCCCATCCCCAGCTCAGGGGAAGCAGCCCCTGAGCCAAGACCTGCAGGAGGCGCGGCGCGCCCCCGCATGGAAGCTTAGTGCACAGCATGCGGGAAGCGAGCCTCCTCGGGGGAAGAGGAGGCAGCCCAGCTGCGTGCAGCTGAAATCACTGCTTGGGTGGAGCCGAGTTCGCTTCCAGTACGGCAGAGCTCCAGCTCTGCTCAGAGGCCCGATCTGCCAGAGTTCCTGGCGTGAGGCTGCTCTGGCCTGGGCGAGCCTTGCCCAGACTTGCCTCGCAGTTCGGCTTCCTGACCAGGAAGGAGCAGACTGCGCGAGACTGGGAGACGCGACTGGCTCCTTCCTGGCCTCAGCTCCACTCCTGCCTTGCCTTTGCACCTAGTCCCCGGGCGTCCTTGCGGAGGGCTTAGTTGCCGATGGGTTGCACACTGCCAAGCGCTCCAGCAGTGAGGGCTCTATTAGTGGCAATGGGAGGGCAACTGCAGGGCTCCTCCAGCGGTTGCTTGACCGCCCAGACTCAGCACAGCACGGAGAGCACAAGGCTCACAGGGCCCCTGGCTGGGGTCTGCGGCCCCACACACCCGGAGGCTGACTCCGTGAGAGCCCAGAAGGTGCCTGACAGACGTCATTTCCCTAGTGCTCTCCTCCCCAGCAGAGACGTGTGCAGGTGGTTGGGGCCTGCCCCTGCGTGTCTGGGCTCCCGCCTACAGCCCCAGCTCAGTTGAAGCAGCCCCTGAGCCAAGACCTTCAGGAGGCGCGGGGCCTCCCTGTCGGGAAGCCATGTGCACAGTACGCGGGGATGCGAGCCTCCTTGGGAAGAGTCGAGGGAGCCAAGCCACTTGCACCTGCAATCCCTGCTTGGGCGGAGCTGAGTGCGCCTCCAGTACGGCAGAGCTCTAGCTCTGCTCAGAGGCTGGATCTAGTAAGGTTCCTTGCGCGAGGCAGCTCTGCCCAGTGCGAGACTTGCCCAGGCTTGCCGCGCTGCTAGCCTTCCTGCCCAGGAAGGAGCAGGCTGTGCGATGCTGGGAGAGGCCACTGGCGCCTTCCTGGCCTCAGCTCCGCTCCTGCCTTGCCTTTGCACCTAGTTCAAAGGCGTCCTTTTGGAAGGTTTAGGGGCCGGTGTGTTGCACACTGCCAAGAGGTCCAGCAGTGAGGGCTCTATTAGAGGCAATGGGAGGGCAACTGCAGGGCTCCTCCAGCGGTCGCTTGACCGCCCTGACTCAGCACAGCACGGAGAGCACAAGGCTCACAGTGCCCCTGGCTAGGGTCTGCAGCCCCACACACCGGGCGGCTGACTCCGTGAGCTCCCAGCAGGTGCCTGACAGACGTCATTTCCCTAGTGCTCTCCTCCCCAGCAGAGACGTGTGCAGGTGGTTGGGGCCTGCCCCTGCGTGTCTGGGCTCCGGTCCTCAGCCCCAGCTCAGGGAAGCAGCTCCTGAGTCAAGACCTGTAGGAGGCGCGGGGCGCCCCCGCCTGGAAGCCTAGTGCACAGCATGCGGGAAGCGAGCCTCCTCGGGGGAAGAGGAGGCAGCCCAGCTGCGTGCAGCTGAAATCACTTCTTGGGCGGAGCCGAGTGCGCCCCCAGTACGGCAGAGCTCCAGGTCTGCTCAGAGGCCTAATCTGGTAGAGTTGCTGGCGTGAGGCTGCTCTGCCCTGGGCGAGCCTTGCCCAGACTTGCCTCGCGGCTAGGCTTCCAGTCCAGGAAAGAGCAGGCTGCGCGAGACTGGGAGATGCTACTGGCGCCTTCCTGGCCTCAGCTCCACTCCTGCCTTGCCTTTGCACCTAGTCCCCAGGCCTTCTTGTGGAGGGCTTAGTTGCCGGTGGGTTGCACACTGCCAAGCGCTCCAGCAGTGAGGGCTCTATTAGAGGCAATGGGAGGGCAACTGCAGGGCTCCTCCAGCGGTTGCTTGACCGCCCAGACTCAGCACAGCACGGAGAGCACAAGGCTCACAGGGCCCCTGGCTGGGGTCTGCGGCCCCACACACCCGGAGGCTGACTCCGTGAGCGCCCAGAAGGTGCCTGACAGACGTCATTTCCCTAGTGCTCTCCTCCCCAGCAGAGACGTGTGCAGGTGGTTGGGGCCTGCCCCTGCGTGTCTGGGCTCCCGCCTACAGCCCCAGCTCAGTTGAAGCAGCCCCTGAGCCAAGACCTTCAGGAGGCGCGGGGCCTCCCTGTCGGGAAGCCATGTGCACAGTACGCGGGGATGCGAGCCTCCTTGGGAAGAGTCGAGGGAGCCAAGCCACTTGCACCTGCAATCCCTGCTTGGGCGGAGCTGAGTGCGCCTCCAGTACGGCAGAGCTCTAGCTCTGCTCAGAGGCTGGATCTAGTAAGGTTCCTTGCGCGAGGCAGCTCTGCCCAGTGCGAGACTTGCCCAGGCTTGCCGCGCTGCTAGCCTTCCTGCCCAGGAAGGAGCAGGCTGTGCGATGCTGGGAGAGGCCACTGGCGCCTTCCTGGCCTCAGCTCCGCTCCTGCCTTGCCTTTGCACCCAGGCTTCAGGCGTCCTTGGGGAGGGCTTAGGGGCTGGTGCCTAGCACACTGCTAAGCGCTCCAGCAGTCAGGGCTCTATTAGAGGGAAGGGGAGGGCAACTGCAGGGCTCCTCCAGCGGTTGCTTGGCCGCCCAGACTCAGCGCCACACGGAGAGCACAAGGCTCACAGGGCCCCTGTCTGTGGTCTGCAGCCCCACACACCCGGAGGCTGACTCCGTGGGCGCCCAGAAGTTACCTGACAGACGTCATTTCCCTAGCGCTCTCCTCCCCAGCAGAGACGTGTGCAAGTGGTTGGGGCCAGGCCCTGCGTGTCTGGGCTCCCGCTCCCATCCCCAGCTCAGGGGAAACAGCCCCTGAGCCAACACCTGCAGGAGGCGCGGGGCGCCCCCGCCTGGAAGCTTAGTGCACAGCATGCGGGAAGCGAGCCTCCTCGGGGGAAGAGGAGGCAGCCCAGCTGCGTGCAGCTGAAATCACTGCTTGGGTGGAGCCGAGTTCGCTTCCAGTACGGCAGAGCTCCAGCTCTGCTCAGAGGCCCGATCTGCCAGAGTTCCTGGCGTGAGGCTGCTCTGGCCTGGGCGAGCCTTGCCCAGACTTGCCTCGCAGTTCGGCTTCCTGACCAGGAAGGAGCAGACTGCGCGAGACTGGGAGACGCGACTGGCTCCTTCCTGGCCTCAGCTCCACTCCTGCCTTGCCTTTGCACCTAGTCCCCGGGCGTCCTTGCGGAGGGCTTAGTTGCCGATGGGTTGCACACTGCCAAGCGCTCCAGCAGTGAGGGCTCTATTAGTGGCAATGGGAGGGCAACTGCAGGGCTCCTCCAGCGGTTGCTTGACCGCCCAGACTCAGCACAGCACGGAGAGCACAAGGCTCACAGGGCCCCTGGCTGGGGTCTGCGGCCCCACACACCCGGAGGCTGACTCCGTGAGAGCCCAGAAGGTGCCTGACAGACGTCATTTCCCTAGTGCTCTCCTCCCCAGCAGAGACGTGTGCAGGTGGTTGGGGCCTGCCCCTGCGTGTCTGGGCTCCCGCCTACAGCCCCAGCTCAGTTGAAGCAGCCCCTGAGCCAAGACCTTCAGGAGGCGCGGGGCCTCCCTGTCGGGAAGCCATGTGCACAGTACGCGGGGATGCGAGCCTCCTTGGGAAGAGTCGAGGGAGCCAAGCCACTTGCACCTGCAATCCCTGCTTGGGCGGAGCTGAGTGCGCCTCCAGTACGGCAGAGCTCTAGCTCTGCTCAGAGGCTGGATCTAGTAAGGTTCCTTGCGCGAGGCAGCTCTGCCCAGTGCGAGACTTGCCCAGGCTTGCCGCGCTGCTAGCCTTCCTGCCCAGGAAGGAGCAGGCTGTGCGATGCTGGGAGAGGCCACTGGCGCCTTCCTGGCCTCAGCTCCGCTCCTGCCTTGCCTTTGCACCTAGTTCAAAGGCGTCCTTTTGGAAGGTTTAGGGGCCGGTGTGTTGCACACTGCCAAGAGGTCCAGCAGTGAGGGCTCTATTAGAGGCAATGGGAGGGCAACTGCAGGGCTCCTCCAGCGGTCGCTTGACCGCCCTGACTCAGCACAGCACGGAGAGCACAAGGCTCACAGTGCCCCTGGCTAGGGTCTGCAGCCCCACACACCGGGCGGCTGACTCCGTGAGCTCCCAGCAGGTGCCTGACAGACGTCATTTCCCTAGTGCTCTCCTCCCCAGCAGAGACGTGTGCAGGTGGTTGGGGCCTGCCCCTGCGTGTCTGGGCTCCGGTCCTCAGCCCCAGCTCAGGGAAGCAGCTCCTGAGTCAAGACCTGTAGGAGGCGCGGGGCGCCCCCGCCTGGAAGCCTAGTGCACAGCATGCGGGAAGCGAGCCTCCTCGGGGGAAGAGGAGGCAGCCCAGCTGCGTGCAGCTGAAATCACTTCTTGGGCGGAGCCGAGTGCGCCCCCAGTACGGCAGAGCTCCAGGTCTGCTCAGAGGCCTAATCTGGTAGAGTTGCTGGCGTGAGGCTGCTCTGCCCTGGGCGAGCCTTGCCCAGACTTGCCTCGCGGCTAGGCTTCCAGTCCAGGAAAGAGCAGGCTGCGCGAGACTGGGAGATGCTACTGGCGCCTTCCTGGCCTCAGCTCCACTCCTGCCTTGCCTTTGCACCTAGTCCCCAGGCCTTCTTGTGGAGGGCTTAGTTGCCGGTGGGTTGCACACTGCCAAGCGCTCCAGCAGTGAGGGCTCTATTAGAGGCAATGGGAGGGCAACTGCAGGGCTCCTCCAGCGGTTGCTTGACCGCCCAGACTCAGCACAGCACGGAGAGCACAAGGCTCACAGGGCCCCTGGCTGGGGTCTGCGGCCCCACACACCCGGAGGCTGACTCCGTGAGCGCCCAGAAGGTGCCTGACAGACGTCATTTCCCTAGTGCTCTCCTCCCCAGCAGAGACGTGTGCAGGTGGTTGGGGCCTGCCCCTGCGTGTCTGGGCTCCCGCCTACAGCCCCAGCTCAGTTGAAGCAGCCCCTGAGCCAAGACCTTCAGGAGGCGCGGGGCCTCCCTGTCGGGAAGCCATGTGCACAGTACGCGGGGATGCGAGCCTCCTTGGGAAGAGTCGAGGGAGCCAAGCCACTTGCACCTGCAATCCCTGCTTGGGCGGAGCTGAGTGCGCCTCCAGTACGGCAGAGCTCTAGCTCTGCTCAGAGGCTGGATCTAGTAAGGTTCCTTGCGCGAGGCAGCTCTGCCCAGTGCGAGACTTGCCCAGGCTTGCCGCGCTGCTAGCCTTCCTGCCCAGGAAGGAGCAGGCTGTGCGATGCTGGGAGAGGCCACTGGCGCCTTCCTGGCCTCAGCTCCGCTCCTGCCTTGCCTTTGCACCTAGTTCAAAGGCGTCCTTTTGGAAGGTTTAGGGGCCGGTGTGTTGCACACTGCCAAGAGGTCCAGCAGTGAGGGCTCTATTAGAGGCAATGGGAGGGCAACTGCAGGGCTCCTCCAGCGGTTGCTTGGCCGCCCAGACTCAGCGCCACACGGAGAGCACAAGGCTCACAGGGCCCCTGTCTGTGGTCTGCAGCCCCACACACCCGGAGGCTGACTCCGTGGGCGCCCAGAAGTTACCTGACAGACGTCATTTCCCTAGCGCTCTCCTCCCCAGCAGAGACGTGTGCAAGTGGTTGGGGCCAGGCCCTGCGTGTCTGGGCTCCCGCTCCCATCCCCAGCTCAGGGGAAGCAGCCCCTGAGCCAAGACCTGCAGGAGGCGCGGGGCGCCCCCGCCTGGAAGCTTAGTGCACAGCATGCGGGAAGCGAGCCTCCTCGGGGGAAGAGGAGGCAGCCCAGCTGCGTGCAGCTGAAATCACTGCTTGGGTGGAGCCGAGTTCGCTTCCAGTACGGCAGAGCTCCAGCTCTGCTCAGAGGCCCGATCTGCCAGAGTTCCTGGCGTGAGGCTGCTCTGGCCTGGGCGAGCCTTGCCCAGACTTGCCTCGCAGTTCGGCTTCCTGACCAGGAAGGAGCAGACTGCGCGAGACTGGGAGACGCGACTGGCTCCTTCCTGGCCTCAGCTCCACTCCTGCCTTGCCTTTGCACCTAGTCCCCGGGCGTCCTTGCGGAGGGCTTAGTTGCCGATGGGTTGCACACTGCCAAGCGCTCCAGCAGTGAGGGCTCTATTAGTGGCAATGGGAGGGCAACTGCAGGGCTCCTCCAGCGGTTGCTTGACCGCCCAGACTCAGCACAGCACGGAGAGCACAAGGCTCACAGGGCCCCTGGCTGGGGTCTGCGGCCCCACACACCCGGAGGTTGACTCCGTGAGAGCCCAGAAGGTGCCTGACAGACGTCATTTCCCTAGTGCTCTCCTCCCCAGCAGAGACGTGTGCAGGTGGTTGGGGCCTGCCCCTGCGTGTCTGGGCTCCCGCCTACAGCCCCAGCTCAGTTGAAGCAGCCCCTGAGCCAAGACCTTCAGGAGGCGCGGGGCCTCCCTGTCGGGAAGCCATGTGCACAGTACGCGGGGATGCGAGCCTCCTTGGGAAGAGTCGAGGGAGCCAAGCCACTTGCACCTGCAATCCCTGCTTGGGCGGAGCTGAGTGCGCCTCCAGTACGGCAGAGCTCTAGCTCTGCTCAGAGGCTGGATCTAGTAAGGTTCCTTGCGCGAGGCAGCTCTGCCCAGTGCGAGACTTGCCCAGGCTTGCCGCGCTGCTAGCCTTCCTGCCCAGGAAGGAGCAGGCTGTGCGATGCTGGGAGAGGCCACTGGCGCCTTCCTGGCCTCAGCTCCGCTCCTGCCTTGCCTTTGCACCTAGTTCAAAGGCGTCCTTTTGGAAGGTTTAGGGGCCGGTGTGTTGCACACTGCCAAGAGGTCCAGCAGTGAGGGCTCTATTAGAGGCAATGGGAGGGCAACTGCAGGGCTCCTCCAGCGGTCGCTTGACCGCCCTGACTCAGCACAGCACGGAGAGCACAAGGCTCACAGGGCCCCTGTCTGTGGTCTGCAGCCCCACACACCCGGAGGCTGACTCCGTGGGCGCCCAGAAGTTACCTGACAGACGTCATTTCCCTAGCGCTCTCCTCCCCAGCAGAGACGTGTGCAAGTGTTTGGGGCCAGGCCCTGCGTGTCTGGGCTCCCGCTCCCATCCCCAGCTCAGGGGAAGCAGCCCCTGAGCCAAGACCTTCAGGAGGCGCGGGGCCTCCCTGTCGGGAAGCCATGTGCACAGTACGCGGGGATGCGAGCCTCCTTGGGAAGAGTCGAGGGAGCCAAGCCACTTGCACCTGTAATCCCTGCTTGGGCGGAGCTGAGTGCGCCTCCAGTACGGCAGAGCTCTAGCTCTGCTCAGAGGCTGGATCTAGTAAGGTTCCTTGCGCGAGGCAGCTCTGCCCAGTGCGAGACTTGCCCAGGCTTGCCGCGCTGCTAGCCTTCCTGCCCAGGAAGGAGCAGGCTGTGCGATGCTGGGAGAGGCCACTGGCGCCTTCCTGGCCTCAGCTCCGCTCCTGCCTTGCCTTTGCACCTAGTTCAAAGGCGTCCTTTTGGAAGGCTTAGGGGCCGGTGTGTTGCACACTGCCAAGAGGTCCAGCAGTGAGGGCTCTATTAGAGGCAATGGGAGGGCAACTGCAGGGCTCCTCCAGCGGTCGCTTGACCGCCCTGACTCAGCACAGCACGGAGAGCACAAGGCTCACAGTGCCCCTGGCTAGGGTCTGCAGCCCCACACACCGGGCGGCTGACTCCGTGAGCGCCCAGCAGGTGCCTGACAGACGTCATTTCCCTAGTGCTCTCCTCCCCAGCAGAGACGTGTGCAGGTGGTTGGGGCCTGCCCCTGCGTGTCTGGGCTCCGGTCCTCAGCCCCAGCTCAGGGAAGCAGCTCCTGAGTCAAGACCTGTAGGAGGCGCGGGGCGCCCCCGCCTGGAAGCCTAGTGCACAGCATGCGGGAAGCGAGCCTCCTCGGGGGAAGAGGAGGCAGCCCAGCTGCGTGCAGCTGAAATCACTTCTTGGGCGGAGCCGAGTGCGCCCCCAGTACGGCAGAGCTCCAGGTCTGCTCAGAGGCCTAATCTGGTAGAGTTGCTGGCGTGAGGCTGCTCTGCCCTGGGCGAGCCTTGCCCAGACTTGCCTCGCGGCTAGGCTTCCAGTCCAGGAAAGAGCAGGCTGCGCGAGACTGGGAGATGCTACTGGCGCCTTCCTGGCCTCAGCTCCACTCCTGCCTTGCCTTTGCACCTAGTCCCCAGGCCTTCTTGTGGAGGGCTTAGTTGCCGGTGGGTTGCACACTGCCAAGCGCTCCAGCAGTGAGGGCTCTATTAGAGGCAATGGGAGGGCAACTGCAGGGCTCCTCCAGCGGTTGCTTGACCGCCCAGACTCAGCACAGCACGGAGAGCACAAGGCTCACAGGGCCCCTGGCTGGGGTCTGCGGCCCCACACACCCGGAGGCTGACTCCGTGAGCGCCCAGAAGGTGCCTGACAGACGTCATTTCCCTAGTGCTCTCCTCCCCAGCAGAGACGTGTGCAGGTGGTTGGGGCCTGCCCCTGCGTGTCTGGGCTCCCGCCTACAGCCCCAGCTCAGTTGAAGCAGCCCCTGAGCCAAGACCTTCAGGAGGCGCGGGGCCTCCCTGTCGGGAAGCCATGTGCACAGTACGCGGGGATGCGAGCCTCCTTGGGAAGAGTCGAGGGAGCCAAGCCACTTGCACCTGCAATCCCTGCTTGGGCGGAGCTGAGTGCGCCTCCAGTACGGCAGAGCTCTAGCTCTGCTCAGAGGCTGGATCTAGTAAGGTTCCTTGCGCGAGGCAGCTCTGCCCAGTGCGAGACTTGCCCAGGCTTGCCGCGCTGCTAGCCTTCCTGCCCAGGAAGGAGCAGGCTGTGCGATGCTGGGAGAGGCCACTGGCGCCTTCCTGGCCTCAGCTCCGCTCCTGCCTTGCCTTTGCACCCAGGCTTCAGGCGTCCTTGGGGAGGGCTTAGGGGCTGGTGCCTAGCACACTGCTAAGCGCTCCAGCAGTCAGGGCTCTATTAGAGGGAAGGGGAGGGCAACTGCAGGGCTCCTCCAGCGGTTGCTTGGCCGCCCAGACTCAGCGCCACACGGAGAGCACAAGGCTCACAGGGCCCCTGTCTGTGGTCTGCAGCCCCACACACCCGGAGGCTGACTCCGTGGGCGCCCAGAAGTTACCTGACAGACGTCATTTCCCTAGCGCTCTCCTCCCCAGCAGAGACGTGTGCAAGTGGTTGGGGCCAGGCCCTGCGTGTCTGGGCTCCCGCTCCCATCCCCAGCTCAGGGGAAGCAGCCCCTGAGCCAAGACCTGCAGGAGGCGCGGCGCGCCCCCGCATGGAAGCTTAGTGCACAGCATGCGGGAAGCGAGCCTCCTCGGGGGAAGAGGAGGCAGCCCAGCTGCGTGCAGCTGAAATCACTGCTTGGGTGGAGCCGAGTTCGCTTCCAGTACGGCAGAGCTCCAGCTCTGCTCAGAGGCCCGATCTGCCAGAGTTCCTGGCGTGAGGCTGCTCTGGCCTGGGCGAGCCTTGCCCAGACTTGCCTCGCAGTTCGGCTTCCTGACCAGGAAGGAGCAGACTGCGCGAGACTGGGAGACGCGACTGGCTCCTTCCTGGCCTCAGCTCCACTCCTGCCTTGCCTTTGCACCTAGTCCCCGGGCGTCCTTGCGGAGGGCTTAGTTGCCGATGGGTTGCACACTGCCAAGCGCTCCAGCAGTGAGGGCTCTATTAGTGGCAATGGGAGGGCAACTGCAGGGCTCCTCCAGCGGTTGCTTGACCGCCCAGACTCAGCACAGCACGGAGAGCACAAGGCTCACAGGGCCCCTGGCTGGGGTCTGCGGCCCCACACACCCGGAGGCTGACTCCGTGAGAGCCCAGAAGGTGCCTGACAGACGTCATTTCCCTAGTGCTCTCCTCCCCAGCAGAGACGTGTGCAGGTGGTTGGGGCCTGCCCCTGCGTGTCTGGGCTCCCGCCTACAGCCCCAGCTCAGTTGAAGCAGCCCCTGAGCCAAGACCTTCAGGAGGCGCGGGGCCTCCCTGTCGGGAAGCCATGTGCACAGTACGCGGGGATGCGAGCCTCCTTGGGAAGAGTCGAGGGAGCCAAGCCACTTGCACCTGCAATCCCTGCTTGGGCGGAGCTGAGTGCGCCTCCAGTACGGCAGAGCTCTAGCTCTGCTCAGAGGCTGGATCTAGTAAGGTTCCTTGCGCGAGGCAGCTCTGCCCAGTGCGAGACTTGCCCAGGCTTGCCGCGCTGCTAGCCTTCCTGCCCAGGAAGGAGCAGGCTGTGCGATGCTGGGAGAGGCCACTGGCGCCTTCCTGGCCTCAGCTCCGCTCCTGCCTTGCCTTTGCACCTAGTTCAAAGGCGTCCTTTTGGAAGGTTTAGGGGCCGGTGTGTTGCACACTGCCAAGAGGTCCAGCAGTGAGGGCTCTATTAGAGGCAATGGGAGGGCAACTGCAGGGCTCCTCCAGCGGTCTCTTGACCGCCCTGACTCAGCACAGCACGGAGAGCACAAGGCTCACAGTGCCCCTGGCTAGGGTCTGCAGCCCCACACACCGGGCGGCTGACTCCGTGAGCTCCCAGCAGGTGCCTGACAGACGTCATTTCCCTAGTGCTCTCCTCCCCAGCAGAGACGTGTGCAGGTGGTTGGGGCCTGCCCCTGCGTGTCTGGGCTCCGGTCCTCAGCCCCAGCTCAGGGAAGCAGCTCCTGAGTCAAGACCTGTAGGAGGCGCGGGGCGCCCCCGCCTGGAAGCCTAGTGCACAGCATGCGGGAAGCGAGCCTCCTCGGGGGAAGAGGAGGCAGCCCAGCTGCGTGCAGCTGAAATCACTTCTTGGGCGGAGCCGAGTGCGCCCCCAGTACGGCAGAGCTCCAGGTCTGCTCAGAGGCCTAATCTGGTAGAGTTGCTGGCGTGAGGCTGCTCTGCCCTGGGCGAGCGTTGCCCAGACTTGCCTCGCGGCTAGGCTTCCAGTCCAGGAAAGAGCAGGCTGCGCGAGACTGGGAGATGCTACTGGCGCCTTCCTGGCCTCAGCTCCACTCCTGCCTTGCCTTTGCACCTAGTCCCCAGGCCTTCTTGTGGAGGGCTTAGTTGCCGGTGGGTTGCACACTGCCAAGCGCTCCAGCAGTGAGGGCTCTATTAGAGGCAATGGGAGGGCAACTGCAGGGCTCCTCCAGCGGTTGCTTGACCGCCCAGACTCAGCACAGCACGGAGAGCACAAGGCTCACAGGGCCCCCTTGGGCGGAGCTGAGTGCGCCTCCAGTACGGCAGAGCTCTAGCTCTGCTCAGAGGCTGGATCTAGTAAGGTTCCTTGCGCGAGGCAGCTCTGCCCAGTGCGAGACTTGCCCAGGCTTGCCGCGCTGCTAGCCTTCCTGCCCAGGAAGGAGCAGGCTGTGCGATGCTGGGAGAGGCCACTGGCGCCTTCCTGGCCTCAGCTCCGCTCCTGCCTTGCCTTTGCACCTAGTTCAAAGGCGTCCTTTTGGAAGGTTTAGGGGCCGGTGTGTTGCACACTGCCAAGAGGTCCAGCAGTGAGGGCTCTATTAGAGGCAATGGGAGGGCAACTGCAGGGCTCCTCCAGCGGTCGCTTGACCGCCCTGACTCAGCACAGCACGGAGAGCACAAGGCTCACAGGGCCCCTGTCTGTGGTCTGCAGCCCCACACACCCGGAGGCTGACTCCGTGGGCGCCCAGAAGTTACCTGACAGACGTCATTTCCCTAGCGCTCTCCTCCCCAGCAGAGACGTGTGCAAGTGTTTGGGGCCAGGCCCTGCGTGTCTGGGCTCCCGCTCCCATCCCCAGCTCAGGGGAAGCAGCCCCTGAGCCAAGACCTTCAGGAGGCGCGGGGCCTCCCTGTCGGGAAGCCATGTGCACAGTACGCGGGGATGCGAGCCTCCTTGGGAAGAGTCGAGGGAGCCAAGCCACTTGCACCTGTAATCCCTGCTTGGGCGGAGCTGAGTGCGCCTCCAGTACGGCAGAGCTCTAGCTCTGCTCAGAGGCTGGATCTAGTAAGGTTCCTTGCGCGAGGCAGCTCTGCCCAGTGCGAGACTTGCCCAGGCTTGCCGCGCTGCTAGCCTTCCTGCCCAGGAAGGAGCAGGCTGTGCGATGCTGGGAGAGGCCACTGGCGCCTTCCTGGCCTCAGCTCCGCTCCTGCCTTGCCTTTGCACCTAGTTCAAAGGCGTCCTTTTGGAAGGCTTAGGGGCCGGTGTGTTGCACACTGCCAAGAGGTCCAGCAGTGAGGGCTCTATTAGAGGCAATGGGAGGGCAACTGCAGGGCTCCTCCAGCGGTCGCTTGACCGCCCTGACTCAGCACAGCACGGAGAGCACAAGGCTCACAGTGCCCCTGGCTAGGGTCTGCAGCCCCACACACCGGGCGGCTGACTCCGTGAGCGCCCAGCAGGTGCCTGACAGACGTCATTTCCCTAGTGCTCTCCTCCCCAGCAGAGACGTGTGCAGGTGGTTGGGGCCTGCCCCTGCGTGTCTGGGCTCCGGTCCTCAGCCCCAGCTCAGGGAAGCAGCTCCTGAGTCAAGACCTGTAGGAGGCGCGGGGCGCCCCCGCCTGGAAGCCTAGTGCACAGCATGCGGGAAGCGAGCCTCCTCGGGGGAAGAGGAGGCAGCCCAGCTGCGTGCAGCTGAAATCACTTCTTGGGCGGAGCCGAGTGCGCCCCCAGTACGGCAGAGCTCCAGGTCTGCTCAGAGGCCTAATCTGGTAGAGTTGCTGGCGTGAGGCTGCTCTGCCCTGGGCGAGCCTTGCCCAGACTTGCCTCGCGGCTAGGCTTCCAGTCCAGGAAAGAGCAGGCTGCGCGAGACTGGGAGATGCTACTGGCGCCTTCCTGGCCTCAGCTCCACTCCTGCCTTGCCTTTGCACCTAGTCCCCAGGCCTTCTTGTGGAGGGCTTAGTTGCCGGTGGGTTGCACACTGCCAAGCGCTCCAGCAGTGAGGGCTCTATTAGAGGCAATGGGAGGGCAACTGCAGGGCTCCTCCAGCGGTTGCTTGACCGCCCAGACTCAGCACAGCACGGAGAGCACAAGGCTCACAGGGCCCCTGGCTGGGGTCTGCGGCCCCACACACCCGGAGGCTGACTCCGTGAGCGCCCAGAAGGTGCCTGACAGACGTCATTTCCCTAGTGCTCTCCTCCCCAGCAGAGACGTGTGCAGGTGGTTGGGGCCTGCCCCTGCGTGTCTGGGCTCCCGCCTACAGCCCCAGCTCAGTTGAAGCAGCCCCTGAGCCAAGACCTTCAGGAGGCGCGGGGCCTCCCTGTCGGGAAGCCATGTGCACAGTACGCGGGGATGCGAGCCTCCTTGGGAAGAGTCGAGGGAGCCAAGCCACTTGCACCTGCAATCCCTGCTTGGGCGGAGCTGAGTGCGCCTCCAGTACGGCAGAGCTCTAGCTCTGCTCAGAGGCTGGATCTAGTAAGGTTCCTTGCGCGAGGCAGCTCTGCCCAGTGCGAGACTTGCCCAGGCTTGCCGCGCTGCTAGCCTTCCTGCCCAGGAAGGAGCAGGCTGTGCGATGCTGGGAGAGGCCACTGGCGCCTTCCTGGCCTCAGCTCCGCTCCTGCCTTGCCTTTGCACCCAGGCTTCAGGCGTCCTTGGGGAGGGCTTAGGGGCTGGTGCCTAGCACACTGCTAAGCGCTCCAGCAGTCAGGGCTCTATTAGAGGGAAGGGGAGGGCAACTGCAGGGCTCCTCCAGCGGTTGCTTGGCCGCCCAGACTCAGCGCCACACGGAGAGCACAAGGCTCACAGGGCCCCTGTCTGTGGTCTGCAGCCCCACACACCCGGAGGCTGACTCCGTGGGCGCCCAGAAGTTACCTGACAGACGTCATTTCCCTAGCGCTCTCCTCCCCAGCAGAGACGTGTGCAAGTGGTTGGGGCCAGGCCCTGCGTGTCTGGGCTCCCGCTCCCATCCCCAGCTCAGGGGAAGCAGCCCCTGAGCCAAGACCTGCAGGAGGCGCGGCGCGCCCCCGCATGGAAGCTTAGTGCACAGCATGCGGGAAGCGAGCCTCCTCGGGGGAAGAGGAGGCAGCCCAGCTGCGTGCAGCTGAAATCACTGCTTGGGTGGAGCCGAGTTCGCTTCCAGTACGGCAGAGCTCCAGCTCTGCTCAGAGGCCCGATCTGCCAGAGTTCCTGGCGTGAGGCTGCTCTGGCCTGGGCGAGCCTTGCCCCGACTTGCCTCGCAGTTCGGCTTCCTGACCAGGAAGGAGCAGACTGCGCGAGACTGGGAGACGCGACTGGCTCCTTCCTGGCCTCAGCTCCACTCCTGCCTTGCCTTTGCACCTAGTCCCCGGGCGTCCTTGCGGAGGGCTTAGTTGCCGATGGGTTGCACACTGCCAAGCGCTCCAGCAGTGAGGGCTCTATTAGTGGCAATGGGAGGGCAACTGCAGGGCTCCTCCAGCGGTTGCTTGACCGCCCAGACTCAGCACAGCACGGAGAGCACAAGGCTCACAGGGCCCCTGGCTGGGGTCTGCGGCCCCACACACCCGGAGGCTGACTCCGTGAGAGCCCAGAAGGTGCCTGACAGACGTCATTTCCCTAGTGCTCTCCTCCCCAGCAGAGACGTGTGCAGGTGGTTGGGGCCTGCCCCTGCGTGTCTGGGCTCCCGCCTACAGCCCCAGCTCAGTTGAAGCAGCCCCTGAGCCAAGACCTTCAGGAGGCGCGGGGCCTCCCTGTCGGGAAGCCATGTGCACAGTACGCGGGGATGCGAGCCTCCTTGGGAAGAGTCGAGGGAGCCAAGCCACTTGCACCTGCAATCCCTGCTTGGGCGGAGCTGAGTGCGCCTCCAGTACGGCAGAGCTCTAGCTCTGCTCAGAGGCTGGATCTAGTAAGGTTCCTTGCGCGAGGCAGCTCTGCCCAGTGCGAGACTTGCCCAGGCTTGCCGCGCTGCTAGCCTTCCTGCCCAGGAAGGAGCAGGCTGTGCGATGCTGGGAGAGGCCACTGGCGCCTTCCTGGCCTCAGCTCCGCTCCTGCCTTGCCTTTGCACCCAGGCTTCAGGCGTCCTTGGGGAGGGCTTAGGGGCTGGTGCCTAGCACACTGCTAAGCGCTCCAGCAGTCAGGGCTCTATTAGAGGGAAGGGGAGGGCAACTGCAGGGCTCCTCCAGCGGTTCCTTGGCCGCCCAGACTCAGCGCCACACGGAGAGCACAAGGCTCACAGGGCCCCTGTCTGTGGTCTGCAGCCCCACACACCCGGAGGCTGACTCCGTGGGCGCCCAGAAGTTACCTGACAGACGTCATTTCCCTAGCGCTCTCCTCCCCAGCAGAGACGTGTGCAAGTGGTTGGGGCCAGGCCCTGCGTGTCTGGGCTCCCGCTCCCATCCCCAGCTCAGGGGAAGCAGCCCCTGAGCCAAGACCTGCAGGAGGCGCGGCGCGCCCCCGCATGGAAGCTTAGTGCACAGCATGCGGGAAGCGAGCCTCCTCGGGGGAAGAGGAGGCAGCCCAGCTGCGTGCAGCTGAAATCACTGCTTGGGTGGAGCCGAGTTCGCTTCCAGTACGGCAGAGCTCCAGCTCTGCTCAGAGGCCCGATCTGCCAGAGTTCCTGGCGTGAGGCTGCTCTGGCCTGGGCGAGCCTTGCCCAGACTTGCCTCGCAGTTCGGCTTCCTGACCAGGAAGGAGCAGACTGCGCGAGACTGGGAGACGCGACTGGCTCCTTCCTGGCCTCAGCTCCACTCCTGCCTTGCCTTTGCACCTAGTCCCCGGGCGTCCTTGCGGAGGGCTTAGTTGCCGATGGGTTGCACACTGCCAAGCGCTCCAGCAGTGAGGGCTCTATTAGTGGCAATGGGAGGGCAACTGCAGGGCTCCTCCAGCGGTTGCTTGACCGCCCAGACTCAGCACAGCACGGAGAGCACAAGGCTCACAGGGCCCCTGGCTGGGGTCTGCGGCCCCACACACCCGGAGGCTGACTCCGTGAGAGCCCAGAAGGTGCCTGACAGACGTCATTTCCCTAGTGCTCTCCTCCCCAGCAGAGACGTGTGCAGGTGGTTGGGGCCTGCCCCTGCGTGTCTGGGCTCCCGCCTACAGCCCCAGCTCAGTTGAAGCAGCCCCTGAGCCAAGACCTTCAGGAGGCGCGGGGCCTCCCTGTCGGGAAGCCATGTGCACAGTACGCGGGGATGCGAGCCTCCTTGGGAAGAGTCGAGGGAGCCAAGCCACTTGCACCTGCAATCCCTGCTTGGGCGGAGCTGAGTGCGCCTCCAGTACGGCAGAGCTCTAGCTCTGCTCAGAGGCTGGATCTAGTAAGGTTCCTTGCGCGAGGCAGCTCTGCCCAGTGCGAGACTTGCCCAGGCTTGCCGCGCTGCTAGCCTTCCTGCCCAGGAAGGAGCAGGCTGTGCGATGCTGGGAGAGGCCACTGGCGCCTTCCTGGCCTCAGCTCCGCTCCTGCCTTGCCTTTGCACCTAGTTCAAAGGCGTCCTTTTGGAAGGTTTAGGGGCCGGTGTGTTGCACACTGCCAAGAGGTCCAGCAGTGAGGGCTCTATTAGAGGCAATGGGAGGGCAACTGCAGGGCTCCTCCAGCGGTCTCTTGACCGCCCTGACTCAGCACAGCACGGAGAGCACAAGGCTCACAGTGCCCCTGGCTAGGGTCTGCAGCCCCACACACCGGGCGGCTGACTCCGTGAGCTCCCAGCAGGTGCCTGACAGACGTCATTTCCCTAGTGCTCTCCTCCCCAGCAGAGACGTGTGCAGGTGGTTGGGGCCTGCCCCTGCGTGTCTGGGCTCCGGTCCTCAGCCCCAGCTCAGGGAAGCAGCTCCTGAGTCAAGACCTGTAGGAGGCGCGGGGCGCCCCCGCCTGGAAGCCTAGTGCACAGCATGCGGGAAGCGAGCCTCCTCGGGGGAAGAGGAGGCAGCCCAGCTGCGTGCAGCTGAAATCACTTCTTGGGCGGAGCCGAGTGCGCCCCCAGTACGGCAGAGCTCCAGGTCTGCTCAGAGGCCTAATCTGGTAGAGTTGCTGGCGTGAGGCTGCTCTGCCCTGGGCGAGCCTTGCCCAGACTTGCCTCGCGGCTAGGCTTCGAGTCCAGGAAAGAGCAGGCTGCGCGAGACTGGGAGATGCTACTGGCGCCTTCCTGGCCTCAGCTCCACTCCTGCCTTGCCTTTGCACCTAGTCCCCAGGCCTTCTTGTGGAGGGCTTAGTTGCCGGTGGGTTGCACACTGCCAAGCGCTCCAGCAGTGAGGGCTCTATTAGAGGCAATGGGAGGGCAACTGCAGGGCTCCTCCAGCGGTTGCTTGACCGCCCAGACTCAGCACAGCACGGAGAGCACAAGGCTCACAGGGCCCCTGGCTGGGGTCTGCGGCCCCACACACCCGGAGGCTGACTCCGTGAGCGCCCAGAAGGTGCCTGACAGACGTCATTTCCCTAGTGCTCTCCTCCCCAGCAGAGACGTGTGCAGGTGGTTGGGGCCTGCCCCTGCGTGTCTGGGCTCCCGCCTACAGCCCCAGCTCAGTTGAAGCAGCCCCTGAGCCAAGACCTTCAGGAGGCGCGGGGCCTCCCTGTCGGGAAGCCATGTGCACAGTACGCGGGGATGCGAGCCTCCTTGGGAAGAGTCGAGGGAGCCAAGCCACTTGCACCTGCAATCCCTGCTTGGGCGGAGCTGAGTGCGCCTCCAGTACGGCAGAGCTCTAGCTCTGCTCAGAGGCTGGATCTAGTAAGGTTCCTTGCGCGAGGCAGCTCTGCCCAGTGCGAGACTTGCCCAGGCTTGCCGCGCTGCTAGCCTTCCTGCCCAGGAAGGAGCAGGCTGTGCGATGCTGGGAGAGGCCACTGGCGCCTTCCTGGCCTCAGCTCCGCTCCTGCCTTGCCTTTGCACCCAGGCTTCAGGCGTCCTTGGGGAGGGCTTAGGGGCTGGTGCCTAGCACACTGCTAAGCGCTCCAGCAGTCAGGGCTCTATTAGAGGGAAGGGGAGGGCAACTGCAGGGCTCCTCCAGCGGTTGCTTGGCCGCCCAGACTCAGCGCCACACGGAGAGCACAAGGCTCACAGGGCCCCTGTCTGTGTTCTGCAGCCCCACACACCCGGAGGCTGACTCCGTGGGCGCCCAGAAGTTACCTGACAGACGTCATTTCCCTAGCGCTCTCCTCCCCAGCAGAGACGTGTGCAAGTGGTTGGGGCCAGGCCCTGCGTGTCTGGGCTCCCGCTCCCATCCCCAGCTCAGGGGAAGCAGCCCCTGAGCCAAGACCTGCAGGAGGCGCGGGGCGCCCCCGCCTGGAAGCTTAGTGCACAGCATGCGGGAAGCGAGCCTCCTCGGGGGAAGAGGAGGCAGCCCAGCTGCGTGCAGCTGAAATCACTGCTTGGGTGGAGCCGAGTTCGCTTCCAGTACGGCAGAGCTCCAGCTCTGCTCAGAGGCCCGATCTGCCAGAGTTCCTGGCGTGAGGCTGCTCTGGCCTGGGCGAGCCTTGCCCAGACTTGCCTCGCAGTTCGGCTTCCTGACCAGGAAGGAGCAGACTGCGCGAGACTGGGAGACGCGACTGGCTCCTTCCTGGCCTCAGCTCCACTCCTACCTTGCCTTTGCACCTAGTCCCCGGGCGTCCTTGCGGAGGGCTTAGTTGCCGATGGGTTGCACACTGCCAAGCGCTCCAGCAGTGAGGGCTCTATTAGTGGCAATGGGAGGGCAACTGCAGGGCTCCTCCAGCGGTTGCTTGACCGCCCAGACTCAGCACAGCACGGAGAGCACAAGGCTCACAGGGCCCCTGGCTGGGGTCTGCGGCCCCACACACCCGGAGGCTGACTCCGTGAGAGCCCAGAAGGTGCCTGACAGACGTCATTTCCCTAGTGCTCTCCTCCCCAGCAGAGACGTGTGCAGGTGGTTGGGGCCTGCCCCTGCGTGTCTGGGCTCCCGCCTACAGCCCCAGCTCAGTTGAAGCAGCCCCTGAGCCAAGACCTTCAGGAGGCGCGGGGCCTCCCTGTCGGGAAGCCATGTGCACAGTACGCGGGGATGCGAGCCTCCTTGGGAAGAGTCGAGGGAGCCAAGCCACTTGCACCTGCAATCCCTGCTTGGGCGGAGCTGAGTGCGCCTCCAGTACGGCAGAGCTCTAGCTCTGCTCAGAGGCTGGATCTAGTAAGGTTCCTTGCGCGAGGCAGCTCTGCCCAGTGCGAGACTTGCCCAGGCTTGCCGCGCTGCTAGCCTTCCTGCCCAGGAAGGAGCAGGCTGTGCGATGCTGGGAGAGGCCACTGGCGCCTTCCTGGCCTCAGCTCCGCTCCTGCCTTGCCTTTGCACCTAGTTCAAAGGCGTCCTTTTGGAAGGTTTAGGGGCCGGTGTGTTGCACACTGCCAAGAGGTCCAGCAGTGAGGGCTCTATTAGAGGCAATGGGAGGGCAACTGCAGGGCTCCTCCAGCGGTCTCTTGACCGCCCTGACTCAGCACAGCACGGAGAGCACAAGGCTCACAGTGCCCCTGGCTAGGGTCTGCAGCCCCACACACCGGGCGGCTGACTCCGTGAGCTCCCAGCAGGTGCCTGACAGACGTCATTTCCCTAGTGCTCTCCTCCCCAGCAGAGACGTGTGCAGGTGGTTGGGGCCTGCCCCTGCGTGTCTGGGCTCCGGTCCTCAGCCCCAGCTCAGGGAAGCAGCTCCTGAGTCAAGACCTGTAGGAGGCGCGGGGCGCCCCCGCCTGGAAGCCTAGTGCACAGCATGCGGGAAGCGAGCCTCCTCGGGGGAAGAGGAGGCAGCCCAGCTGCGTGCAGCTGAAATCACTTCTTGGGCGGAGCCGAGTGCGCCCCCAGTACGGCAGAGCTCCAGGTCTGCTCAGAGGCCTAATCTGGTAGAGTTGCTGGCGTGAGGCTGCTCTGCCCTGGGCGAGCCTTGCCCAGACTTGCCTCGCGGCTAGGCTTCCAGTCCAGGAAAGAGCAGGCTGCGCGAGACTGGGAGATGCTACTGGCGCCTTCCTGGCCTCAGCTCCACTCCTGCCTTGCCTTTGCACCTAGTCCCCAGGCCTTCTTGTGGAGGGCTTAGTTGCCGGTGGGTTGCACACTGCCAAGCGCTCCAGCAGTGAGGGCTCTATTAGAGGCAATGGGAGGGCAACTGCAGGGCTCCTCCAGCGGTTGCTTGACCGCCCAGACTCAGCACAGCACGGAGAGCACAAGGCTCACAGGGCCCCTGGCTGGGGTCTGCGGCCCCACACACCCGGAGGCTGACTCCGTGAGCGCCCAGAAGGTGCCTGACAGACGTCATTTCCCTAGTGCTCTCCTCCCCAGCAGAGACGTGTGCAGGTGGTTGGGGCCTGCCCCTGCGTGTCTGGGCTCCCGCCTACAGCCCCAGCTCAGTTGAAGCAGCCCCTGAGCCAAGACCTTCAGGAGGCGCGGGGCCTCCCTGTCGGGAAGCCATGTGCACAGTACGCGGGGATGCGAGCCTCCTTGGGAAGAGTCGAGGGAGCCAAGCCACTTGCACCTGCAATCCCTGCTTGGGCGGAGCTGAGTGCGGCTCCAGTACGGCAGAGCTCTAGCTCTGCTCAGAGGCTGGATCTAGTAAGGTTCCTTGCGCGAGGCAGCTCTGCCCAGTGCGAGACTTGCCCAGGCTTGCCGCGCTGCTAGCCTTCCTGCCCAGGAAGGAGCAGGCTGTGCGATGCTGGGAGAGGCCACTGGCGCCTTCCTGGCCTCAGCTCCGCTCCTGCCTTGCCTTTGCACCCAGGCTTCAGGCGTCCTTGGGGAGGGCTTAGGGGCTGGTGCCTAGCACACTGCTAAGCGCTCCAGCAGTCAGGGCTCTATTAGAGGGAAGGGGAGGGCAACTGCAGGGCTCCTCCAGCGGTTGCTTGGCCGCCCAGACTCAGCGCCACACGGAGAGCACAAGGCTCACAGGGCCCCTGTCTGTGTTCTGCAGCCCCACACACCCGGAGGCTGACTCCGTGGGCGCCCAGAAGTTACCTGACAGACGTCATTTCCCTAGCGCTCTCCTCCCCAGCAGAGACGTGTGCAAGTGGTTGGGGCCAGGCCCTGCGTGTCTGGGCTCCCGCTCCCATCCCCAGCTCAGGGGAAGCAGCCCCTGAGCCAAGACCTGCAGGAGGCGCGGGGCGCCCCCGCCTGGAAGCTTAGTGCACAGCATGCGGGAAGCGAGCCTCCTCGGGGGAAGAGGAGGCAGCCCAGCTGCGTGCAGCTGAAATCACTGCTTGGGTGGAGCCGAGTTCGCTTCCAGTACGGCAGAGCTCCAGCTCTGCTCAGAGGCCCGATCTGCCAGAGTTCCTGGCGTGAGGCTGCTCTGGCCTGGGCGAGCCTTGCCCAGACTTGCCTCGCAGTTCGGCTTCCTGACCAGGAAGGAGCAGACTGCGCGAGACTGGGAGACGCGACTGGCTCCTTCCTGGCCTCAGCTCCACTCCTACCTTGCCTTTGCACCTAGTCCCCGGGCGTCCTTGCGGAGGGCTTAGTTGCCGATGGGTTGCACACTGCCAAGCGCTCCAGCAGTGAGGGCTCTATTAGTGGCAATGGGAGGGCAACTGCAGGGCTCCTCCAGCGGTTGCTTGACCGCCCAGACTCAGCACAGCACGGAGAGCACAAGGCTCACAGGGCCCCTGGCTGGGGTCTGCGGCCCCACACACCCGGAGGCTGACTCCGTGAGAGCCCAGAAGGTGCCTGACAGACGTCATTTCCCTAGTGCTCTCCTCCCCAGCAGAGACGTGTGCAGGTGGTTGGGGCCTGCCCCTGCGTGTCTGGGCTCCCGCCTACAGCCCCAGCTCAGTTGAAGCAGCCCCTGAGCCAAGACCTTCAGGAGGCGCGGGGCCTCCCTGTCGGGAAGCCATGTGCACAGTACACGGGGATGCGAGCCTCCTTGGGAAGAGTCGAGGGAGCCAAGCCACTTGCACCTGCAATCCCTGCTTGGGCGGAGCTGAGTGCGCCTCCAGTACGGCAGAGCTCTAGCTCTGCTCAGAGGCTGGATCTAGTAAGGTTCCTTGCGCGAGGCAGCTCTGCCCAGTGCGAGACTTGCCCAGGCTTGCCGCGCTGCTAGCCTTCCTGCCCAGGAAGGAGCAGGCTGTGCGATGCTGGGAGAGGCCACTGGCGCCTTCCTGGCCTCAGCTCCGCTCCTGCCTTGCCTTTGCACCTAGTTCAAAGGCGTCCTTTTGGAAGGTTTAGGGGCCGGTGTGTTGCACACTGCCAAGAGGTCCAGCAGTGAGGGCTCTATTAGAGGCAATGGGAGGGCAACTGCAGGGCTCCTCCAGCGGTCGCTTGACCGCCCTGACTCAGCACAGCACGGAGAGCACAAGGCTCACAGTGCCCCTGGCTAGGGTCTGCAGCCCCACACACCGGGCGGCTGACTCCGTGAGCGCCCAGCAGGTGCCTGACAGACGTCATTTCCCTAGTGCTCTCCTCCCCAGCAGAGACGTGTGCAGGTGGTTGGGGCCTGCCCCTGCGTGTCTGGGCTCCGGTCCTCAGCCCCAGCTCAGGGAAGCAGCTCCTGAGTCAAGACCTGTAGGAGGCGCGGGGCGCCCCCGCCTGGAAGCCTAGTGCACAGCATGCGGGAAGCGAGCCTCCTCGGGGGAAGAGGAGGCAGCCCAGCTGCGTGCAGCTGAAATCACTTCTTGGGCGGAGCCGAGTGCGCCCCCAGTACGGCAGAGCTCCAGGTCTGCTCAGAGGCCTAATCTGGTAGAGTTGCTGGCGTGAGGCTGCTCTGCCCTGGGCGAGCCTTGCCCAGACTTGCCTCGCGGCTAGGCTTCCAGTCCAGGAAAGAGCAGGCTGCGCGAGACTGGGAGATGCTACTGGCGCCTTCCTGGCCTCAGCTCCACTCCTGCCTTGCCTTTGCACCTAGTCCCCAGGCCTTCTTGTGGAGGGCTTAGTTGCCGGTGGGTTGCACACTGCCAAGCGCTCCAGCAGTGAGGGCTCTATTAGAGGCAATGGGAGGGCAACTGCAGGGCTCCTCCAGCGGTTGCTTGACCGCCCAGACTCAGCACAGCACGGAGAGCACAAGGCTCACAGGGCCCCTGGCTGGGGTCTGCGGCCCCACACACCCGGAGGCTGACTCCGTGAGCGCCCAGAAGGTGCCTGACAGACGTCATTTCCCTAGTGCTCTCCTCCCCAGCAGAGACGTGTGCAGGTGGTTGGGGCCTGCCCCTGCGTGTCTGGGCTCCCGCCTACAGCCCCAGCTCAGTTGAAGCAGCCCCTGAGCCAAGACCTTCAGGAGGCGCGGGGCCTCCCTGTCGGGAAGCCATGTGCACAGTACGCGGGGATGCGAGCCTCCTTGGGAAGAGTCGAGGGAGCCAAGCCACTTGCACCTGCAATCCCTGCTTGGGCGGAGCTGAGTGCGCCTCCAGTACGGCAGAGCTCTAGCTCTGCTCAGAGGCTGGATCTAGTAAGGTTCCTTGCGCGAGGCAGCTCTGCCCAGTGCGAGACTTGCCCAGGCTTGCCGCGCTGCTAGCCTTCCTGCCCAGGAAGGAGCAGGCTGTGCGATGCTGGGAGAGGCCACTGGCGCCTTCCTGGCCTCAGCTCCGCTCCTGCCTTGCCTTTGCACCCAGGCTTCAGGCGTCCTTGGGGAGGGCTTAGGGGCTGGTGCCTAGCACACTGCTAAGCGCTCCAGCAGTCAGGGCTCTATTAGAGGGAAGGGGAGGGCAACTGCAGGGCTCCTCCAGCGGTTGCTTGGCCGCCCAGACTCAGCGCCACACGGAGAGCACAAGGCTCACAGGGCCCCTGTCTGTGGTCTGCAGCCCCACACACCCGGAGGCTGACTCCGTGGGCGCCCAGAAGTTACCTGACAGACGTCATTTCCCTAGCGCTCTCCTCCCCAGCAGAGACGTGTGCAAGTGGTTGGGGCCAGGCCCTGCGTGTCTGGGCTCCCGCTCCCATCCCCAGCTCAGGGGAAGCAGCCCCTGAGCCAAGACCTGCAGGAGGCGCGGCGCGCCCCCGCATGGAAGCTTAGTGCACAGCATGCGGGAAGCGAGCCTCCTCGGGGGAAGAGGAGGCAGCCCAGCTGCGTGCAGCTGAAATCACTGCTTGGGTGGAGCCGAGTTCGCTTCCAGTACGGCAGAGCTCCAGCTCTGCTCAGAGGCCCGATCTGCCAGAGTTCCTGGCGTGAGGCTGCTCTGGCCTGGGCGAGCCTTGCCCAGACTTGCCTCGCAGTTCGGCTTCCTGACCAGGAAGGAGCAGACTGCGCGAGACTGGGAGACGCGACTGGCTCCTTCCTGGCCTCAGCTCCACTCCTACCTTGCCTTTGCACCTAGTCCCCGGGCGTCCTTGCGGAGGGCTTAGTTGCCGATGGGTTGCACACTGCCAAGCGCTCCAGCAGTGAGGGCTCTATTAGTGGCAATGGGAGGGCAACTGCAGGGCTCCTCCAGCGGTTGCTTGACCGCCCAGACTCAGCACAGCACGGAGAGCACAAGGCTCACAGGGCCCCTGGCTGGGGTCTGCGGCCCCACACACCCGGAGGCTGACTCCGTGAGAGCCCAGAAGGTGCCTGACAGACGTCATTTCCCTAGTGCTCTCCTCCCCAGCAGAGACGTGTGCAGGTGGTTGGGGCCTGCCCCTGCGTGTCTGGGCTCCCGCCTACAGCCCCAGCTCAGTTGAAGCAGCCCCTGAGCCAAGACCTTCAGGAGGCGCGGGGCCTCCCTGTCGGGAAGCCATGTGCACAGTACACGGGGATGCGAGCCTCCTTGGGAAGAGTCGAGGGAGCCAAGCCACTTGCACCTGCAATCCCTGCTTGGGCGGAGCTGAGTGCGCCTCCAGTACGGCAGAGCTCTAGCTCTGCTCAGAGGCTGGATCTAGTAAGGTTCCTTGCGCGAGGCAGCTCTGCCCAGTGCGAGACTTGCCCAGGCTTGCCGCGCTGCTAGCCTTCCTGCCCAGGAAGGAGCAGGCTGTGCGATGCTGGGAGAGGCCACTGGCGCCTTCCTGGCCTCAGCTCCGCTCCTGCCTTGCCTTTGCACCTAGTTCAAAGGCGTCCTTTTGGAAGGTTTAGGGGCCGGTGTGTTGCACACTGCCAAGAGGTCCAGCAGTGAGGGCTCTATTAGAGGCAATGGGAGGGCAACTGCAGGGCTCCTCCAGCGGTCTCTTGACCGCCCTGACTCAGCACAGCACGGAGAGCACAAGGCTCACAGTGCCCCTGGCTAGGGTCTGCAGCCCCACACACCGGGCGGCTGACTCCGTGAGCTCCCAGCAGGTGCCTGACAGACGTCATTTCCCTAGTGCTCTCCTCCCCAGCAGAGACGTGTGCAGGTGGTTGGGGCCTGCCCCTGCGTGTCTGGGCTCCGGTCCTCAGCCCCAGCTCAGGGAAGCAGCTCCTGAGTCAAGACCTGTAGGAGGCGCGGGGCGCCCCCGCCTGGAAGCCTAGTGCACAGCATGCGGGAAGCGAGCCTCCTCGGGGGAAGAGGAGGCAGCCCAGCTGCGTGCAGCTGAAATCACTTCTTGGGCGGAGCCGAGTGCGCCCCCAGTACGGCAGAGCTCCAGGTCTGCTCAGAGGCCTAATCTGGTAGAGTTGCTGGCGTGAGGCTGCTCTGCCCTGGGCGAGCCTTGCCCAGACTTGCCTCGCGGCTAGGCTTCCAGTCCAGGAAAGAGCAGGCTGCGCGAGACTGGGAGATGCTACTGGCGCCTTCCTGGCCTCAGCTCCACTCCTGCCTTGCCTTTGCACCTAGTCCCCAGGCCTTCTTGTGGAGGGCTTAGTTGCCGGTGGGTTGCACACTGCCAAGCGCTCCAGCAGTGAGGGCTCTATTAGAGGCAATGGGAGGGCAACTGCAGGGCTCCTCCAGCGGTTGCTTGACCGCCCAGACTCAGCACAGCACGGAGAGCACAAGGCTCACAGGGCCCCTGGCTGGGGTCTGCGGCCCCACACACCCGGAGGCTGACTCCGTGAGCGCCCAGAAGGTGCCTGACAGACGTCATTTCCCTAGTGCTCTCCTCCCCAGCAGAGACGTGTGCAGGTGGTTGGGGCCTGCCCCTGCGTGTCTGGGCTCCCGCCTACAGCCCCAGCTCAGTTGAAGCAGCCCCTGAGCCAAGACCTTCAGGAGGCGCGGGGCCTCCCTGTCGGGAAGCCATGTGCACAGTACGCGGGGATGCGAGCCTCCTTGGGAAGAGTCGAGGGAGCCAAGCCACTTGCACCTGCAATCCCTGCTTGGGCGGAGCTGAGTGCGCCTCCAGTACGGCAGAGCTCTAGCTCTGCTCAGAGGCTGGATCTAGTAAGGTTCCTTGCGCGAGGCAGCTCTGCCCAGTGCGAGACTTGCCCAGGCTTGCCGCGCTGCTAGCCTTCCTGCCCAGGAAGGAGCAGGCTGTGCGATGCTGGGAGAGGCCACTGGCGCCTTCCTGGCCTCAGCTCCGCTCCTGCCTTGCCTTTGCACCCAGGCTTCAGGCGTCCTTGGGGAGGGCTTAGGGGCTGGTGCCTAGCACACTGCTAAGCGCTCCAGCAGTCAGGGCTCTATTAGAGGGAAGGGGAGGGCAACTGCAGGGCTCCTCCAGCGGTTGCTTGGCCGCCCAGACTCAGCGCCACACGGAGAGCACAAGGCTCACAGGGCCCCTGTCTGTGGTCTGCAGCCCCACACACCCGGAGGCTGACTCCGTGGGCGCCCAGAAGTTACCTGACAGACGTCATTTCCCTAGCGCTCTCCTCCCCAGCAGAGACGTGTGCAAGTGGTTGGGGCCAGGCCCTGCGTGTCTGGGCTCCCGCTCCCATCCCCAGCTCAGGGGAAGCAGCCCCTGAGCCAAGACCTGTAGGAGGCGCGGCGCGCCCCCGCCTGGAAGCTTAGTGCACAGCATGCGGGAAGCGAGCCTCCTCGGGGGAAGAGGAGGCAGCCCAGCTGCGTGCAGCTGAAATCACTGCTTGGGTGGAGCCGAGTTCGCTTCCAGTACGGCAGAGCTCCAGCTCTGCTCAGAGGCCCGATCTGCCAGAGTTCCTGGCGTGAGGCTGCTCTGGCCTGGGCGAGCCTTGCCCAGACTTGCCTCGCAGTTCGGCTTCCTGACCAGGAAGGAGCAGACTGCGCGAGACTGGGAGACGCGACTGGCTCCTTCCTGGCCTCAGCTCCACTCCTGCCTTGCCTTTGCACCTAGTCCCCGGGCGTCCTTGCGGAGGGCTTAGTTGCCGATGGGTTGCACACTGCCAAGCGCTCCAGCAGTGAGGGCTCTATTAGTGGCAATGGGAGGGCAACTGCAGGGCTCCTCCAGCGGTTGCTTGACCGCCCAGACTCAGCACAGCACGGAGAGCACAAGGCTCACAGGGCCCCTGGCTGGGGTCTGCGGCCCCACACACCCGGAGGCTGACTCCGTGAGAGCCCAGAAGGTGCCTGACAGACGTCATTTCCCTAGTGCTCTCCTCCCCAGCAGAGACGTGTGCAGGTGGTTGGGGCCTGCCCCTGCGTGTCTGGGCTCCCGCCTACAGCCCCAGCTCAGTTGAAGCAGCCCCTGAGCCAAGACCTTCAGGAGGCGCGGGGCCTCCCTGTCGGGAAGCCATGTGCACAGTACGCGGGGATGCGAGCCTCCTTGGGAAGAGTCGAGGGAGCCAAGCCACTTGCACCTGCAATCCCTGCTTGGGCGGAGCTGAGTGCGCCTCCAGTACGGCAGAGCTCTAGCTCTGCTCAGAGGCTGGATCTAGTAAGGTTCCTTGCGCGAGGCAGCTCTGCCCAGTGCGAGACTTGCCCAGGCTTGCCGCGCTGCTAGCCTTCCTGCCCAGGAAGGAGCAGGCTGTGCGATGCTGGGAGAGGCCACTGGCGCCTTCCTGGCCTCAGCTCCGCTCCTGCCTTGCCTTTGCACCTAGTTCAAAGGCGTCCTTTTGGAAGGTTTAGGGGCCGGTGTGTTGCACACTGCCAAGAGGTCCAGCAGTGAGGGCTCTATTAGAGGCAATGGGAGGGCAACTGCAGGGCTCCTCCAGCGGTCGCTTGACCGCCCTGACTCAGCACAGCACGGAGAGCACAAGGCTCACAGTGCCCCTGGCTAGGGTCTGCAGCCCCACACACCGGGCGGCTGACTCCGTGAGCGCCCAGCAGGTGCCTGACAGACGTCATTTCCCTAGTGCTCTCCTCCCCAGCAGAGACGTGTGCAGGTGGTTGGGGCCTGCCCCTGCGTGTCTGGGCTCCGGTCCTCAGCCCCAGCTCAGGGAAGCAGCTCCTGAGTCAAGACCTGTAGGAGGCGCGGGGCGCCCCCGCCTGGAAGCCTAGTGCACAGCATGCGGGAAGCGAGCCTCCTCGGGGGAAGAGGAGGCAGCCCAGCTGCGTGCAGCTGAAATCACTTCTTGGGCGGAGCCGAGTGCGCCCCCAGTACGGCAGAGCTCCAGGTCTGCTCAGAGGCCTAATCTGGTAGAGTTGCTGGCGTGAGGCTGCTCTGCCCTGGGCGAGCCTTGCCCAGACTTGCCTCGCGGCTAGGCTTCCAGTCCAGGAAAGAGCAGGCTGCGCGAGACTGGGAGATGCTACTGGCGCCTTCCTGGCCTCAGCTCCACTCCTGCCTTGCCTTTGCACCTAGTCCCCAGGCCTTCTTGTGGAGGGCTTAGTTGCCGGTGGGTTGCACACTGCCAAGCGCTCCAGCAGTGAGGGCTCTATTAGAGGCAATGGGAGGGCAACTGCAGGGCTCCTCCAGCGGTTGCTTGACCGCCCAGACTCAGCACAGCACGGAGAGCACAAGGCTCACAGGGCCCCTGGCTGGGGTCTGCGGCCCCACACACCCGGAGGCTGACTCCGTGAGCGCCCAGAAGGTGCCTGACAGACGTCATTTCCCTAGTGCTCTCCTCCCCAGCAGAGACGTGTGCAGGTGGTTGGGGCCTGCCCCTGCGTGTCTGGGCTCCCGCCTACAGCCCCAGCTCAGTTGAAGCAGCCCCTGAGCCAAGACCTTCAGGAGGCGCGGGGCCTCCCTGTCGGGAAGCCATGTGCACAGTACGCGGGGATGCGAGCCTCCTTGGGAAGAGTCGAGGGAGCCAAGCCACTTGCACCTGCAATCCCTGCTTGGGCGGAGCTGAGTGCGCCTCCAGTACGGCAGAGCTCTAGCTCTGCTCAGAGGCTGGATCTAGTAAGGTTCCTTGCGCGAGGCAGCTCTGCCCAGTGCGAGACTTGCCCAGGCTTGCCGCGCTGCTAGCCTTCCTGCCCAGGAAGGAGCAGGCTGTGCGATGCTGGGAGAGGCCACTGGCGCCTTCCTGGCCTCAGCTCCGCTCCTGCCTTGCCTTTGCACCCAGGCTTCAGGCGTCCTTGGGGAGGGCTTAGGGGCTGGTGCCTAGCACACTGCTAAGCGCTCCAGCAGTCAGGGCTCTATTAGAGGGAAGGGGAGGGCAACTGCAGGGCTCCTCCAGCGGTTGCTTGGCCGCCCAGACTCAGCGCCACACGGAGAGCACAAGGCTCACAGGGCCCCTGTCTGTGGTCTGCAGCCCCACACACCCGGAGGCTGACTCCGTGGGCGCCCAGAAGTTACCTGACAGACGTCATTTCCCTAGCGCTCTCCTCCCCAGCAGAGACGTGTGCAAGTGGTTGGGGCCAGGCCCTGCGTGTCTGGGCTCCCGCTCCCATCCCCAGCTCAGGGGAAGCAGCCCCTGAGCCAAGACCTGTAGGAGGCGCGGCGCGCCCCCGCATGGAAGCTTAGTGCACAGCATGCGGGAAGCGAGCCTCCTCGGGGGAAGAGGAGGCAGCCCAGCTGCGTGCAGCTGAAATCACTGCTTGGGTGGAGCCGAGTTCGCTTCCAGTACGGCAGAGCTCCAGCTCTGCTCAGAGGCCCGATCTGCCAGAGTTCCTGGCGTGAGGCTGCTCTGGCCTGGGCGAGCCTTGCCCAGACTTGCCTCGCAGTTCGGCTTCCTGACCAGGAAGGAGCAGACTGCGCGAGACTGGGAGACGCGACTGGCTCCTTCCTGGCCTCAGCTCCACTCCTGCCTTGCCTTTGCACCTAGTCCCCGGGCGTCCTTGCGGAGGGCTTAGTTGCCGATGGGTTGCACACTGCCAAGCGCTCCAGCAGTGAGGGCTCTATTAGTGGCAATGGGAGGGCAACTGCAGGGCTCCTCCAGCGGTTGCTTGACCGCCCAGACTCAGCACAGCACGGAGAGCACAAGGCTCACAGGGCCCCTGGCTGGGGTCTGCGGCCCCACACACCCGGAGGCTGACTCCGTGAGAGCCCAGAAGGTGCCTGACAGACGTCATTTCCCTAGTGCTCTCCTCCCCAGCAGAGACGTGTGCAGGTGGTTGGGGCCTGCCCCTGCGTGTCTGGGCTCCCGCCTACAGCCCCAGCTCAGTTGAAGCAGCCCCTGAGCCAAGACCTTCAGGAGGCGCGGGGCCTCCCTGTCGGGAAGCCATGTGCACAGTACGCGGGGATGCGAGCCTCCTTGGGAAGAGTCGAGGGAGCCAAGCCACTTGCACCTGCAATCCCTGCTTGGGCGGAGCTGAGTGCGCCTCCAGTACGGCAGAGCTCTAGCTCTGCTCAGAGGCTGGATCTAGTAAGGTTCCTTGCGCGAGGCAGCTCTGCCCAGTGCGAGACTTGCCCAGGCTTGCCGCGCTGCTAGCCTTCCTGCCCAGGAAGGAGCAGGCTGTGCGATGCTGGGAGAGGCCACTGGCGCCTTCCTGGCCTCAGCTCCGCTCCTGCCTTGCCTTTGCACCTAGTTCAAAGGCGTCCTTTTGGAAGGTTTAGGGGCCGGTGTGTTGCACACTGCCAAGAGGTCCAGCAGTGAGGGCTCTATTAGAGGCAATGGGAGGGCAACTGCAGGGCTCCTCCAGCGGTCGCTTGACCGCCCTGACTCAGCACAGCACGGAGAGCACAAGGCTCACAGTGCCCCTGGCTAGGGTCTGCAGCCCCACACACCGGGCGGCTGACTCCGTGAGCGCCCAGCAGGTGCCTGACAGACGTCATTTCCCTAGTGCTCTCCTCCCCAGCAGAGACGTGTGCAGGTGGTTGGGGCCTGCCCCTGCGTGTCTGGGCTCCGGTCCTCAGCCCCAGCTCAGGGAAGCAGCTCCTGAGTCAAGACCTGTAGGAGGCGCGGGGCGCCCCCGCCTGGAAGCCTAGTGCACAGCATGCGGGAAGCGAGCCTCCTCGGGGGAAGAGGAGGCAGCCCAGCTGCGTGCAGCTGAAATCACTTCTTGGGCGGAGCCGAGTGCGCCCCCAGTACGGCAGAGCTCCAGGTCTGCTCAGAGGCCTAATCTGGTAGAGTTGCTGGCGTGAGGCTGCTCTGCCCTGGGCGAGCCTTGCCCAGACTTGCCTCGCGGCTAGGCTTCCAGTCCAGGAAAGAGCAGGCTGTGCGAGACTGGGAGATGCTACTGGCGCCTTCCTGGCCTCAGCTCCACTCCTGCCTTGCCTTTGCACCTAGTCCCCAGGCCTTCTTGTGGAGGGCTTAGTTGCCGGTGGGTTGCGCACTGCCAAGCGCTCCAGCAGTGAGGGCTCTATTAGAGGCAATGGGAGGGCAACTGCAGGGCTCCTCCAGCGGTTGCTTGACCGCCCAGACTCAGCACAGCACGGAGAGCACAAGGCTCGCAGGGCCCCTGGCTGGGGTCTGCGGCCCCACACACCCGGAGGCTGACTCCGTGAGCGCCCAGAAGGTGCCTGACAGACGTCATTTCCCTAGTGCTCTCCTCCCCAGCAGAGACGTGTGCAGGTGGTTGGGGCCTGCCCCTGCGTGTCTGGGCTCCCGCCTACAGCCCCAGCTCAGTTGAAGCAGCCCCTGAGCCAAGACCTTCAGGAGGCGCGGGGCCTCCCTGTCGGGAAGCCATGTGCACAGTACGCGGGGATGCGAGCCTCCTTGGGAAGAGTCGAGGGAGCCAAGCCACTTGCACCTGCAATCCCTGCTTGGGCGGAGCTGAGTGCGCCTCCAGTACGGCAGAGCTCTAGCTCTGCTCAGAGGCTGGATCTAGTAAGGTTCCTTGCGCGAGGCAGCTCGGCCCAGTGCGAGACTTGCCCAGGCTTGCCGCGCTGCTAGCCTTCCTGCCCAGGAAGGAGCAGGCTGTGCGATGCTGGGAGAGGCCACTGGCGCCTTCCTGGCCTCAGCTCCGCTCCTGCCTTGCCTTTGCACCCAGGCTTCAGGCTTCCTTGTGGAGGGCTTAGGGGCTGGTGCCTAGCACACTGCTAAGCGCTCCAGCAGTCAGGGCTCTATTAGAGGGAAGGGGAGGGCAACTGCAGGGCTCCTCCAGCGGTTGCTTGGCCGCCCAGACTCAGCGACACACGGAGAGCACAAGGCTCACAGGGCCCCTGTCTGTGGTCTGCAGCCCCACACACCCGGAGGCTGACTCCGTGGGCGCCCAGAAGTTACCTGACAGACGTCATTTCCCTAGCGCTCTCCTCCCCAGCAGAGACGTGTGCAAGTGGTTGGGGCCAGGCCCTGCGTGTCTGGGCTCCCGCTCCCATCCCCAGCTCAGGGGAAGCAGCCCCTGAGCCAACACCTGCAGGAGGCGCGGGGCGCCCCCGCCTGGAAGCTTAGTGCACAGCATGCGGGAAGCGAGCCTCCTCGGGGGAAGAGGAGGCAGCCCAGCTGCGTGCAGCTGAAATCACTGCTTGGGTGGAGCCGAGTTCGCTTCCAGTACGGCAGAGCTCCAGCTCTGCTCAGAGGCCCGATCTGCCAGAGTTCCTGGCGTGAGGCTGCTCTGGCCTGGGCGAGCCTTGCCCAGACTTGCCTCGCAGTTCGGCTTCCTGACCAGGAAGGAGTAGACTGCGCGAGACTGGGAGACGCGACTGCCTCCTTCCTGGCCTCAGCTCCACTCCTGCCTTGCCTTTGCACCTAGTCCCCGGGCGTCCTTGCGGAGGGCTTAGTTGCCGATGGGTTGCACACTGCCAAGCGCTCCAGCAGTGAGGGCTCTATTAGTGGCAATGGGAGGGCAACTGCAGGGCTCCTCCAGCGGTTGCTTGACCGCCCAGACTCAGCACAGCACGGAGAGCACAAGGCTCACAGGGCCCCTGGCTGGGGTCTGCGGCCCCACACACCCGGAGGCTGACTCCGTGAGCGCCCAGAAGGTGCCTGACAGACGTCATTTCCCTAGTGCTCTCCTCCCCAGCAGAGACGTGTGCAGGTGGTTGGGGCCTGCCCCTGCGTGTCTGGGCTCCCGCCTACAGCCCCAGCTCAGTTGAAGCAGCCCCTGAGCCAAGACCTTCAGGAGGCGCGGGGCCTCCCTGTCGGGAAGCCATGTGCACAGTACGCGGGGATGCGAGCCTCCTTAGGAAGAGTCGAGGGAGCCAAGCCACTTGCACCTGCAATCCCTGCTTGGGCGGAGCTGAGTGCGCCTCCAGTACGGCAGAGCTCTAGCTCTGCTCAGAGGCTGGATCTAGTAAGGTTCCTTGCGCGAGGCAGCTCTGCCCAGTGCGAGACTTGCCCAGGCTTGCCGCGCTGCTAGCCTTCCTGCCCAGGAAGGAGCAGGCTGTGCGATGCTGGGAGAGGCCACTGGCGCCTTCCTGGCCTCAGCTCCGCTCCTGCCTTGCCTTTGCACCTAGTTCAAAGGCGTCCTTTTGGAAGGCTTAGGGGCCGGTGTGTTGCACACTGCCAAGAGGTCCAGCAGTGAGGGCTTTATTAGAGGCAATGGGAGGGCAACTGCAGGGCTCCTCCAGCGGTCGCTTGACCGCCCTGACTCAGCACAGCACGGAGAGCACAAGGCTCACAGTGCCCCTGGCTAGGGTCTGCAGCCCCACACACCGGGCGGCTGACTCCGTGAGCGCCCAGCAGGTGCCTGACAGACGTCATTTCCCTAGTGCTCTCCTCCCCAGCAGAGACGTGTGCAGGTGGTTGGGGCCTGCCCCTGCGTGTCTGGGCTCCGGTCCTCAGCCCCAGCTCAGGGAAGCAGCTCCTGAGTCAAGACCTGTAGGAGGCGCGGGGCGCCCCCGCCTGGAAGCCTAGTGCACAGCATGCGGGAAGCGAGCCTCCTCGGGGGAAGAGGAGGCAGCCCAGCTGCGTGCAGCTGAAATCACTTCTTGGGCGGAGCCGAGTGCGCCCCCAGTACGGCAGAGCTCCAGGTCTGCTCAGAGGCCTAATCTGGTAGAGTTGCTGGCGTGAGGCTGCTCTGCCCTGGGCGAGCCTTGCCCAGACTTGCCTCGCGGCTAGGCTTCGAGTCCAGGAAAGAGCAGGCTGCGCGAGACTGGGAGATGCTACTGGCGCCTTCCTGGCCTCAGCTCCACTCCTGCCTTGCCTTTGCACCTAGTCCCCAGGCCTTCTTGTGGAGGGCTTAGTTGCCGGTGGGTTGCACACTGCCAAGCGCTCCAGCAGTGAGGGCTCTATTAGAGGCAATGGGAGGGCAACTGCAGGGCTCCTCCAGCGGTTGCTTGACCGCCCAGACTCAGCACAGCACGGAGAGCACAAGGCTCGCAGGGCCCCTGGCTGGGGTCTGCGGCCCCACACACCCGGAGGCTGACTCCGTGAGCGCCCAGAAGGTGCCTGACAGACGTCATTTCCCTAGTGCTCTCCTCCCCAGCAGAGACGTGTGCAGGTGGTTGGGGCCTGCCCCTGCGTGTCTGGGCTCCCGCCTACAGCCCCAGCTCAGTTGAAGCAGCCCCTGAGCCAAGACCTTCAGGAGGCGCGGGGCCTCCCTGTCGGGAAGCCATGTGCACAGTACGCGGGGATGCGAGCCTCCTTGGGAAGAGTCGAGGGAGCCAAGCCACTTGCACCTGCAATCCCTGCTTGGGCGGAGCTGAGTGCGCCTCCAGTACGGCAGAGCTCTAGCTCTGCTCAGAGGCTGGATCTAGTAAGGTTCCTTGCGCGAGGCAGCTCTGCCCAGTGCGAGACTTGCCCAGGCTTGCCGCGCTGCTAGCCTTCCTGCCCAGGAAGGAGCAGGCTGTGCGATGCTGGGAGAGGCCACTGGCGCCTTCCTGGCCTCAGCTCCGCTCCTGCCTTGCCTTTGCACCCAGGCTTCAGGCGTCCTTGGGGAGGGCTTAGGGGCTGGTGCCTAGCACACTGCTAAGCGCTCCAGCAGTCAGGGCTCTATTAGAGGGAAGGGGAGGGCAACTGCAGGGCTCCTCCAGCGGTTGCTTGGCCGCCCAGACTCAGCGCCACACGGAGAGCACAAGGCTCACAGGGCCCCTGTCTGTGGTCTGCAGCCCCACACACCCGGAGGCTGACTCCGTGGGCGCCCAGAAGTTACCTGACAGACGTCATTTCCCTAGCACTCTCCTCCCCAGCAGAGACGTGTGCAAGTGTTTGGGGCCAGGCCCTGCGTGTCTGGGCTCCCGCTCCCATCCCCAGCTCAGGGGAAGCAGCCCCTGAGCCAACACCTGCAGGAGGCGCGGGGCGCCCCCGCCTGGAAGCTTAGTGCACAGCATGCGGGAAGCGAGCCTCCTCGGGGGAAGAGGAGGCAGCCCAGCTGCGTGCAGCTGAAATCACTGCTTGGGTGGAGCCGAGTTCGCTTCCAGTACGGCAGAGCTCCAGCTCTGCTCAGAGGCCCGATCTGCCAGAGTTCCTGGCGTGAGGCTGCTCTGGCCTGGGCGAGCCTTGCCCAGACTTGCCTCGCAGTTCGGCTTCCTGACCAGGAAGGAGTAGACTGCGCGAGACTGGGAGACGCGACTGCCTCCTTCCTGGCCTCAGCTCCACTCCTGCCTTGCCTTTGCACCTAGTCCCCGGGCGTCCTTGCGGAGGGCTTAGTTGCCGATGGGTTGCACACTGCCAAGCGCTCCAGCAGTGAGGGCTCTATTAGTGGCAATGGGAGGGCAACTGCAGGGCTCCTCCAGCGGTTGCTTGACCGCCCAGACTCAGCACAGCACGGAGAGCACAAGGCTCACAGGGCCCCTGGCTGGGGTCTGCGGCCCCACACACCCGGAGGCTGACTCCGTGAGCGCCCAGAAGGTGCCTGACAGACGTCATTTCCCTAGTGCTCTCCTCCCCAGCAGAGACGTGTGCAGGTGGTTGGGGCCTGCCCCTGCGTGTCTGGGCTCCCGCCTACAGCCCCAGCTCAGTTGAAGCAGCCCCTGAGCCAAGACCTTCAGGAGGCGCGGGGCCTCCCTGTCGGGAAGCCATGTGCACAGTACGCGGGGATGCGAGCCTCCTTGGGAAGAGTCGAGGGAGCCAAGCCACTTGCACCTGCAATCCCTGCTTGGGCGGAGCTGAGTGCGCCTCCAGTACGGCAGAGCTCTAGCTCTGCTCAGAGGCTGGATCTAGTAAGGTTCCTTGCGCGAGGCAGCTCTGCCCAGTGCGAGACTTGCCCAGGCTTGCCGCGCTGCTAGCCTTCCTGCCCAGGAAGGAGCAGGCTGTGCGATGCTGGGAGAGGCCACTGGCGCCTTCCTGGCCTCAGCTCCGCTCCTGCCTTGCCTTTGAACCTAGTTCAAAGGCGTCCTTTTGGAAGGCTTAGGGGCCGGTGTGTTGCACACTGCCAAGAGGTCCAGCAGTGAGGGCTCTATTAGAGGCAATGGGAGGGCAACTGCAGGGCTCCTCCAGCGGTCGCTTGACCGCCCTGACTCAGCACAGCACGGAGAGCACAAGGCTCACAGTGCCCCTGGCTAGGGTCTGCAGCCCCACACACCGGGCGGCTTACTCCGTGAGCGCCCAGCAGGTGCCTGACAGACGTCATTTCCCTAGTGCTCTCCTCCCCAGCAGAGACGTGTGCAGGTGGTTGGGGCCTGCCCCTGCGTGTCTGGGCTCCGGTCCTCAGCCCCAGCTCAGGGAAGCAGCTCCTGAGTCAAGACCTGTAGGAGGCGCGGGGCGCCCCCGCCTGGAAGCCTAGTGCACAGCATGCGGGAAGCGAGCCTCCTCGGGGGAAGAGGAGGCAGCCCAGCTGCGTGCAGCTGAAATCACTTCTTGGGCGGAGCCGAGTGCGCCCCCAGTACGGCAGAGCTCCAGGTCTGCTCAGAGGCCTAATCTGGTAGAGTTGCTGGCGTGAGGCTGCTCTGCCCTGGGCGAGCCTTGCCCAGACTTGCCTCGCGGCTAGGCTTCGAGTCCAGGAAAGAGCAGGCTGCGCGAGACTGGGAGATGCTACTGGCGCCTTCCTGGCCTCAGCTCCACTCCTGCCTTGCCTTTGCACCTAGTCCCCAGGCCTTCTTGTGGAGGGCTTAGTTGCCGGTGGGTTGCACACTGCCAAGCGCTCCAGCAGTGAGGGCTCTATTAGAGGCAATGGGAGGGCAACTGCAGGGCTCCTCCAGCGGTTGCTTGACCGCCCAGACTCAGCACAGCACGGAGAGCACAAGGCTCGCAGGGCCCCTGGCTGGGGTCTGCGGCCCCACACACCCGGAGGCTGACTCCGTGAGCGCCCAGAAGGTGCCTGACAGACGTCATTTCCCTAGTGCTCTCCTCCCCAGCAGAGACGTGTGCAGGTGGTTGGGGCCTGCCCCTGCGTGTCTGGGCTCCCGCCTACAGCCCCAGCTCAGTTGAAGCAGCCCCTGAGCCAAGACCTTCAGGAGGCGCGGGGCCTCCCTGTCGGGAAGCCATGTGCACAGTACGCGGGGATGCGAGCCTCCTTGGGAAGAGTCGAGGGAGCCAAGCCACTTGCACCTGCAATCCCTGCTTGGGCGGAGCTGAGTGCGCCTCCAGTACGGCAGAGCTCTAGCTCTGCTCAGAGGCTGGATCTAGTAAGGTTCCTTGCGCGAGGCAGCTCTGCCCAGTGCGAGACTTGCCCAGGCTTGCCGCGCTGCTAGCCTTCCTGCCCAGGAAGGAGCAGGCTGTGCGATGCTGGGAGAGGCCACTGGCGCCTTCCTGGCCTCAGCTCCGCTCCTGCCTTGCCTTTGCACCTAGTTCAAAGGCGTCCTTTTGGAAGGTTTAGGGGCCGGTGTGTTGCACACTGCCAAGAGGTCCAGCAGTGAGGGCTCTATTAGAGGCAATGGGAGGGCAACTGCAGGGCTCCTCCAGCGGTCGCTTGACCGCCCTGACTCAGCACAGCACGGAGAGCACAAGGCTCACAGTGCCCCTGGCTAGGGTCTGCAGCCCCACACACCGGGCGGCTGACTCCGTGAGCGCCCAGCAGGTGCCTGACAGACGTCATTTCCCTAGTGCTCTCCTCCCCAGCAGAGACGTGTGCAGGTGGTTGGGGCCTGCCCCTGCGTGTCTGGGCTCCGGTCCTCAGCCCCAGCTCAGGGAAGCAGCTCCTGAGTCAAGACCTGTAGGAGGCGCGGGGCGCCCCCGCCTGGAAGCCTAGTGCACAGCATGCGGGAAGCGAGCCTCCTCGGGGGAAGAGGAGGCAGCCCAGCTGCGTGCAGCTGAAATCACTTCTTGGGCGGAGCCGAGTGCGCCCCCAGTACGGCAGAGCTCCAGGTCTGCTCAGAGGCCTAATCTGGTAGAGTTGCTGGCGTGAGGCTGCTCTGCCCTGGGCGAGCCTTGCCCAGACTTGCCTCGCGGCTAGGCTTCCAGTCCAGGAAAGAGCAGGCTGTGCGAGACTGGGAGATGCTACTGGCGCCTTCCTGGCCTCAGCTCCACTCCTGCCTTGCCTTTGCACCTAGTCCCCAGGCCTTCTTGTGGAGGGCTTAGTTGCTGGTGGGTTGCACACTGCCAAGCGCTCCAGCAGTGAGGGCTCTATTAGAGGCAATGGGAGGGCAACTCCTGGGCTCCTCCAGCGGTTGCTTGACCGCCCAGACTCAGCACAGCACGGAGAGCACAAGGCTCGCAGGGCCCCTGGCTGGGGTCTGCGGCCCCACACACCCGGAGGCTGACTCCGTGAGCGCCCAGAAGGTGCCTGACAGACGTCATTTCCCTAGTGCTCTCCTCCCCAGCAGAGACGTGTGCAGGTGGTTGGGGCCTGCCCCTGCGTGTCTGGGCTCCCGCCTACAGCCCCAGCTCAGTTGAAGCAGCCCCTGAGCCAAGACCTTCAGGAGGCGCGGGGCCTCCCTGTCGGGAAGCCATGTGCACAGTACGCGGGGATGCGAGCCTCCTTGGGAAGAGTCGAGGGAGCCAAGCCACTTGCACCTGCAATCCCTGCTTGGGCGGAGCTGAGTGCGCCTCCAGTACGGCAGAGCTCTAGCTCTGCTCAGAGGCTGGATCTAGTAAGGTTCCTTGTGCGAGGCAGCTCTGCCCAGTGCGAGACTTGCCCAGGCTTGCCGCGCTGCTAGCCTTCCTGCCCAGGAAGGAGCAGGCTGTGCGATGCTGGGAGAGGCCACTGGCGCCTTCCTGGCCTCAGCTCCGCTCCTGCCTTGCCTTTGCACCTAGTTCAAAGGCGTCCTTTTGGAAGGTTTAGGGGCCGGTGTGTTGCACACTGCCAAGAGGTCCAGCAGTGAGGGCTCTATTAGAGGCAATGGGAGGGCAACTGCAGGGCTCCTCCAGCGGTCGCTTGACCGCCCTGACTCAGCACAGCACGGAGAGCACAAGGCTCACAGTGCCCCTGGCTAGGGTCTGCAGCCCCACACACCGGGCGGCTGACTCCGTGAGCGCCCAGCAGGTGCCTGACAGACGTCATTTCCCTAGTGCTCTCCTCCCCAGCAGAGACGTGTGCAGGTGGTTGGGGCCTGCCCCTGCGTGTCTGGGCTCCGGTCCTCAGCCCCAGCTCAGGGAAGCAGCTCCTGAGTCAAGACCTGTAGGAGGCGCGGGGCGCCCCCGCCTGGAAGCCTAGTGCACAGCATGCGGGAAGCGAGCCTCCTCGGGGGAAGAGGAGGCAGCCCAGCTGCGTGCAGCTGAAATCACTTCTTGGGCGGAGCCGAGTGCGCCCCCAGTACGGCAGAGCTCCAGGTCTGCTCAGAGGCCTAATCTGGTAGAGTTGCTGGCGTGAGGCTGCTCTGCCCTGGGCGAGCCTTGCCCAGACTTGCCTCGCGGCTAGGCTTCCAGTCCAGGAAAGAGCAGGCTGTGCGAGACTGGGAGATGCTACTGGCGCCTTCCTGGCCTCAGCTCCACTCCTGCCTTGCCTTTGCACCTAGTCCCCAGGCCTTCTTGTGGAGGGCTTAGTTGCTGGTGGGTTGCACACTGCCAAGCGCTCCAGCAGTGAGGGCTCTATTAGAGGCAATGGGAGGGCAACTCCTGGGCTCCTCCAGCGGTTGCTTGACCGCCCAGACTCAGCACAGCACGGAGAGCACAAGGCTCACAGGGCCCCTGGCTGGGGTCTGCGGCCCCACACACCCGGAGGCTGACTCCGTGAGCGCCCAGAAGGTGCCTGACAGACGTCATTTCCCTAGTGCTCTCCTCCCCAGCAGAGACGTGTGCAGGTGGTTGGGGCCTGGCCCTGCGTGTCTGGGCTCCCGCCTACAGCCCCAGCTCAGTTGAAGCAGCCCCTGAGCCAAGACCTTCAGGAGGCGCGGGGCCTCCCTGTCGGGAAGCCATGTGCACAGTACGCGGGGATGCGAGCCTCCTTGGGAAGAGTCGAGGGAGCCAAGCCACTTGCACCTGCAATCCCTGCTTGGGCGGAGCTGAGTGCGCCTCCAGTACGGCAGAGCTCTAGCTCTGCTCAGAGGCTGGATCTAGTAAGGTTCCTTGCGCGAGGCAGCTCTGCCCAGTGCGAGACTTGCCCAGGCTTGCCGCGCTGCTAGCCTTCCTGCCCAGGAAGGAGCAGGCTGTGCGATGCTGGGAGAGGCCACTGGCGCCTTCCTGGCCTCAGCTCCGCTCCTGCCTTGCCTTTGCACCCAGGCTTCAGGCTTCCTTGTGGAGGGCTTAGGGGCTGGTGCCTAGCACACTGCTAAGCGCTCCAGCAGTCAGGGCTCTATTAGAGGGAAGGGGAGGGCAACTGCAGGGCTCCTCCAGCGGTTGCTTGGCCGCCCAGACTCAGCGCCACACGGAGAGCACAAGGCTCACAGGGCCCCTGTCTGTGGTCTGCAGCCCCACACACCCGGAGGCTGACTCCGTGGGCGCCCAGAAGTTACCTGACAGACGTCATTTCCCTAGCGCTCTCCTCCCCAGCAGAGACGTGTGCAAGTGGTTGGGGCCAGGCCCTGCGTGTCTGGGCTCCCGCTCCCATCCCCAGCTCAGGGGAAGCAGCCCCTGAGCCAAGACCTGCAGGAGGCGCGGGGCGCCCCCGCCTGGAAGCTTAGTGCACAGCATGCGGGAAGCGAGCCTCCTCGGGGGAAGAGGAGGCAGCCCAGCTGCGTGCAGCTGAAATCACTGCTTGGGTGGAGCCGAGTTCGCTTCCAGTACGGCAGAGCTCCAGCTCTGCTCAGAGGCCCGATCTGCCAGAGTTCCTGGCGTGAGGCTGCTCTGGCCTGGGCGAGCCTTGCCCAGACTTGCCTCGCAGTTCGGCTTCCTGACCAGGAAGGAGTAGACTGCGCGAGACTGGGAGACGCGACTGCCTCCTTCCTGGCCTCAGCTCCACTCCTGCCTTGCCTTTGCACCTAGTCCCCGGGCGTCCTTGCGGAGGGCTTAGTTGCCGATGGGTTGCACACTGCCAAGCGCTCCAGCAGTGAGGGCTCTATTAGTGGCAATGGGAGGGCAACTGCAGGGCTCCTCCAGCGGTTGCTTGACCGCCCAGACTCAGCACAGCACGGAGAGCACAAGGCTCACAGGGCCCCTGGCTGGGGTCTGCGGCCCCACACACCCGGAGGCTGACTCCGTGAGCGCCCAGAAGGTGCCTGACAGACGTCATTTCCCTAGTGCTCTCCTCCCCAGCAGAGACGTGTGCAGGTGGTTGGGGCCTGCCCCTGCGTGTCTGGGCTCCCGCCTACAGCCCCAGCTCAGTTGAAGCAGCCCCTGAGCCAAGACCTTCAGGAGGCGCGGGGCCTCCCTGTCGGGAAGCCATGTGCACAGTACGCGGGGATGCGAGCCTCCTTGGGAAGAGTCGAGGGAGCCAAGCCACTTGCACCTGCAATCCCTGCTTGGGCGGAGCTGAGTGCGCCTCCAGTACGGCAGAGCTCTAGCTCTGCTCAGAGGCTGGATCTAGTAAGGTTCCTTGCGCGAGGCAGCTCTGCCCAGTGCGAGACTTGCCCAGGCTTGCCGCGCTGCTAGCCTTCCTGCCCAGGAAGGAGCAGGCTGTGCGATGCTGGGAGAGGCCACTGGCGCCTTCCTGGCCTCAGCTCCGCTCCTGCCTTGCCTTTGCACCTAGTTCAAAGGCGTCCTTTTGGAAGGCTTAGGGGCCGGTGTGTTGCACACTGCCAAGAGGTCCAGCAGTGAGGGCTTTATTAGAGGCAATGGGAGGGCAACTGCAGGGCTCCTCCAGCGGTCGCTTGACCGCCCTGACTCAGCACAGCACGGAGAGCACAAGGCTCACAGTGCCCCTGGCTAGGGTCTGCAGCCCCACACACCGGGCGGCTGACTCCGTGAGCGCCCAGCAGGTGCCTGACAGACGTCATTTCCCTAGTGCTCTCCTCCCCAGCAGAGACGTGTGCAGGTGGTTGGGGCCTGCCCCTGCGTGTCTGGGCTCCGGTCCTCAGCCCCAGCTCAGGGAAGCAGCTCCTGAGTCAAGACCTGTAGGAGGCGCGGGGCGCCCCCGCCTGGAAGCCTAGTGCACAGCATGCGGGAAGCGAGCCTCCTCGGGGGAAGAGGAGGCAGCCCAGCTGCGTGCAGCTGAAATCACTTCTTGGGCGGAGCCGAGTGCGCCCCCAGTACGGCAGAGCTCCAGGTCTGCTCAGAGGCCTAATCTGGTAGAGTTGCTGGCGTGAGGCTGCTCTGCCCTGGGCGAGCCTTGCCCAGACTTGCCTCGCGGCTAGGCTTCGAGTCCAGGAAAGAGCAGGCTGCGCGAGACTGGGAGATGCTACTGGCGCCTTCCTGGCCTCAGCTCCACTCCTGCCTTGCCTTTGCACCTAGTCCCCAGGCCTTCTTGTGGAGGGCTTAGTTGCCGGTGGGTTGCACACTGCCAAGCGCTCCAGCAGTGAGGGCTCTATTAGAGGCAATGGGAGGGCAACTGCAGGGCTCCTCCAGCGGTTGCTTGACCGCCCAGACTCAGCACAGCACGGAGAGCACAAGGCTCGCAGGGCCCCTGGCTGGGGTCTGCGGCCCCACACACCCGGAGGCTGACTCCGTGAGCGCCCAGAAGGTGCCTGACAGACGTCATTTCCCTAGTGCTCTCCTCCCCAGCAGAGACGTGTGCAGGTGGTTGGGGCCTGCCCCTGCGTGTCTGGGCTCCCGCCTACAGCCCCAGCTCAGTTGAAGCAGCCCCTGAGCCAAGACCTTCAGGAGGCGCGGGGCCTCCCTGTCGGGAAGCCATGTGCACAGTACGCGGGGATGCGAGCCTCCTTGGGAAGAGTCGAGGGAGCCAAGCCACTTGCACCTGCAATCCCTGCTTGGGCGGAGCTGAGTGCGCCTCCAGTACGGCAGAGCTCTAGCTCTGCTCAGAGGCTGGATCTAGTAAGGTTCCTTGCGCGAGGCAGCTCTGCCCAGTGCGAGACTTGCCCAGGCTTGCCGCGCTGCTAGCCTTCCTGCCCAGGAAGGAGCAGGCTGTGCGATGCTGGGAGAGGCCACTGGCGCCTTCCTGGCCTCAGCTCCGCTCCTGCCTTGCCTTTGCACCTAGTTCAAAGGCGTCCTTTTGGAAGGCTTAGGGGCCGGTGTGTTGCACACTGCCAAGAGGTCCAGCAGTGAGGGCTTTATTAGAGGCAATGGGAGGGCAACTGCAGGGCTCCTCCAGCGGTCGCTTGACCGCCCTGACTCAGCACAGCACGGAGAGCACAAGGCTCACAGTGCCCCTGGCTAGGGTCTGCAGCCCCACACACCGGGCGGCTGACTCCGTGAGCGCCCAGCAGGTGCCTGACAGACGTCATTTCCCTAGTGCTCTCCTCCCCAGCAGAGACGTGTGCAGGTGGTTGGGGCCTGCCCCTGCGTGTCTGGGCTCCGGTCCTCAGCCCCAGCTCAGGGAAGCAGCTCCTGAGTCAAGACCTGTAGGAGGCGCGGGGCGCCCCCGCCTGGAAGCCTAGTGCACAGCATGCGGGAAGCGAGCCTCCTCGGGGGAAGAGGAGGCAGCCCAGCTGCGTGCAGCTGAAATCACTTCTTGGGCGGAGCCGAGTGCGCCCCCAGTACGGCAGAGCTCCAGGTCTGCTCAGAGGCCTAATCTGGTAGAGTTGCTGGCGTGAGGCTGCTCTGCCCTGGGCGAGCCTTGCCCAGACTTGCCTCGCGGCTAGGCTTCGAGTCCAGGAAAGAGCAGGCTGCGCGAGACTGGGAGATGCTACTGGCGCCTTCCTGGCCTCAGCTCCACTCCTGCCTTGCCTTTGCACCTAGTCCCCAGGCCTTCTTGTGGAGGGCTTAGTTGCCGGTGGGTTGCACACTGCCAAGCGCTCCAGCAGTGAGGGCTCTATTAGAGGCAATGGGAGGGCAACTGCAGGGCTCCTCCAGCGGTTGCTTGACCGCCCAGACTCAGCACAGCACGGAGAGCACAAGGCTCACAGGGCCCCTGGCTGGGGTCTGCGGCCCCACACACCCGGAGGCTGACTCCGTGAGCGCCCAGAAGGTGCCTGACAGACGTCATTTCCCTAGTGCTCTCCTCCCCAGCAGAGACGTGTGCAGGTGGTTGGGGCCTGCCCCTGCGTGTCTGGGCTCCCGCCTACAGCCCCAGCTCAGTTGAAGCAGCCCCTGAGCCAAGACCTTCAGGAGGCGCGGGGCCTCCCTGTCGGGAAGCCATGTGCACAGTACGCGGGGATGCGAGCCTCCTTGGGAAGAGTCGAGGGAGCCAAGCCACTTGCACCTGCAATCCCTGCTTGGGCGGAGCTGAGTGCGCCTCCAGTACGGCAGAGCTCTAGCTCTGCTCAGAGGCTGGATCTAGTAAGGTTCCTTGCGCGAGGCAGCTCTGCCCAGTGCGAGACTTGCCCAGGCTTGCCGCGCTGCTAGCCTTCCTGCCCAGGAAGGAGCAGGCTGTGCGATGCTGGGAGAGGCCACTGGCGCCTTCCTGGCCTCAGCTCCGCTCCTGCCTTGCCTTTGCACCCAGGCTTCAGGCTTCCTTGTGGAGGGCTTAGGGGCTGGTGCCTAGCACACTGCTAAGCGCTCCAGCAGTCAGGGCTCTATTAGAGGGAAGGGGAGGGCAACTGCAGGGCTCCTCCAGCGGTTGCTTGGCCGCCCAGACTCAGCGCCACACGGAGAGCACAAGGCTCACAGGGCCCCTGTCTGTGGTCTGCAGCCCCACACACCCGGAGGCTGACTCCGTGGGCGCCCAGAAGTTACCTGACAGACGTCATTTCCCTAGCGCTCTCCTCCCCAGCAGAGACGTGTGCAAGTGGTTGGGGCCAGGCCCTGCGTGTCTGGGCTCCCGCTCCCATCCCCAGCTCAGGGGAAGCAGCCCCTGAGCCAAGACCTGCAGGAGGCGCGGGGCGCCCCCGCCTGGAAGCTTAGTGCACAGCATGCGGGAAGCGAGCCTCCTCGGGGGAAGAGGAGGCAGCCCAGCTGCGTGCAGCTGAAATCACTGCTTGGGTGGAGCCGAGTTCGCTTCCAGTACGGCAGAGCTCCAGCTCTGCTCAGAGGCCCGATCTGCCAGAGTTCCTGGCGTGAGGCTGCTCTGGCCTGGGCGAGCCTTGCCCAGACTTGCCTCGCAGTTCGGCTTCCTGACCAGGAAGGAGTAGACTGCGCGAGACTGGGAGACGCGACTGCCTCCTTCCTGGCCTCAGCTCCACTCCTGCCTTGCCTTTGCACCTAGTCCCCGGGCGTCCTTGCGGAGGGCTTAGTTGCCGATGGGTTGCACACTGCCAAGCGCTCCAGCAGTGAGGGCTCTATTAGTGGCAATGGGAGGGCAACTGCAGGGCTCCTCCAGCGGTTGCTTGACCGCCCAGACTCAGCACAGCACGGAGAGCACAAGGCTCACAGGGCCCCTGGCTGGGGTCTGCGGCCCCACACACCCGGAGGCTGACTCCGTGAGCGCCCAGAAGGTGCCTGACAGACGTCATTTCCCTAGTGCTCTCCTCCCCAGCAGAGACGTGTGCAGGTGGTTGGGGCCTGCCCCTGCGTGTCTGGGCTCCCGCCTACAGCCCCAGCTCAGTTGAAGCAGCCCCTGAGCCAAGACCTTCAGGAGGCGCGGGGCCTCCCTGTCGGGAAGCCATGTGCACAGTACGCGGGGATGCGAGCCTCCTTAGGAAGAGTCGAGGGAGCCAAGCCACTTGCACCTGCAATCCCTGCTTGGGCGGAGCTGAGTGCGCCTCCAGTACGGCAGAGCTCTAGCTCTGCTCAGAGGCTGGATCTAGTAAGGTTCCTTGCGCGAGGCAGCTCTGCCCAGTGCGAGACTTGCCCAGGCTTGCCGCGCTGCTAGCCTTCCTGCCCAGGAAGGAGCAGGCTGTGCGATGCTGGGAGAGGCCACTGGCGCCTTCCTGGCCTCAGCTCCGCTCCTGCCTTGCCTTTGCACCTAGTTCAAAGGCGTCCTTTTGGAAGGCTTAGGGGCCGGTGTGTTGCACACTGCCAAGAGGTCCAGCAGTGAGGGCTTTATTAGAGGCAATGGGAGGGCAACTGCAGGGCTCCTCCAGCGGTCGCTTGACCGCCCTGACTCAGCACAGCACGGAGAGCACAAGGCTCACAGTGCCCCTGGCTAGGGTCTGCAGCCCCACACACCGGGCGGCTGACTCCGTGAGCGCCCAGCAGGTGCCTGACAGACGTCATTTCCCTAGTGCTCTCCTCCCCAGCAGAGACGTGTGCAGGTGGTTGGGGCCTGCCCCTGCGTGTCTGGGCTCCGGTCCTCAGCCCCAGCTCAGGGAAGCAGCTCCTGAGTCAAGACCTGTAGGAGGCGCGGGGCGCCCCCGCCTGGAAGCTTAGTGCACAGCATGCGGGAAGCGAGCCTCCTCGGGGGAAGAGGAGGCAGCCCAGCTGCGTGCAGCTGAAATCACTTCTTGGGCGGAGCCGAGTGCGCCCCCAGTACGGCAGAGCTCCAGGTCTGCTCAGAGGCCTAATCTGGTAGAGTTGCTGGCGTGAGGCTGCTCTGCCCTGGGCGAGCCTTGCCCAGACTTGCCTCGCGGCTAGGCTTCGAGTCCAGGAAAGAGCAGGCTGCGCGAGACTGGGAGATGCTACTGGCGCCTTCCTGGCCTCAGCTCCACTCCTGCCTTGCCTTTGCACCTAGTCCCCAGGCCTTCTTGTGGAGGGCTTAGTTGCCGGTGGGTTGCACACTGCCAAGCGCTCCAGCAGTGAGGGCTCTATTAGAGGCAATGGGAGGGCAACTGCAGGGCTCCTCCAGCGGTTGCTTGACCGCCCAGACTCAGCACAGCACGGAGAGCACAAGGCTCGCAGGGCCCCTGGCTGGGGTCTGCGGCCCCACACACCCGGAGGCTGACTCCGTGAGCGCCCAGAAGGTGCCTGACAGACGTCATTTCCCTAGTGCTCTCCTCCCCAGCAGAGACGTGTGCAGGTGGTTGGGGCCTGCCCCTGCGTGTCTGGGCTCCCGCCTACAGCCCCAGCTCAGTTGAAGCAGCCCCTGAGCCAAGACCTTCAGGAGGCGCGGGGCCTCCCTGTCGGGAAGCCATGTGCACAGTACGCGGGGATGCGAGCCTCCTTGGGAAGAGTCGAGGGAGCCAAGCCACTTGCACCTGCAATCCCTGCTTGGGCGGAGCTGAGTGCGCCTCCAGTACGGCAGAGCTCTAGCTCTGCTCAGAGGCTGGATCTAGTAAGGTTCCTTGCGCGAGGCAGCTCTGCCCAGTGCGAGACTTGCCCAGGCTTGCCGCGCTGCTAGCCTTCCTGCCCAGGAAGGAGCAGGCTGTGCGATGCTGGGAGAGGCCACTGGCGCCTTCCTGGCCTCAGCTCCGCTCCTGCCTTGCCTTTGCACCCAGGCTTCAGGCGTCCTTGGGGAGGGCTTAGGGGCTGGTGCCTAGCACACTGCTAAGCGCTCCAGCAGTCAGGGCTCTATTAGAGGGAAGGGGAGGGCAACTGCAGGGCTCCTCCAGCGGTTGCTTGGCCGCCCAGACTCAGCGCCACACGGAGAGCACAAGGCTCACAGGGCCCCTGTCTGTGGTCTGCAGCCCCACACACCCGGAGGCTGACTCCGTGGGCGCCCAGAAGTTACCTGACAGACGTCATTTCCCTAGCACTCTCCTCCCCAGCAGAGACGTGTGCAAGTGTTTGGGGCCAGGCCCTGCGTGTCTGGGCTCCCGCTCCCATCCCCAGCTCAGGGGAAGCAGCCCCTGAGCCAACACCTGCAGGAGGCGCGGGGCGCCCCCGCCTGGAAGCTTAGTGCACAGCATGCGGGAAGCGAGCCTCCTCGGGGGAAGAGGAGGCAGCCCAGCTGCGTGCAGCTGAAATCACTGCTTGGGTGGAGCCGAGTTCGCTTCCAGTACGGCAGAGCTCCAGCTCTGCTCAGAGGCCCGATCTGCCAGAGTTCCTGGCGTGAGGCTGCTCTGGCCTGGGCGAGCCTTGCCCAGACTTGCCTCGCAGTTCGGCTTCCTGACCAGGAAGGAGTAGACTGCGCGAGACTGGGAGACGCGACTGCCTCCTTCCTGGCCTCAGCTCCACTCCTGCCTTGCCTTTGCACCTAGTCCCCGGGCGTCCTTGCGGAGGGCTTAGTTGCCGATGGGTTGCACACTGCCAAGCGCTCCAGCAGTGAGGGCTCTATTAGTGGCAATGGGAGGGCAACTGCAGGGCTCCTCCAGCGGTTGCTTGACCGCCCAGACTCAGCACAGCACGGAGAGCACAAGGCTCACAGGGCCCCTGGCTGGGGTCTGCGGCCCCACACACCCGGAGGCTGACTCCGTGAGCGCCCAGAAGGTGCCTGACAGACGTCATTTCCCTAGTGCTCTCCTCCCCAGCAGAGACGTGTGCAGGTGGTTGGGGCCTGCCCCTGCGTGTCTGGGCTCCCGCCTACAGCCCCAGCTCAGTTGAAGCAGCCCCTGAGCCAAGACCTTCAGGAGGCGCGGGGCCTCCCTGTCGGGAAGCCATGTGCACAGTACGCGGGGATGCGAGCCTCCTTGGGAAGAGTCGAGGGAGCCAAGCCACTTGCACCTGCAATCCCTGCTTGGGCGGAGCTGAGTGCGCCTCCAGTACGGCAGAGCTCTAGCTCTGCTCAGAGGCTGGATCTAGTAAGGTTCCTTGCGCGAGGCAGCTCTGCCCAGTGCGAGACTTGCCCAGGCTTGCCGCGCTGCTAGCCTTCCTGCCCAGGAAGGAGCAGGCTGTGCGATGCTGGGAGAGGCCACTGGCGCCTTCCTGGCCTCAGCTCCGCTCCTGCCTTGCCTTTGAACCTAGTTCAAAGGCGTCCTTTTGGAAGGCTTAGGGGCCGGTGTGTTGCACACTGCCAAGAGGTCCAGCAGTGAGGGCTCTATTAGAGGCAATGGGAGGGCAACTGCAGGGCTCCTCCAGCGGTCGCTTGACCGCCCTGACTCAGCACAGCACGGAGAGCACAAGGCTCACAGTGCCCCTGGCTAGGGTCTGCAGCCCCACACACCGGGCGGCTTACTCCGTGAGCGCCCAGCAGGTGCCTGACAGACGTCATTTCCCTAGTGCTCTCCTCCCCAGCAGAGACGTGTGCAGGTGGTTGGGGCCTGCCCCTGCGTGTCTGGGCTCCGGTCCTCAGCCCCAGCTCAGGGAAGCAGCTCCTGAGTCAAGACCTGTAGGAGGCGCGGGGCGCCCCCGCCTGGAAGCCTAGTGCACAGCATGCGGGAAGCGAGCCTCCTCGGGGGAAGAGGAGGCAGCCCAGCTGCGTGCAGCTGAAATCACTTCTTGGGCGGAGCCGAGTGCGCCCCCAGTACGGCAGAGCTCCAGGTCTGCTCAGAGGCCTAATCTGGTAGAGTTGCTGGCGTGAGGCTGCTCTGCCCTGGGCGAGCCTTGCCCAGACTTGCCTCGCGGCTAGGCTTCGAGTCCAGGAAAGAGCAGGCTGCGCGAGACTGGGAGATGCTACTGGCGCCTTCCTGGCCTCAGCTCCACTCCTGCCTTGCCTTTGCACCTAGTCCCCAGGCCTTCTTGTGGAGGGCTTAGTTGCCGGTGGGTTGCACACTGCCAAGCGCTCCAGCAGTGAGGGCTCTATTAGAGGCAATGGGAGGGCAACTGCAGGGCTCCTCCAGCGGTTGCTTGACCGCCCAGACTCAGCACAGCACGGAGAGCACAAGGCTCGCAGGGCCCCTGGCTGGGGTCTGCGGCCCCACACACCCGGAGGCTGACTCCGTGAGCGCCCAGAAGGTGCCTGACAGACGTCATTTCCCTAGTGCTCTCCTCCCCAGCAGAGACGTGTGCAGGTGGTTGGGGCCTGCCCCTGCGTGTCTGGGCTCCCGCCTACAGCCCCAGCTCAGTTGAAGCAGCCCCTGAGCCAAGACCTTCAGGAGGCGCGGGGCCTCCCTGTCGGGAAGCCATGTGCACAGTACGCGGGGATGCGAGCCTCCTTGGGAAGAGTCGAGGGAGCCAAGCCACTTGCACCTGCAATCCCTGCTTGGGCGGAGCTGAGTGCGCCTCCAGTACGGCAGAGCTCTAGCTCTGCTCAGAGGCTGGATCTAGTAAGGTTCCTTGCGCGAGGCAGCTCTGCCCAGTGCGAGACTTGCCCAGGCTTGCCGCGCTGCTAGCCTTCCTGCCCAGGAAGGAGCAGGCTGTGCGATGCTGGGAGAGGCCACTGGCGCCTTCCTGGCCTCAGCTCCGCTCCTGCCTTGCCTTTGCACCTAGTTCAAAGGCGTCCTTTTGGAAGGTTTAGGGGCCGGTGTGTTGCACACTGCCAAGAGGTCCAGCAGTGAGGGCTCTATTAGAGGCAATGGGAGGGCAACTGCAGGGCTCCTCCAGCGGTCGCTTGACCGCCCTGACTCAGCACAGCACGGAGAGCACAAGGCTCACAGTGCCCCTGGCTAGGGTCTGCAGCCCCACACACCGGGCGGCTGACTCCGTGAGCGCCCAGCAGGTGCCTGACAGACGTCATTTCCCTAGTGCTCTCCTCCCCAGCAGAGACGTGTGCAGGTGGTTGGGGCCTGCCCCTGCGTGTCTGGGCTCCGGTCCTCAGCCCCAGCTCAGGGAAGCAGCTCCTGAGTCAAGACCTGTAGGAGGCGCGGGGCGCCCCCGCCTGGAAGCCTAGTGCACAGCATGCGGGAAGCGAGCCTCCTCGGGGGAAGAGGAGGCAGCCCAGCTGCGTGCAGCTGAAATCACTTCTTGGGCGGAGCCGAGTGCGCCCCCAGTACGGCAGAGCTCCAGGTCTGCTCAGAGGCCTAATCTGGTAGAGTTGCTGGCGTGAGGCTGCTCTGCCCTGGGCGAGCCTTGCCCAGACTTGCCTCGCGGCTAGGCTTCCAGTCCAGGAAAGAGCAGGCTGTGCGAGACTGGGAGATGCTACTGGCGCCTTCCTGGCCTCAGCTCCACTCCTGCCTTGCCTTTGCACCTAGTCCCCAGGCCTTCTTGTGGAGGGCTTAGTTGCTGGTGGGTTGCACACTGCCAAGCGCTCCAGCAGTGAGGGCTCTATTAGAGGCAATGGGAGGGCAACTCCTGGGCTCCTCCAGCGGTTGCTTGACCGCCCAGACTCAGCACAGCACGGAGAGCACAAGGCTCGCAGGGCCCCTGGCTGGGGTCTGCGGCCCCACACACCCGGAGGCTGACTCCGTGAGCGCCCAGAAGGTGCCTGACAGACGTCATTTCCCTAGTGCTCTCCTCCCCAGCAGAGACGTGTGCAGGTGGTTGGGGCCTGCCCCTGCGTGTCTGGGCTCCCGCCTACAGCCCCAGCTCAGTTGAAGCAGCCCCTGAGCCAAGACCTTCAGGAGGCGCGGGGCCTCCCTGTCGGGAAGCCATGTGCACAGTACGCGGGGATGCGAGCCTCCTTGGGAAGAGTCGAGGGAGCCAAGCCACTTGCACCTGCAATCCCTGCTTGGGCGGAGCTGAGTGCGCCTCCAGTACGGCAGAGCTCTAGCTCTGCTCAGAGGCTGGATCTAGTAAGGTTCCTTGTGCGAGGCAGCTCTGCCCAGTGCGAGACTTGCCCAGGCTTGCCGCGCTGCTAGCCTTCCTGCCCAGGAAGGAGCAGGCTGTGCGATGCTGGGAGAGGCCACTGGCGCCTTCCTGGCCTCAGCTCCGCTCCTGCCTTGCCTTTGCACCTAGTTCAAAGGCGTCCTTTTGGAAGGTTTAGGGGCCGGTGTGTTGCACACTGCCAAGAGGTCCAGCAGTGAGGGCTCTATTAGAGGCAATGGGAGGGCAACTGCAGGGCTCCTCCAGCGGTCGCTTGACCGCCCTGACTCAGCACAGCACGGAGAGCACAAGGCTCACAGTGCCCCTGGCTAGGGTCTGCAGCCCCACACACCGGGCGGCTGACTCCGTGAGCGCCCAGCAGGTGCCTGACAGACGTCATTTCCCTAGTGCTCTCCTCCCCAGCAGAGACGTGTGCAGGTGGTTGGGGCCTGCCCCTGCGTGTCTGGGCTCCGGTCCTCAGCCCCAGCTCAGGGAAGCAGCTCCTGAGTCAAGACCTGTAGGAGGCGCGGGGCGCCCCCGCCTGGAAGCCTAGTGCACAGCATGCGGGAAGCGAGCCTCCTCGGGGGAAGAGGAGGCAGCCCAGCTGCGTGCAGCTGAAATCACTTCTTGGGCGGAGCCGAGTGCGCCCCCAGTACGGCAGAGCTCCAGGTCTGCTCAGAGGCCTAATCTGGTAGAGTTGCTGGCGTGAGGCTGCTCTGCCCTGGGCGAGCCTTGCCCAGACTTGCCTCGCGGCTAGGCTTCCAGTCCAGGAAAGAGCAGGCTGTGCGAGACTGGGAGATGCTACTGGCGCCTTCCTGGCCTCAGCTCCACTCCTGCCTTGCCTTTGCACCTAGTCCCCAGGCCTTCTTGTGGAGGGCTTAGTTGCTGGTGGGTTGCACACTGCCAAGCGCTCCAGCAGTGAGGGCTCTATTAGAGGCAATGGGAGGGCAACTCCTGGGCTCCTCCAGCGGTTGCTTGACCGCCCAGACTCAGCACAGCACGGAGAGCACAAGGCTCACAGGGCCCCTGGCTGGGGTCTGCGGCCCCACACACCCGGAGGCTGACTCCGTGAGCGCCCAGAAGGTGCCTGACAGACGTCATTTCCCTAGTGCTCTCCTCCCCAGCAGAGACGTGTGCAGGTGGTTGGGGCCTGGCCCTGCGTGTCTGGGCTCCCGCCTACAGCCCCAGCTCAGTTGAAGCAGCCCCTGAGCCAAGACCTTCAGGAGGCGCGGGGCCTCCCTGTCGGGAAGCCATGTGCACAGTACGCGGGGATGCGAGCCTCCTTGGGAAGAGTCGAGGGAGCCAAGCCACTTGCACCTGCAATCCCTGCTTGGGCGGAGCTGAGTGCGCCTCCAGTACGGCAGAGCTCTAGCTCTGCTCAGAGGCTGGATCTAGTAAGGTTCCTTGCGCGAGGCAGCTCTGCCCAGTGCGAGACTTGCCCAGGCTTGCCGCGCTGCTAGCCTTCCTGCCCAGGAAGGAGCAGGCTGTGCGATGCTGGGAGAGGCCACTGGCGCCTTCCTGGCCTCAGCTCCGCTCCTGCCTTGCCTTTGCACCCAGGCTTCAGGCTTCCTTGTGGAGGGCTTAGGGGCTGGTGCCTAGCACACTGCTAAGCGCTCCAGCAGTCAGGGCTCTATTAGAGGGAAGGGGAGGGCAACTGCAGGGCTCCTCCAGCGGTTGCTTGGCCGCCCAGACTCAGCGCCACACGGAGAGCACAAGGCTCACAGGGCCCCTGTCTGTGGTCTGCAGCCCCACACACCCGGAGGCTGACTCCGTGGGCGCCCAGAAGTTACCTGACAGACGTCATTTCCCTAGCGCTCTCCTCCCCAGCAGAGACGTGTGCAAGTGGTTGGGGCCAGGCCCTGCGTGTCTGGGCTCCCGCTCCCATCCCCAGCTCAGGGGAAGCAGCCCCTGAGCCAAGACCTGCAGGAGGCGCGGGGCGCCCCCGCCTGGAAGCTTAGTGCACAGCATGCGGGAAGCGAGCCTCCTCGGGGGAAGAGGAGGCAGCCCAGCTGCGTGCAGCTGAAATCACTGCTTGGGTGGAGCCGAGTTCGCTTCCAGTACGGCAGAGCTCCAGCTCTGCTCAGAGGCCCGATCTGCCAGAGTTCCTGGCGTGAGGCTGCTCTGGCCTGGGCGAGCCTTGCCCAGACTTGCCTCGCAGTTCGGCTTCCTGACCAGGAAGGAGTAGACTGCGCGAGACTGGGAGACGCGACTGCCTCCTTCCTGGCCTCAGCTCCACTCCTGCCTTGCCTTTGCACCTAGTCCCCGGGCGTCCTTGCGGAGGGCTTAGTTGCCGATGGGTTGCACACTGCCAAGCGCTCCAGCAGTGAGGGCTCTATTAGTGGCAATGGGAGGGCAACTGCAGGGCTCCTCCAGCGGTTGCTTGACCGCCCAGACTCAGCACAGCACGGAGAGCACAAGGCTCACAGGGCCCCTGGCTGGGGTCTGCGGCCCCACACACCCGGAGGCTGACTCCGTGAGCGCCCAGAAGGTGCCTGACAGACGTCATTTCCCTAGTGCTCTCCTCCCCAGCAGAGACGTGTGCAGGTGGTTGGGGCCTGCCCCTGCGTGTCTGGGCTCCCGCCTACAGCCCCAGCTCAGTTGAAGCAGCCCCTGAGCCAAGACCTTCAGGAGGCGCGGGGCCTCCCTGTCGGGAAGCCATGTGCACAGTACGCGGGGATGCGAGCCTCCTTGGGAAGAGTCGAGGGAGCCAAGCCACTTGCACCTGCAATCCCTGCTTGGGCGGAGCTGAGTGCGCCTCCAGTACGGCAGAGCTCTAGCTCTGCTCAGAGGCTGGATCTAGTAAGGTTCCTTGCGCGAGGCAGCTCTGCCCAGTGCGAGACTTGCCCAGGCTTGCCGCGCTGCTAGCCTTCCTGCCCAGGAAGGAGCAGGCTGTGCGATGCTGGGAGAGGCCACTGGCGCCTTCCTGGCCTCAGCTCCGCTCCTGCCTTGCCTTTGCACCTAGTTCAAAGGCGTCCTTTTGGAAGGCTTAGGGGCCGGTGTGTTGCACACTGCCAAGAGGTCCAGCAGTGAGGGCTTTATTAGAGGCAATGGGAGGGCAACTGCAGGGCTCCTCCAGCGGTCGCTTGACCGCCCTGACTCAGCACAGCACGGAGAGCACAAGGCTCACAGTGCCCCTGGCTAGGGTCTGCAGCCCCACACACCGGGCGGCTGACTCCGTGAGCGCCCAGCAGGTGCCTGACAGACGTCATTTCCCTAGTGCTCTCCTCCCCAGCAGAGACGTGTGCAGGTGGTTGGGGCCTGCCCCTGCGTGTCTGGGCTCCGGTCCTCAGCCCCAGCTCAGGGAAGCAGCTCCTGAGTCAAGACCTGTAGGAGGCGCGGGGCGCCCCCGCCTGGAAGCCTAGTGCACAGCATGCGGGAAGCGAGCCTCCTCGGGGGAAGAGGAGGCAGCCCAGCTGCGTGCAGCTGAAATCACTTCTTGGGCGGAGCCGAGTGCGCCCCCAGTACGGCAGAGCTCCAGGTCTGCTCAGAGGCCTAATCTGGTAGAGTTGCTGGCGTGAGGCTGCTCTGCCCTGGGCGAGCCTTGCCCAGACTTGCCTCGCGGCTAGGCTTCGAGTCCAGGAAAGAGCAGGCTGCGCGAGACTGGGAGATGCTACTGGCGCCTTCCTGGCCTCAGCTCCACTCCTGCCTTGCCTTTGCACCTAGTCCCCAGGCCTTCTTGTGGAGGGCTTAGTTGCCGGTGGGTTGCACACTGCCAAGCGCTCCAGCAGTGAGGGCTCTATTAGAGGCAATGGGAGGGCAACTGCAGGGCTCCTCCAGCGGTTGCTTGACCGCCCAGACTCAGCACAGCACGGAGAGCACAAGGCTCGCAGGGCCCCTGGCTGGGGTCTGCGGCCCCACACACCCGGAGGCTGACTCCGTGAGCGCCCAGAAGGTGCCTGACAGACGTCATTTCCCTAGTGCTCTCCTCCCCAGCAGAGACGTGTGCAGGTGGTTGGGGCCTGCCCCTGCGTGTCTGGGCTCCCGCCTACAGCCCCAGCTCAGTTGAAGCAGCCCCTGAGCCAAGACCTTCAGGAGGCGCGGGGCCTCCCTGTCGGGAAGCCATGTGCACAGTACGCGGGGATGCGAGCCTCCTTGGGAAGAGTCGAGGGAGCCAAGCCACTTGCACCTGCAATCCCTGCTTGGGCGGAGCTGAGTGCGCCTCCAGTACGGCAGAGCTCTAGCTCTGCTCAGAGGCTGGATCTAGTAAGGTTCCTTGCGCGAGGCAGCTCTGCCCAGTGCGAGACTTGCCCAGGCTTGCCGCGCTGCTAGCCTTCCTGCCCAGGAAGGAGCAGGCTGTGCGATGCTGGGAGAGGCCACTGGCGCCTTCCTGGCCTCAGCTCCGCTCCTGCCTTGCCTTTGCACCTAGTTCAAAGGCGTCCTTTTGGAAGGCTTAGGGGCCGGTGTGTTGCACACTGCCAAGAGGTCCAGCAGTGAGGGCTTTATTAGAGGCAATGGGAGGGCAACTGCAGGGCTCCTCCAGCGGTCGCTTGACCGCCCTGACTCAGCACAGCACGGAGAGCACAAGGCTCACAGTGCCCCTGGCTAGGGTCTGCAGCCCCACACACCGGGCGGCTGACTCCGTGAGCGCCCAGCAGGTGCCTGACAGACGTCATTTCCCTAGTGCTCTCCTCCCCAGCAGAGACGTGTGCAGGTGGTTGGGGCCTGCCCCTGCGTGTCTGGGCTCCGGTCCTCAGCCCCAGCTCAGGGAAGCAGCTCCTGAGTCAAGACCTGTAGGAGGCGCGGGGCGCCCCCGCCTGGAAGCCTAGTGCACAGCATGCGGGAAGCGAGCCTCCTCGGGGGAAGAGGAGGCAGCCCAGCTGCGTGCAGCTGAAATCACTTCTTGGGCGGAGCCGAGTGCGCCCCCAGTACGGCAGAGCTCCAGGTCTGCTCAGAGGCCTAATCTGGTAGAGTTGCTGGCGTGAGGCTGCTCTGCCCTGGGCGAGCCTTGCCCAGACTTGCCTCGCGGCTAGGCTTCGAGTCCAGGAAAGAGCAGGCTGCGCGAGACTGGGAGATGCTACTGGCGCCTTCCTGGCCTCAGCTCCACTCCTGCCTTGCCTTTGCACCTAGTCCCCAGGCCTTCTTGTGGAGGGCTTAGTTGCCGGTGGGTTGCACACTGCCAAGCGCTCCAGCAGTGAGGGCTCTATTAGAGGCAATGGGAGGGCAACTGCAGGGCTCCTCCAGCGGTTGCTTGACCGCCCAGACTCAGCACAGCACGGAGAGCACAAGGCTCACAGGGCCCCTGGCTGGGGTCTGCGGCCCCACACACCCGGAGGCTGACTCCGTGAGCGCCCAGAAGGTGCCTGACAGACGTCATTTCCCTAGTGCTCTCCTCCCCAGCAGAGACGTGTGCAGGTGGTTGGGGCCTGCCCCTGCGTGTCTGGGCTCCCGCCTACAGCCCCAGCTCAGTTGAAGCAGCCCCTGAGCCAAGACCTTCAGGAGGCGCGGGGCCTCCCTGTCGGGAAGCCATGTGCACAGTACGCGGGGATGCGAGCCTCCTTGGGAAGAGTCGAGGGAGCCAAGCCACTTGCACCTGCAATCCCTGCTTGGGCGGAGCTGAGTGCGCCTCCAGTACGGCAGAGCTCTAGCTCTGCTCAGAGGCTGGATCTAGTAAGGTTCCTTGCGCGAGGCAGCTCTGCCCAGTGCGAGACTTGCCCAGGCTTGCCGCGCTGCTAGCCTTCCTGCCCAGGAAGGAGCAGGCTGTGCGATGCTGGGAGAGGCCACTGGCGCCTTCCTGGCCTCAGCTCCGCTCCTGCCTTGCCTTTGCACCCAGGCTTCAGGCTTCCTTGTGGAGGGCTTAGGGGCTGGTGCCTAGCACACTGCTAAGCGCTCCAGCAGTCAGGGCTCTATTAGAGGGAAGGGGAGGGCAACTGCAGGGCTCCTCCAGCGGTTGCTTGGCCGCCCAGACTCAGCGCCACACGGAGAGCACAAGGCTCACAGGGCCCCTGTCTGTGGTCTGCAGCCCCACACACCCGGAGGCTGACTCCGTGGGCGCCCAGAAGTTACCTGACAGACGTCATTTCCCTAGCGCTCTCCTCCCCAGCAGAGACGTGTGCAAGTGGTTGGGGCCAGGCCCTGCGTGTCTGGGCTCCCGCTCCCATCCCCAGCTCAGGGGAAGCAGCCCCTGAGCCAAGACCTGCAGGAGGCGCGGGGCGCCCCCGCCTGGAAGCTTAGTGCACAGCATGCGGGAAGCGAGCCTCCTCGGGGGAAGAGGAGGCAGCCCAGCTGCGTGCAGCTGAAATCACTGCTTGGGTGGAGCCGAGTTCGCTTCCAGTACGGCAGAGCTCCAGCTCTGCTCAGAGGCCCGATCTGCCAGAGTTCCTGGCGTGAGGCTGCTCTGGCCTGGGCGAGCCTTGCCCAGACTTGCCTCGCAGTTCGGCTTCCTGACCAGGAAGGAGTAGACTGCGCGAGACTGGGAGACGCGACTGCCTCCTTCCTGGCCTCAGCTCCACTCCTGCCTTGCCTTTGCACCTAGTCCCCGGGCGTCCTTGCGGAGGGCTTAGTTGCCGATGGGTTGCACACTGCCAAGCGCTCCAGCAGTGAGGGCTCTATTAGTGGCAATGGGAGGGCAACTGCAGGGCTCCTCCAGCGGTTGCTTGACCGCCCAGACTCAGCACAGCACGGAGAGCACAAGGCTCACAGGGCCCCTGGCTGGGGTCTGCGGCCCCACACACCCGGAGGCTGACTCCGTGAGCGCCCAGAAGGTGCCTGACAGACGTCATTTCCCTAGTGCTCTCCTCCCCAGCAGAGACGTGTGCAGGTGGTTGGGGCCTGCCCCTGCGTGTCTGGGCTCCCGCCTACAGCCCCAGCTCAGTTGAAGCAGCCCCTGAGCCAAGACCTTCAGGAGGCGCGGGGCCTCCCTGTCGGGAAGCCATGTGCACAGTACGCGGGGATGCGAGCCTCCTTAGGAAGAGTCGAGGGAGCCAAGCCACTTGCACCTGCAATCCCTGCTTGGGCGGAGCTGAGTGCGCCTCCAGTACGGCAGAGCTCTAGCTCTGCTCAGAGGCTGGATCTAGTAAGGTTCCTTGCGCGAGGCAGCTCTGCCCAGTGCGAGACTTGCCCAGGCTTGCCGCGCTGCTAGCCTTCCTGCCCAGGAAGGAGCAGGCTGTGCGATGCTGGGAGAGGCCACTGGCGCCTTCCTGGCCTCAGCTCCGCTCCTGCCTTGCCTTTGCACCTAGTTCAAAGGCGTCCTTTTGGAAGGCTTAGGGGCCGGTGTGTTGCACACTGCCAAGAGGTCCAGCAGTGAGGGCTTTATTAGAGGCAATGGGAGGGCAACTGCAGGGCTCCTCCAGCGGTCGCTTGACCGCCCTGACTCAGCACAGCACGGAGAGCACAAGGCTCACAGTGCCCCTGGCTAGGGTCTGCAGCCCCACACACCGGGCGGCTGACTCCGTGAGCGCCCAGCAGGTGCCTGACAGACGTCATTTCCCTAGTGCTCTCCTCCCCAGCAGAGACGTGTGCAGGTGGTTGGGGCCTGCCCCTGCGTGTCTGGGCTCCGGTCCTCAGCCCCAGCTCAGGGAAGCAGCTCCTGAGTCAAGACCTGTAGGAGGCGCGGGGCGCCCCCGCCTGGAAGCTTAGTGCACAGCATGCGGGAAGCGAGCCTCCTCGGGGGAAGAGGAGGCAGCCCAGCTGCGTGCAGCTGAAATCACTTCTTGGGCGGAGCCGAGTGCGCCCCCAGTACGGCAGAGCTCCAGGTCTGCTCAGAGGCCTAATCTGGTAGAGTTGCTGGCGTGAGGCTGCTCTGCCCTGGGCGAGCCTTGCCCAGACTTGCCTCGCGGCTAGGCTTCGAGTCCAGGAAAGAGCAGGCTGCGCGAGACTGGGAGATGCTACTGGCGCCTTCCTGGCCTCAGCTCCACTCCTGCCTTGCCTTTGCACCTAGTCCCCAGGCCTTCTTGTGGAGGGCTTAGTTGCCGGTGGGTTGCACACTGCCAAGCGCTCCAGCAGTGAGGGCTCTATTAGAGGCAATGGGAGGGCAACTGCAGGGCTCCTCCAGCGGTTGCTTGACCGCCCAGACTCAGCACAGCACGGAGAGCACAAGGCTCGCAGGGCCCCTGGCTGGGGTCTGCGGCCCCACACACCCGGAGGCTGACTCCGTGAGCGCCCAGAAGGTGCCTGACAGACGTCATTTCCCTAGTGCTCTCCTCCCCAGCAGAGACGTGTGCAGGTGGTTGGGGCCTGCCCCTGCGTGTCTGGGCTCCCGCCTACAGCCCCAGCTCAGTTGAAGCAGCCCCTGAGCCAAGACCTTCAGGAGGCGCGGGGCCTCCCTGTCGGGAAGCCATGTGCACAGTACGCGGGGATGCGAGCCTCCTTGGGAAGAGTCGAGGGAGCCAAGCCACTTGCACCTGCAATCCCTGCTTGGGCGGAGCTGAGTGCGCCTCCAGTACGGCAGAGCTCTAGCTCTGCTCAGAGGCTGGATCTAGTAAGGTTCCTTGCGCGAGGCAGCTCTGCCCAGTGCGAGACTTGCCCAGGCTTGCCGCGCTGCTAGCCTTCCTGCCCAGGAAGGAGCAGGCTGTGCGATGCTGGGAGAGGCCACTGGCGCCTTCCTGGCCTCAGCTCCGCTCCTGCCTTGCCTTTGCACCCAGGCTTCAGGCGTCCTTGGGGAGGGCTTAGGGGCTGGTGCCTAGCACACTGCTAAGCGCTCCAGCAGTCAGGGCTCTATTAGAGGGAAGGGGAGGGCAACTGCAGGGCTCCTCCAGCGGTTGCTTGGCCGCCCAGACTCAGCGACACACGGAGAGCACAAGGCTCACAGGGCCCCTGTCTGTGGTCTGCAGCCCCACACACCCGGAGGCTGACTCCGTGGGCGCCCAGAAGTTACCTGACAGACGTCATTTCCCTAGCGCTCTCCTCCCCAGCAGAGACGTGTGCAAGTGTTTGGGGCCAGGCCCTGCGTGTCTGGGCTCCCGCTCCCATCCCCAGCTCAGGGGAAGCAGCCCCTGAGCCAACACCTGCAGGAGGCGCGGGGCGCCCCCGCCTGGAAGCTTAGTGCACAGCATGCGGGAAGCGAGCCTCCTCGGGGGAAGAGGAGGCAGCCCAGCTGCGTGCAGCTGAAATCACTGCTTGGGTGGAGCCGAGTTCGCTTCCAGTACGGCAGAGCTCCAGCTCTGCTCAGAGGCCCGATCTGCCAGAGTTCCTGGCGTGAGGCTGCTCTGGCCTGGGCGAGCCTTGCCCAGACTTGCCTCGCAGTTCGGCTTCCTGACCAGGAAGGAGTAGACTGCGCGAGACTGGGAGACGCGACTGCCTCCTTCCTGGCCTCAGCTCCACTCCTGCCTTGCCTTTGCACCTAGTCCCCGGGCGTCCTTGCGGAGGGCTTAGTTGCCGATGGGTTGCACACTGCCAAGCGCTCCAGCAGTGAGGGCTCTATTAGTGGCAATGGGAGGGCAACTGCAGGGCTCCTCCAGCGGTTGCTTGACCGCCCAGACTCAGCACAGCACGGAGAGCACAAGGCTCACAGGGCCCCTGGCTGGGGTCTGCGGCCCCACACACCCGGAGGCTGACTCCGTGAGCGCCCAGAAGGTGCCTGACAGACGTCATTTCCCTAGTGCTCTCCTCCCCAGCAGAGACGTGTGCAGGTGGTTGGGGCCTGCCCCTGCGTGTCTGGGCTCCCGCCTACAGCCCCAGCTCAGTTGAAGCAGCCCCTGAGCCAAGACCTTCAGGAGGCGCGGGGCCTCCCTGTCGGGAAGCCATGTGCACAGTACGCGGGGATGCGAGCCTCCTTGGGAAGAGTCGAGGGAGCCAAGCCACTTGCACCTGCAATCCCTGCTTGGGCGGAGCTGAGTGCGCCTCCAGTACGGCAGAGCTCTAGCTCTGCTCAGAGGCTGGATCTAGTAAGGTTCCTTGCGCGAGGCAGCTCTGCCCAGTGCGAGACTTGCCCAGGCTTGCCGCGCTGCTAGCCTTCCTGCCCAGGAAGGAGCAGGCTGTGCGATGCTGGGAGAGGCCACTGGCGCCTTCCTGGCCTCAGCTCCGCTCCTGCCTTGCCTTTGAACCTAGTTCAAAGGCGTCCTTTTGGAAGGCTTAGGGGCCGGTGTGTTGCACACTGCCAAGAGGTCCAGCAGTGAGGGCTCTATTAGAGGCAATGGGAGGGCAACTGCAGGGCTCCTCCAGCGGTCGCTTGACCGCCCTGACTCAGCACAGCACGGAGAGCACAAGGCTCACAGTGCCCCTGGCTAGGGTCTGCAGCCCCACACACCGGGCGGCTTACTCCGTGAGCGCCCAGCAGGTGCCTGACAGACGTCATTTCCCTAGTGCTCTCCTCCCCAGCAGAGACGTGTGCAGGTGGTTGGGGCCTGCCCCTGCGTGTCTGGGCTCCGGTCCTCAGCCCCAGCTCAGGGAAGCAGCTCCTGAGTCAAGACCTGTAGGAGGCGCGGGGCGCCCCCGCCTGGAAGCCTAGTGCACAGCATGCGGGAAGCGAGCCTCCTCGGGGGAAGAGGAGGCAGCCCAGCTGCGTGCAGCTGAAATCACTTCTTGGGCGGAGCCGAGTGCGCCCCCAGTACGGCAGAGCTCCAGGTCTGCTCAGAGGCCTAATCTGGTAGAGTTGCTGGCGTGAGGCTGCTCTGCCCTGGGCGAGCCTTGCCCAGACTTGCCTCGCGGCTAGGCTTCCAGTCCAGGAAAGAGCAGGCTGCGCGAGACTGGGAGATGCTACTGGCGCCTTCCTGGCCTCAGCTCCACTCCTGCCTTGCCTTTGCACCTAGTCCCCAGGCCTTCTTGTGGAGGGCTTAGTTGCCGGTGGGTTGCACACTGCCAAGCGCTCCAGCAGTGAGGGCTCTATTAGAGGCAATGGGAGGGCAACTGCAGGGTTCCTCCAGCGGTTGCTTGACCGCCCAGACTCAGCACAGCACGGAGAGCACAAGGCTCGCAGGGCCCCTGGCTGGGGTCTGCGGCCCCACACACCCGGAGGCTGACTCCGTGAGCGCCCAGAAGGTGCCTGACAGACGTCATTTCCCTAGTGCTCTCCTCCCCAGCAGAGACGTGTGCAGGTGGTTGGGGCCTGCCCCTGCGTGTCTGGGCTCCCGCCTACAGCCCCAGCTCAGTTGAAGCAGCCCCTGAGCCAAGACCTTCAGGAGGCGCGGGGCCTCCCTGTCGGGAAGCCATGTGCACAGTACGCGGGGATGCGAGCCTCCTTGGGAAGAGTCGAGGGAGCCAAGCCACTTGCACCTGCAATCCCTGCTTGGGCGGAGCTGAGTGCGCCTCCAGTACGGCAGAGCTCTAGCTCTGCTCAGAGGCTGGATCTAGTAAGGTTCCTTGCGCGAGGCAGCTCTGCCCAGTGCGAGACTTGCCCAGGCTTGCCGCGCTGCTAGCCTTCCTGCCCAGGAAGGAGCAGGCTGTGCGATGCTGGGAGAGGCCACTGGCGCCTTCCTGGCCTCAGCTCCGCTCCTGCCTTGCCTTTGCACCCAGGCTTCAGGCGTCCTTGGGGAGGGCTTAGGGGCTGGTGCCTAGCACACTGCTAAGCGCTCCAGCAGTCAGGGCTCTATTAGAGGGAAGGGGAGGGCAACTGCAGGGCTCCTCCAGCGGTTGCTTGGCCGCCCAGACTCAGCGCCACACGGAGAGCACAAGGCTCACAGGGCCCCTGTCTGTGGTCTGCAGCCCCACACACCCGGAGGCTGACTCCGTGGGCGCCCAGAAGTTACCTGACAGACGTCATTTCCCTAGCGCTCTCCTCCCCAGCAGAGACGTGTGCAAGTGTTTGGGGCCAGGCCCTGCGTGTCTGGGCTCCCGCTCCCATCCCCAGCTCAGGGGAAGCATCCCCTGAGCCAAGACCTGCAGGAGGCGCGGGGCGCCCCCGCCTGGAAGCTTAGTGCACAGCATGCGGGAAGCGAGCCTCCTCGGGGGAAGAGGAGGCAGCCCAGCTGCGTGCAGCTGAAATCACTTCTTGGGCGGAGCCGAGTGCGCCCCCAGTACGGCAGAGCTCCAGGTCTGCTCAGAGGCCTAATCTGGTAGAGTTGCTGGCGTGAGGCTGCTCTGCCCTGGGCGAGCCTTGCCCAGACTTGCCTCGCGGCTAGGCTTCCAGTCCAGGAATGAGCAGGCTGCGCGAGACTGGGAGATGCTACTGGCGCCTTCCTGGCCTCAGCTCCACTCCTGCCTTGCCTTTGCACCTAGTCCCCAGGCCTTCTTGTGGAGGGCTTAGTTGCCGGTGGGTTGCACACTGCCAAGCGCTCCAGCAGTGAGGGCTCTATTAGAGGCAATGGGAGGGCAACTGCAAGGCTCCTCCAGCGGTTGCTTGACCGCCCAGACTCAGCACAGCACGGAGAGCACAAGGCTCACAGGGCCCCTGGCTGGGGTCTGCGGCCCCACACACCCGGAGGCTGACTCCGTGAGCGCCCAGAAGGTGCCTGACAGACGTCATTTCCCTAGTGCTCTCCTCCCCAGCAGAGACGTGTGCAGGTGGTTGGGGCCTGCCCCTGCGTGTCTGGGCTCCCGCCTACAGCCCCAGCTCAGTTGAAGCAGCCCCTGAGCCAAGACCTTCAGGAGGCGCGGGGCCTCCCTGTCGGGAAGCCATGTGCACAGTACGCGGGGATGCGAGCCTCCTTGGGAAGAGTCGAGGGAGCCAAGCCACTTGCACCTGCAATCCCTGCTTGGGCGGAGCTGAGTGCGCCTCCAGTACGGCAGAGCTCTAGCTCTGCTCAGAGGCTGGATCTAGTAAGGTTCCTTGCGCGAGGCAGCTCTGCCCAGTGCGAGACTTGCCCAGGCTTGCCGCGCTGCTAGCCTTCCTGCCCAGGAAGGAGCAGGCTGTGCGATGCTGGGAGAGGCCACTGGCGCCTTCCTGGCCTCAGCTCCGCTCCTGCCTTGCCTTTGCACCCAGGCCTCAGGCGTCCTTGGGGAGGGCTTAGGGGCTGGTGCCTAGCACACTGCTAAGCGCTCCAGCAGTCAGGGCTCTATTAGAGGGAAGGGGAGGGCAACTGCAGGGCTCCTCCAGCGGTTGCTTGGCCGCCCAGACTCAGCGCCGCACGGAGAGCACAAGGCTCACAGGGCCCCTGTCTGTGGTCTGCAGCCCCACACACCCGGAGGCTGACTCCGTGGGCGCCCAGAAGTTACCTGACAGACGTCATTTCCCTAGCGCTCTCCTCCCCAGCAGAGACGTGTGCAAGTGGTTGGGGCCAGGCCCTGCGTGTCTGGGCTCCCGCTCCCATCCCCAGCTCAGGGGAAGCAGCCCCTGAGCCAAGACCTGCAGGAGGCGCGGGGCGCCCCCGCCTGGAAGCTTAGTGCACAGCATGCGGGAAGCGAGCCTCCTCGGGGGAAGAGGAGGCAGCCCAGCTGCGTGCAGCTGAAATCACTGCTTGGGTGGAGCCGAGTTCGCTTCCAGTACGGCAGAGCTCCAGCTCTGCTCAGAGGCCCGATCTGCCAGAGTTCCTGGCGTGAGGCTGCTCTGGCCTGGGCGAGCCTTGCCCAGACTTGCCTCGCAGTTCGGCTTCCTGACCAGGAAGGAGCAGACTGCGCGAGACTGGGAGACGCGACTGGCTCCTTCCTGGCCTCAGCTCCACTCCTGCCTTGCCTTTGCACCTAGTCCCCGGGCGTCCTTGTGGAGGGCTTAGTTGCCGGTGGGTTGCACACTGCCAAGCACTCCAGCAGTGAGGGCTCTATTAGTGGCAATGGGAGGGCAACTGCAGGGCTCCTCCAGCGGTTGCTTGACCGCCCAGACTCAGCACAGCACGGAGAGCACAAGGCTCACAGGGCCCCTGGCTGGGGTCTGCGGCCCCACACACCCGGAGGCTGACTCCGTGAGCGCCCAGCAGGTGCCTGACAGACGTCATTTCCCTAGTGCTCTCCTCCCCAGCAGAGACGTGTGCAGGTGGTTGGGACTGCCCCTGCGTGTCTGGGCTCCGGTCCTCAGCCCCAGCTCAGGGAAGCAGCTCCTGAGTCAAGACCTGTAGGAGGCGCGGGGCGCCCCCGCCTGGAAGCCTAGTGCACAGCATGCGGGAAGCGAGCCTCCTCGGGGGAAGAGGAGGCAGCCCAGCTGCGTGCAGCTGAAATCACTTCTTGGGCGGAGCCGAGTGCGCCCCCAGTACGGCAGAGCTCCAGGTCTGCTCAGAGGCCTAATCTGGTAGAGTTGCTGGCGTGAGGCTGCTCTGCCCTGGGCGAGCCTTGCCCAGACTTGCCTCGCGGCTAGGCTTCCAGTCCAGGAAAGAGCAGGCTGCGCGAGACTGGGAGATGCTACTGGCGCCTTCCTGGCCTCAGCTCCACTCCTGCCTTGCCTTTGCACCTAGTCCCCAGGCCTTCTTGTGGAGGGCTTAGTTGCCGGTGGGTTGCACACTGCCAAGGCCTGCAGCAGTGAGAGCTCTGTCATAGGGCAGGGAATGCCAGCTGCAGGGCTCCTCCAGCGGTTGCTTGGCCGCCCAGTCTCAGCACAGCACGGAGAGCACCAGGCTCACAGAGCCCCAGGCTGGGGTCTGCGGCCCCACACACCCGGAGGCTGACTCCGTGAGCGCCCAGAAGGTGCCTGACAGACGTCATTTCCCTAGTGCTCTCCTCCCGAGCAGAGACGTGTGCAGGTCGTTCGGGCCTGCCCCTGCGTGTCTGAGCTCCCGCCTACAGCCCTAGCTCAGTTGAAGCAGCCCCTGAGCCACGAGCTGCAGGATGCGCGGGGACTCCCTGCCTGGAAGCCAAGTGCAGAGCACGTGGGGAAGCGACCCTCCTTTGGAAGAGTCGAGGGAGCCAAGCCGCTTGCACCTTCAATCCCTGCTTGGGCGGAGCCGAGTACGCCTCCAGTACGGCAGAGCTCCAGCTCTGCTCAGAGGCTGGATCTAGTAAAGTTCCTGGCGCGAGGCAGCTCTGCCCTGTGCGAGACTTCTCCAGGCTTGCCTCGCTGCTAGCCTTCCTGCTCAGGAAGGAGCAGGCTGTGCGATGCTTGGAGAGGCCACTGGCGCCTTCCTGGCTTCAGCTCCGCTCCTGCCTTGCCTTTGCACCCAGGCCTCAGGCTTCCTTGGGGAGGGCTTAGGGGCTGGTGGCTAGCACACTGCTAAGCGCTCCAGCAGTGAGGGCTCTATTAAAGGGAAGGGGAGGGCAACTGCAGGGCTCCTCCAGCGGTTGCTTGGCCGCCCATACTCAGTGCCGCACGGAGAGCACAAGGCTCACAGGGCCCCTGTCTGTGGTCTGCAGCCCCACACACCCGGAGGCTGACTCGGTGAGCGCCCAGAAGGTGCCTGACAGACGTCATTTCCCTAGTGCTCTCCTCCCCAGCAGAGACGTGTGCAGGTGGTTGGGGCCTGCCCCTCCGTGTCTGGGCTCCCGTCCTCAGCCCCAGCTCAGGGAAGCAGCTCCTGAGTCAAGACCTGTAGGAGGCGCGGGGCGCCCCCGCCTGGAAGCTTAGTGCACAGCATGCGGGAAGCGAGCCTCCTCGGGGGAAGAGGAGGCAGCCCAGCTGCGTGCAGCTGAAATCACTGCTTGGGTGGAGCCGAGTTCGCTTCCAGTACGGCAGAGCTCCAGCTCTGCTCAGAGGCCCGATCTGCCAGAGTTCCTGGCGTGAGGCTGCTCTGGCCTGGGCGAGCCTTGCCCAGACTTGCCTCGCAGTTCGGCTTCCTGACCAGGAAGGAGCAGACTGCGCGAGACTGGGAGACGCGACTGGCTCCTTCCTGGCCTCAGCTCCACTCCTGCCTTGCCTTTGCACCTAGTCCCCGGGCGTTCTTGCGGAGGGCTTAGTTGCCGATGGGTTGCACCCTGCCAAGCGCTCCAGCAGTGAGGGCTCTATTAGAGGCAATGGGAGGGCAACTGCAGGGCTCCTCCAGCGGTTGCTTGACCGCCCAGACTCAGCACAGCACGGAGAGCACAAGGCTCACAGGGCCCCTGGCTGGGGTCTGCGGCCCCACACACCCGGAGGCTGACTCCGTGAGCGCCCAGAAGGTGCCTGACAGACGTCATTTCCCTAGTGCTCTCCTCCCCAGCAGAGACGTGTGCAGGTGGTTGGGGCCTGCCCCTGCGTGTCTGGGCTCCCGCCTACAGCCCCAGCTCAGTTGAAGCAGCCCCTGAGCCAAGACCTTCAGGAGGCGCGGGGCCTCCCTGTCGGGAAGCCATGTGCACAGTACGCGGGGATGCGAGCCTCCTTGGGAAGAGTCGAGGGAGCCAAGCCACTTGCACCTGCAATCCCTGCTTGGGCGGAGCTGAGTGCGCCTCCAGTACGGCAGAGCTCTAGCTCTGCTCAGAGGCTGGATCTAGTAAGGTTCCTTGCGCGAGGCAGCTCTGCCCAGTGCAAGACTTGCCCAGGCTTGCCGCGCTGCTAGCCTTCCTGCCCAGGAAGGAGCAGGCTGTGCGATGCTGGGAGAGGCCACTGGCGCCTTCCTGGCCACAGCTCCGCTCCTGCCTTGCCTTTGCACCGAGTTCAAAGGCGTCATTTTGGAAGGCTTAGGGGCCGGTGTGTTGCACACTGCCAAGAGGTCCAGCAGTGAGGGCTCTATTAGAGGCAATGGGAGGGCAACTGCAGGGCTCCTCCAGCGGTCGCTTGACCGCCCTGACTCAGCACAGCACGGAGAGCACAAGGCTCACAGTGCCCCTGGCTAGGGTCTGCAGCCCCACACACCCGGCGGCTGACTCCGTGAGCGCCCAGCAGGTGCCTGACAGACGTCATTTCCCTAGTGCTCTCCTCCCCAGAAGAGACGTGTGCAGGTGGTTGGGGCCTGCCCCTGCGTGTCTGGGCTCCGGTCCTCAGCCCCAGCTCAGGGAAGCAGCTCCTGAGTCAAGACCTGTAGGAGTCGCGGGGCGCCCCCGCCTGGAAGCCTTGTGCACAGCATGCGGGAAGCGAGCCTCCTCGGGGGAAGAGGAGGCAGCCCAGCTGCGTGCAGCTGAAATCACTTCTTGGGCGGAGCCGAGTGAGCCCCCAGTACGGCAGAGCTCCAGGTCTGCTCAGAGGCCTAATCTGCTAGAGTTGCTGGCGTAAGGCTGCTCTGCCCTGGGCGAGCCTTGCCCAGACTTGCCTCGCGGCTAGGCTTCCAGTCCAGGAAAGAGCAGGCTGCGCGAGACTGGGAGATGCTACTGGCGCCTTCCTGGCCTCAGCTCCACTCCTGCCTTGCCTTTGCACCTAGTCCCCAGGCCTTCTTGTGGAGGGCTTAGTTGCCGGTGGGTTGCACACTGCCAAGCGCTCCAGCAGTGAGGGCTCTATTAGAGGCAATGGGAGGGCAACTGCAGGGCTCCTCCAGCGGTTGCTTGACCGCCCAGACTCAGCACAGCACGGAGAGCACAAGGCTCACAGGGCCCCTGGCTGGGGTCTGCGGCCCCACACACCCGGAGGCTGACTCCGTGAGCGCCCAGAAGGTGCCTGACAGACGTCATTTCCCTAGTGCTCTCCTCCCCAGCAGAGACGTGTGCAGGTGGTTGGGGCCTGCCCCTGCGTGTCTGGGCTCCCGCCTACAGCCCCAGCTCAGTTGAAGCAGCCCCTGAGCCAAGACCTTCAGGAGGCGCGGGGCCTCCCTGTCGGGAAGCCATGTGCACAGTACGCGGGGATGCGAGCCTCCTTGGGAAGAGTCGAGGGAGCCAAGCCACTTGCACCTGCAATCCCTGCTTGGGCGGAGCTGAGTGAGCCTCCAGTACGGCAGAGCTCTAGCTCTGCTCAGAGGCTGGATCTAGTAAGGTTCCTTGCGCGGGCAGCTCTGCCCAGTGCGAGACTTGTCCAGGCTTGCCTCGCTGCTAGCCTTCCTGCCCAGGAAGGAGCAGGCTGTGCGATGCTTGGAGAGGCCACTGGCGCCTTCCTGGCTTCAGCTCCGCTCCTGCCTTGCCTTTGCACCCAGGCCTCAGGCGTCCTTGGGGAGGGCTTAGGGGCTGGTGGCTAGCACACTGCTAAGTGCTCCAGCAGTGAGGGCTCTATTAGAGGGAAGGGGAGGGCAACCGCAGGGCTCCTCCAGCGGTTGCTTGGCCGCCCAGACTCAGTGCCGCACGGAGAGCACAAGGCTCACAGGGCCCCTGTCTGTGGTCTGCAGCCCCACACACCCGGAGGCTGACTCCGTGGGCGCCCAGAAGTTGCCTGACAGACGTCATTTCCCTTGCGCTCTCCTTCCCAGCAGAGACGTGTGCAAGTGGTTGGGGCCTGGCCCTGCGTGTCTGGGCTCCCGCCCACAGCCCCAGCTCAGGGGAAGCAGCCCCTGAGCCAAGACCTGCAGGAGGCGCGGGGCGCCCCCGCCTGGAAGCTTAGTGCACAGCATGCGGGAAGCGAGCCTCCTCGGGGGAAGAGGAGGCAGCCCAGCTGCCTGCGGCTGAAATCACTGCTTGGGCGGAGCCGAGTGGGCCTCCAGTACGGCAGAGCTCCAGCTCTGCTCAGAGGCCTGATCTGCCAGAGTTCCTGGCGTGAGGCTGCTCTGGCCTGGGCGAGCCTTGCCCAAACTTGCCTCGCAGTTCGGCTTCCTGACCAGGAAGGAGCAGGCTGCGCGAGACTGGGAGATGCTACTGGCGCCTTCCTGGCCTCAGCTCCACTCCTACCTTGCCTTTGCACCTAGTTCAAAGGCGTCCTTTTGGAAGGCTTAGGGGCCGGTGGGTTGTACACTGCCAAGCGCTCCAGTAGTGAGGGCTCTATTAGAGGCAATGGGAGGGCAACTGCAGGGCTCCTCCAGCAGTCGCTTGACCGCCCTGACTCAGCACAGAACGGAGAGCACAAGGCTCACAGGGCCCCTGTCTGTGGTCTGCAGCCCCACACACCCGGAGGCTGACTCCGTGAGCGCCCAGAAGGTGCCTGACAGACGTCATTTCCCTAGTGCTCTCCTCCCCAGCAGAGACGTGTGCAGGTGGTTGGGGCCTGCCCCTGCGTGTCTGGGCTCCGGTCCTCAGCCCCACCTCAGGGAAGCAGCTCCTGAGTCAAGACCTGTAGGAGGCGCGGGGCGCCCCCGCCTGGAAGCCTAGTGCACAGCATGCGGGAAGCGAGCCTCCTGGGGAGAAGAGGAGGAAGCCCTGCTGCGTGCAGTTGCAATCACTTCTTGGGCGGAGCCGAGTGCGCCCCCAGTAAGGCAGAGCTCCAGCTGTGCTCAGAGGCCTGATCTGCCAGAGTTCCTGGCGTGAGGCTGCTCTGGCCTGGGCGAGCCTTGCCCAGACTTGCCTCGCGGCTAGGCTTCCAGTCCAGGAAAGAGCAGGCTGCGCGAGACTGGGAGATGCTACTGGCGCCTTCCTGGCCTCAGCTCCACTCCTGCCTTGCCTTTGAACCTAGTCCCCAGGCTTTCTTGTGGAGGGCTTAGTTGCCGGTGGGTGGCACACTGCCAAGCACTCCAGCAGTGAGGGCTCTATTAGAGGCAATGGGAGGGCAACTGCAGGGCTCCTCCAGCGGTTGCTTGACCGCCCAGACTCAGCACAGAACGGAGAGCACAAGGCTCACAGGGCCCCTGTCTGTGGTCTGCAGCCCCACACACCCGGAGGCTGACTCCGTGAGCGCCCAGAAGGTGCCTGACAGACGTCATTTCCTTAGTGCTCTCCTCCCCAGCAGAGACGTGTGCAGGTGATTGGGGCCTGCCCCTGCGTGTCTGGGCTCTCGTCCACAGCCCCAGCCCAGGGAAGCAGCCCCTGAGCCAAGACCTGTAGGAGGCGCGGGGCGCCCCCGCCTGGAAGCCTAGTGCACAGCATGCGGAAAGCGAGCCTCCTGGGGAGAAGAGGAGGCAACCCAGCTGCGTGCAGCTGCAATCACTGCTTGGGCGGAGCCGAGTGCGCCTCCAGTACGACAGAGCTCCAGCTCTGCTCAGAGGCCCGATGTGGCAGAGTTCCTGGCGTCAGGCTGCTCTTCCCTGGGCGAGCCTTGCCCAGACTTGCCTAGCGGCAAGGGTTCCTGTCCAGGAAGGAGCAGGCTGCACGAGACTGGGAGATGCTACTGGCGACTCCCTGGCCTCAGCTCCACTCCTACCTTGCCTTTGCACCTAGTTCAAAAGCGTCCTTTCGGAAGGCTTAGGGGCCGGTGTGTTGCACACTGCCAAGAGGTCCAGCAGTGAGGGCTCTATTAGAGGCAATGGGAGGGCACCTGCAGGGCTCCTCCAGCGGTCGCTTGACCGCCCTGACTCAGCACCCCACGGAGAGCACAAGGCTCACAGAGCCCCTGGCTAGGGTCTGCAGCACCACACACCCGGCGGCTGACTCCGTGAGCGCCCAGCAGGTGCCTGACAGACGTCATTTCCCTAGCGATCTCCTCCCCAGCAGAGACGTGTGCAAGTGGTTGGGGCCAGGCTCTGCGTGTCTGGGCTCCCGCTCCCATCCCCAGCTCAGGGGAAGCAGCCCCTGAGCCAAGACCTGCAGGAGGCGCGGGGCGCCCCCGCCTGGAAGCTTAGTGCACAGCATGCGGGAAGCGAGCCTCCTCGGGGGAAGAGGAGGCAGCCCAGATGCGTGCGGCTGAAATCACTGCTTGGGCGGAGCCGAGTTCGCTTCCAGTACGGCAGAGCTCCAGCTCTGCTCAGAGGCCCGATCTGCCAGAGTTCCTGGCGTGAGGCTGCTCTGGCCTGGGCGAGCCTTGCCCAGACTTGCCTCGCAGTTCGGCTTCCTGACCAGGAAGGAGCAGACTGCGCGAGACTGGGAGACGCGACTGGCTCCTTCCTGGCCTCAGCTCCACTCCTGCCTTGCCTTTGCACCTAGTCCCCGGGCGTCCTTGCGGAGGGCTTAGGGGCCGGTGGCTTGCACACTGCCAAGGCCTGCAGCAGTGAGAGCTCTGTCATAGGGCAGGGAATGCCAGCTGCAGGGCTCCTCCAGCGGTTGCTTGGCCGCCCAGTCTCAGCACAGCACGGAGAGCACCAGGCTCACAGAGCCCCAGGCTGGGGTCTGCGGCCCCACACACCCGGAGGCTGACTCCGTGAGCGCCCAGAAGGTGCCTGACAGACGTCATTTCCCTAGTGCTCTCCTCCCGAGCAGAGACGTGTGCAGGTCGTTGGGGCCTGCCCCTGCGTGTCTGAGCTCCCGCCTACAGCCCCAGCTCAGTTGAAGCAGCCCCTGAGCCAAGAGCTGCAGGATGAGCGGGGACTCCCTGCCTGGAAGCCAAGTGCAGAGCACGCGGGGAAGCGACCCTCCTTTGGAAGAGTCGAGGGAGCCAAGCCGCTTGCACCTGCAATCCCTGCTTGGGCGGAGCCGAGTCCGCCTCCAGTACGGCAGAGCTCCAGCTCTGCTCAGAGGCTGGATCTAGTAAAGTTCCTGGCGCGAGGCAGTTCTGCCCTGTGCGAGACTTGTCCAGGCTTGCCTCGCTGCTAGCCTTCCTGCCCAGGAAGGAGCAGGCTGTGCGATGCTTGGAGAGGCCACTGGCGCCTTCCTGGCTTCAGCTCCGCTCCTGTCTTGCCTTTGCACCCAGGCCTCAGGCGTCCTTGGGGAGGGCTTAGGGGCTGGTGGCTAGCACACTGCTAAGCGCTCCAGCAGTGAGGGCTCTATTAGAGGGAAGGGGAGGGCAACTGCAGGGCTCCTCCAGCGGTTGCTTGGCCGCCCATACTCAGTGCCGCACGGAGAGCACAAGGCTCACAGGGCCCCTGTCTGTGGTCTGCAGCCCCACACACCCGGAGGCTGACTCCGTGGGGGCCCAGAATTTGCCTGACAGACGTCATTTCCCTTGCGCTCTCCTTCCCAGCAGAGACGTGTGCAAGTGGTTGGGGCCTGGCCCTGCGTGTCTGGGCTCCCGCCCACAGCCCCAGCTCAGGGGAAGCAGCCCCTGAGCCAAGACCTGCAGGAGGCGCGGGGCGCCCCCGCCTGGAAGCTTAGTGCACAGCATGCGGGAAGCGAGCCTCCTCGGGGGAAGAGGAGGCAGCCCAGATGCGTGCGGCTGAAATCACTGCTTGGGTGGAGCCGAGTTCGCTTCCAGTACGGCAGAGCTCCAGCTCTGCTCAGAGGCCCGATCTGCCAGAGTTCCTGGCGTGAGGCTGCTCTGGCCTGGGCGAGCCTTGCCCAGACTTGCCTCGCAGTTCGGCTTCCTGACCAGGAAGGAGCAGACTGCGCGAGACTGGGAGACGCGACTGGCTCCTTCCTGGCCTCAGCTCCACTCCTGCCTTGCCTTTGCACCTAGTCCCCGGGCGTCCTTGCGGAGGGCTTAGGGGCCGGTGGGTTGCACACTGCCAAGCGCTCCAGCAGTGAGGGCTCTATTAGAGGCAATGGGAGGGCAACTGCAGGGCTCCTCCAGCGGTTGCTTGACCGCCCAGACTCAGCACAGCACGCAGAGCACAAGGCTCACAGGGCCCCTGGCTGGGGTCTGCAGCCCCACACACCCGGAGGCTGACTCCGTGAGCGCCCAGAAGGTGCCTGACAGACGTCATTTCCCTAGTGCTCTCCTCCCCAGCAGAGACGTGTGCAGGTGATTGGGGCCTGCCCCTGCCTGTCTGGGCTCTCCTCCACAGCCCCAGCCCAGGGAAGCAGCCCCTGAGCCAAGACCTGTAGGAGGCGCGGGGCGCCCCCGCCTGGAAGCCTAGTGCACAGCATGCGGGAAGCGAGCCTCCTGGGGAGAAGAGGAGGCAACCCAGCTGCGTGCGGCTGCAATCACTGCGTGGGCGGAGCCGAGTGCGCCTCCAGTACGACAAAGCTCCACCTCTGCTCAGAGGCCCGATGTGGCAGAGTTCCTGGCGTCAGGCTGCTCTGCCCTGGGCGAGCCTTGCCCAGACTTGCCTAGCGGCAAGGGTTCCTGTCCAGGAAGGAGCAGGCTGCAGGAGACTGGGAGATGCTACTGGCGCCTCCCTGGCCTCAGCTCCACTCCTACCTTGCCTTTGCACCTAGTTCAAAGGCGTCCTTTTGGAAGGCTTAGGGGCCGGTGTGTTGCACACTGCCAAGAGGTCCAGCAGTGAGGGCTCTATTAGAGGCAATGGGAGGGCAACTGCAGGGCTCCTCCAGCGGTCACTTGACCACCCTGACTCAGCACAGCACGGAGAGCACAAGGCTCACAGAACCCCTGGCTAGGGTCTGCAGCCCCACACACCCGGCGGCTGACTCCGTGAGCGCCCAGCAGGTGCCTGACAGACGTCATTTCCCTAGTGCTCTCCTCCCCAGCAGAGACGTGTGCAGGTGGTTGGGGCCTGCCCCTGCGTGTCTGGGCTCCGGTCCTCAGCCCCAGCTCAGGGAAGCAGCTCCTGAGTCAAGACCTGTAGGAGGCGCGGGGCGCCCCCGCCTGGAAGCCTAGTGCACAGCATGCGGGAAGCGAGCCTCCTGGGGAGAAGAGGAGGAAGCCCTGCTGCGTGCAGTTGCAATCACTTCTTGGGCGGAGCTGAGTGCGCCCGCAGTACGGCAGAGCTCCAGGTCTGCTCAGAGGCCTAATCTGGTAGAGTTGCTGGCGTGAGGCTGCTCTGCCCTGGGCGAGCCTTGCCCAGACTTGCCTCCCTGCTAGGCTTCCAGTCCAGGAAAGAGCAGGCTGCGCGAGACTGGGAGATGCTACTGGCGCCTTCCTGGCCTCAGCTCCACTCCTGCCTTGCCTTTGCACCTAGTCCCCAGGCCTTCTTGTGGAGGGCTTAGTTGCCGGTGGGTTGCACACTGCCAAGCGCTCCAGCAGTGAGGGCTCTATTAGAGGCAATGGGAGGGCAACTGCAGGGCTGCTCCAGCGGTTGCTTGACCGCCCAGACTCAGCACAGCACGGAGAGCACAAGGCTCACAGGGCCCCTGGCTGGGGTCTGCAGCCCCACACACCCGGAGGCTGACTCGGTGAGCGGCCAGAAGGTTCCTGACAGACGTCATTTCCTTAGTGCTCTCCTCCCCAGCAGAGACGTGTGCAGGTGATTGGGGCCTGCCCCTGCGTGTCTGGGCTCTCGTCCACAGCCCCAGCTCAGGGAAGCAGCCCCTGAGCCAAGACCTGTAGGAGGCGTGGGGCCCCCCCGCCTGGAAGCCTAGTGCACAGCATGCGGGAAGCGAGCCTCCTATGGAGAAGAGGAGGCAACCCAGCTGCGTGCGTCTGCAATCACTGCTTGGGCGGAGCCGAGTGCGCCTCCAGTATGACAGAGCTCCAGCTCTGCTCAGAGGCCCGATGTGGCAGAGTTCCTGGCGTCAGGCTGCTCTGCCCTGGGCGAGCCTTGCCCAGACTTGCCTAGCGGCAAGGGTTCCTGTCCCGGAAGGAGCAGGCTGCACGAGACTGGGAGATGCTACTGGCGCCTCCCTGGCCTCAGCTCCACTCCTACCTTGCCTTTGCACCTAGTTCAAAGGCGTCCTTTTGGAAGGCTTAGGGGCCGGTGTGTTGCACACTGCCAAGAGGTCCAGCAGTGAGGGCTCTATTAGAGGCAATGGGAGGGCAACTGCAGGGCTCCTCCAGCGGTTGCTTGACCGCCCTGACTCAGCACAGCACGGAGAGCACAAGGCTCACAGAGCCCCTGGCTAGGGTCTGCAGCCCCACACACCCGGCGGCTGACTCCGTGAGCGCCCAGCAGGTGCCTGACAGACGTCATTTCCCTAGTGCTCTCCTCCCCAGCAGAGACGTGTGCAGGTGGTTGGGGCCTGCCCCTTCGTGTCTGGGCTCCCGTCCTCAGCCCCAGCTCAGGGAAGCAGCTCCTGAGTCAAGACCTGTAGGAGGCGCGGGGCGCCCCCGCCTGGAAGCCTAGTGCACAGCATGCGGGAAGCGAGCCTCCTCGGGAGAAGAGGAGGAAGCCCTGCTGCGTGCAGTTGCAATCACTTCTTGGACGGAGCCGAGTGCGCCTCCAGTACGGCAGAGCTCCAGGTCTGCTCAGAGGCCTAATCTGGCAGAGTTGCAGGCGTGAGGCTGCTCTGCCCTGGGCAAGCCTTGCCCATACTTGCCTCGTGGCTAGGCTTCCAGTCCAGGAAGGAGCAGGCTGCGCGAGACTGGGAGATTCTACTGGCGCCTTCCTGGCCTCAGCTCCACTCCTGCCTTGCCTTTGCACCTAGTCCCCAGGCGTTCTTGTGGAGGGCTTAGTTGCCGGTGGGTTGCACACTGCCAAGCGCTCCAGCAGTGAGGGCTCTATTAGAGGCAATGGGAGGACAACTGCAGGGCTCCTCCAGCGGTTGCTTGACCGCCCAGACTCAGCACAGCACGGAGAGCACAAGGCTCACAGAGCCCCAGGCTGGGGTCTGCGGCCCCACACACTCGCAGGCTGACTCCGTGATCGCCCAGAAGGTGCCTGACAGACGTCATTTCCCTAGTGCTCTCCTCCCGAGCAGAGACGTGTGCAGGTGGTTGGGGCCTGCCCCTGCGTGTCTGGGCTCCCGCCTACAGCCCCAGCTCAGTTGAAGCAGCCCCTGAGCCAAGACCTTCAGGAGGCGCGGGGCCTCCCTGTCGGGAAGCCATGTGCACAGTACGTGGGGATGCGAGCCTCCTTGAGAAGAGTCGAGGGAGCCAAGCCACTTGCACCTGCAATCCCTGCTTGGGCGGAGCTGAGTGCGCCTCCAGTACGGCAGAGCTCTCTCTCTGCTCAGAGGCTGGATCTAGTAAGGTTCCTTGCGCGAGGCAGCTCTGCCCAGTGCGAGAATTGCCCAGGCTTGCCGCGCTGCTAGCCTTCCTGCCCAGGAAGGACCAGGCTGTGCGATGCTGGGAGAGGCCACTGGCGCCTTCCTGGCCTCAGCTCCGCTCCTGCCTTGCCTTTGCACCCAGGCCTCAGGCGTCCTTGGGGAGGGCTTAGGGGCTGGTGCCTAGCACACTGCTAAGCGCTCCAGCAGTCAGGGCTCTATTAGAGGGAAGGGGAGGGCAACTGCAGGGTTCCTCCAGCGGTTGCTTGGCCGCTCATACTCAGTGCCGCACGGAGAGCACAAGGCTCACAGGGCCCCTGTCTGTGGTCTGCAGCCCCACACACCCGGAGGCTGACTCCGTGGGCGCCCAGAAGTTGCCTGACAGACGTCATTTCCCTTGCGCTCTCCTTCCCAGCAGAGACGTGTGCAAGTGGTTGGGGCCTGGCCCTGCGTGTCTGGGCTCCCGCCCACAGCCCCAGCTCAGGGGAAGCAGCCCCTGAGCCAAGACCTGCAGGAGGCGCGGGGCGCCCCCGCCTGGAAGCTTAGTGCACAGCATGCGGGAAGCGAGCCTCCTCGGGGGAAGAGGAGGCAGCCCAGCTGCCTGCGGCTGAAATCACTGCTTGGGCGGAGCCGAGTGGGCCTCCAGTACGGCAGAGCTCCAGCTCTGCTCAGAGGCCTGATCTGCCAGAGTTCCTGGCGTGAGGCTGCTCTGGCCTGGGCGAGCCTTGCCCAAACTTGCCTCGCAGTTCGGCTTCCTGACCAGGAAGGAGCAGGCTGCGCGAGACTGGGAGATGCTACTGGCGCCTTCCTGGCCTCAGCTCCACTCCTACCTTGCCTTTGCACCTAGTTCAAAGGCGTCCTTTTGGAAGGCTTAGGGGCCGGTGGGTTGTACACTGCCAAGCGCTCCAGCAGTGAGGGCTCTATTAGAGGCAATGGGAGGGCAACTGCAGGGCTGCTCCAGCGGTCGCTTGACCGCCCTGACTCAGCACAGCACGGAGAGCACAAGGCTCACAGAGCCCCTGGCTAGGGTCTGCAGCCCCACACACCCGGCGGCTGACTCCGTGAGCGCCCAGCAGGTGCCTGACAGACGTCATTTCCCTAGTGCTCTCCTCCCCAGCAGAGACGTGTGCAGGTGGTTGGGGCCTGCCCCTGCGTGTCTGGGCTCCGGTCCTCAGCCCCAGCTCAGGGAAGCAGCTCCTGAGTCAAGACCTGTAGGAGGCGCGGGGCGCCCCCGCCTGGAAGCCTAGTGCACAGCATGCGGGAAGCGAGCCTCCTGGGGAGAAGAGTAGGAAGCCCTGCTGCGTGCAGTTGCAATCACTTCTTGGGCGGAGCTGAGTGCGCCCCCAGTACGGCAGAGCTCCAGGTCTGCTCAGAGGCCTAATCTGGTAGAGTTGCTGGCGTGAGGCTGCTCTGCCCTGGGCGAGCCTTGCCCAGACTTGCCTCGCGGCTAGGCTTCCAGTCCAGGAAAGAGCAGGCTGCGCGAGACTGGGAGATGCTACTGGCGCCTTCCTGGCCTCAGCTCCACTCCTGCCTTGCCTTTGCACCTAGTCCCCAGGCCTTCTTGTGGAGGGCTTAGTTGCCGGTGGGTTGCACACTGCCAAGCGCTCCAGCAGTGAGGGCTCTATTAGAGGCAATGGGAGGGCAACTGCAGGGCTCCTCCAGCGGTTGCTTGACCGCCCAGACTCAGCACAGCACGGAGAGCACAAGGCTCACAGGGCCCCTGGCTGGGGTCTGCAGCCCCACACACCCGGAGGCTGACTCGGTGAGCGGCCAGAAGGTGCCTGACAGACGTCATTTCCTTAGTGCTCTCCTCCCCAGCAGAGACGTGTGCAGGTGATTGGGGCCTGCCCCTGCGTGTCTGGGCTCTCGTCCACAGCCCCAGCTCAGGGAAGCAGCCCCTGAGCCAAGACCTGTAGGAGGCGTGGGGCCCCCCCGCCTGGAAGCCTAGTGCACAGCATGCGGGAAGCGAGCCTCCTATGGAGAAGAGGAGGCAACCCAGCTGCGTGCGTCTGCAATCACTGCTTGGGCGGAGCCGAGTGCGCCTCCAGTACGACAGAGCTCCAGCTCTGCTCAGAGGCCCGATGTGGCAGAGTTCCTGGCGTCAGGCTGCTCTGCCCTGGGCGAGCCTTGCCCAGACTTGCCTAGCGGCAAGGGTTCCTGTCCCGGAAGGAGCAGGCTGCACGAGACTGGGAGATGCTACTGGCGCCTCCCTGGCCTCAGCTCCACTCCTACCTTGCCTTTGCACCTAGTTCAAAGGCGTCCTTTTGGAAGGCTTAGGGGCCGGTGTGTTGCACACTGCCAAGAGGTCCAGCAGTGAGGGCTCTATTAGAGGCAATGGGAGGGCAACTGTAGGGCTCCTCCAGCGGTTGCTTGACCGCCCTGACTCAGCACAGCACGGAGAGCACAAGGCTCACAGAGCCCCTGGCTAGGGTCTGCAGCCCCACACACCCGGCGGCTGACTCCGTGAGCGCCCAGCAGGTGCCTGACAGACGTCATTTCCCTAGTGCTCTCCTCCCCAGCAGAGACGTGTGCAGGTGGTTGGGGCCTGCCCCTTCGTGTCTGGGCTCCCGTCCTCAGCCCCAGCTCAGGGAAGCAGCTCCTGAGTCAAGACCTGTAGGAGGCGCGGGGCGCCCCCGCCTGGAAGCCTAGTGCACAGCATGCGGGAAGCGAGCCTCCTCGGGAGAAGAGGAGGAAGCCCTGCTGCGTGCAGTTGCAATCACTTCTTGGACGGAGCCGAGTGCGCCTCCAGTTCGGCAGAGCTCCAGGTCTGCTCAGAGGCCTAATCTGGCAGAGTTGCAGGCGTGAGGCTGCTCTGCCCTGGGCAAGCCTTGCCCAGACTTGCCTCGTGGCTAGGCTTCCAGTCCAGGAAGGAGCAGGCTGCGCGAGACTGGGAGATTCTACTGGCGCCTTCCTGGCCTCAGCTCCACTCCTGCCTTGCCTTTGCACCTAGTCCCCAGGCGTTCTTGTGGAGGGCTTAGTTGCCGGTGGGTTGCACACTGCCAAGCGCTCCAGCAGTGAGGGCTCTATTAGAGGCAATGGGAGGACAACTGCAGGGCTCCTCCAGCGGTTGCTTGACCGCCCAGACTCAGCACAGCACGGAGAGCACAAGGCTCACAGAGCCCCAGGCTGGGGTCTGCGGCCCCACACACCCGCAGGCTGACTCCGTGATCGCCCAGAACGTGCCTGACAGACGTCATTTCCCTAGTGCTCTCCTCCCGAGCAGAGACGTGTGCAGATGGTTGGGGCCTGCCCCTGCGTGTCTGGGCTCCCGCCTACAGCCCCAGCTCAGTTGAAGCAGCCCCTTAGCCAAGACCTTCAGGAGGCGCGGGGCCTCCCTGTCGGGAAGCCATGTGCACAGTACGTGGGGATGCGAGCCTCCTTGAGAAGAGTCGAGGGAGCCAAGCCACTTGCACCTGCAATCCCTGCTTGGGCGGAGCTGAGTGCGCCTCCAGTACGGCAGAGCTCTCTCTCTGCTCAGAGGCTGGATCTAGTAAGGTTCCTTGCGCGAGGCAGCTCTGCCCAGTGCGAGAATTGCCCAGGCTTGCCGCGCTGCTAGCCTTCCTGCCCAGGAAGGACCAGGCTGTGCGATGCTGGGAGAGGCCACTGGCGCCTTCCTGGCCTCAGCTCCGCTCCTGCCTTGCCTTTGCACCCAGGCCTCAGGCGTCCTTGGGGAGGGCTTAGGGGCTGGTGCCTAGCACACTGCTAAGCGCTCCAGCAGTCAGGGCTCTATTAGAGGGAAGGGGAGGGCAACTGCAGGGCTCCTCCAGCGGTTGCTTGGCCGCTCATACTCAGTGCCGCACGGAGAGCACAAGGCTCACAGGGCCCCTGTCTGTGGTCTGCAGCCCCACACACCCGGAGGCTGACTCCGTGGGCGCCCAGAAGTTGCCTGACAGACGTCATTTCCCTTGCGCTCTCCTTCCCAGCAGAGACGTGTGCAAGTGGTTGGGGCCTGGCCCTGCGTGTCTGGGCTCCCGCCCACAGCCCCAGCTCAGGGGAAGCAGCCCCTGAGCCAAGACCTGCAGGAGGCGCGGGGCGCCCCCGCCTGGAAGCTTAGTGCACAGCATGCGGGAAGCGAGCCTCCTCGGGGGAAGAGGAGGCAGCCCAGCTGCCTGCGGCTGAAATCACTGCTTGGGCGGAGCCGAGTGGGCCTCCAGTACGGCAGAGCTCCAGCTCTGCTCAGAGGCCTGATCTGCCAGAGTTCCTGGCGTGAGGCTGCTCTGGCCTGGGCGAGCCTTGCCCAAACTTGCCTCGCAGTTCGGCTTCCTGACCAGGAAGGAGCAGGCTGCGCGAGACTGGGAGATGCTACTGGCGCCTTCCTGGCCTCAGCTCCACTCCTACCTTGCCTTTGCACCTAGTTCAAAGGCGTCCTTTTGGAAGGCTTAGGGGCCGGTGGGTTGTACACTGCCAAGCGCTCCAGCAGTGAGGGCTCTATTAGAGGCAATGGGAGGGCAACTGCAGGGCTGCTCCAGCGGTCGCTTGACCGCCCTGACTCAGCACAGCACGGAGAGCACAAGGCTCACAGAGCCCCTGGCTAGGGTCTGCAGCCCCACACACCCGGCGGCTGACTCCGTGAGCGCCCAGCAGGTGCCTGACAGACGTCATTTCCCTAGTGCTCTCCTCCCCAGCAGAGACGTGTGCAGGTGGTTGGGGCCTGCCCCTGCGTGTCTGGGCTCCGGTCCTCAGCCCCAGCTCAGGGAAGCAGCTCCTGAGTCAAGACCTGTAGGAGGCGCGGGGCGCCCCCGCCTGGAAGCCTAGTGCACAGCATGCGGGAAGCGAGCCTCCTGGGGAGAAGAGTAGGAAGCCCTGCTGCGTGCAGTTGCAATCACTTCTTGGGCGGAGCTGAGTGCGCCCCCAGTACGGCAGAGCTCCAGGTCTGCTCAGAGGCCTAATCTGGTAGAGTTGCTGGCGTGAGGCTGCTCTGCCCTGGGCGAGCCTTGCCCAGACTTGCCTCGCGGCTAGGCTTCCAGTCCAGGAAAGAGCAGGCTGCGCGAGACTGGGAGATGCTACTGGCGCCTTCCTGGCCTCAGCTCCACTCCTGCCTTGCCTTTGCACCTAGTCCCCAGGCCTTCTTGTGGAGGGCTTAGTTGCCGGTGGGTTGCACACTGCCAAGCGCTCCAGCAGTGAGGGCTCTATTAGAGGCAATGGGAGGGCAACTGCAGGGCTCCTCCAGCGGTTGCTTGACCGCCCAGACTCAGCACAGCACGGAGAGCACAAGGCTCACAGGGCCCCTGGCTGGGGTCTGCAGCCCCACACACCCGGAGGCTGACTCGGTGAGCGGCCAGAAGGTGCCTGACAGACGTCATTTCCTTAGTGCTCTCCTCCCCAGCAGAGACGTGTGCAGGTGATTGGGGCCTGCCCCTGCGTGTCTGGGCTCTCGTCCACAGCCCCAGCTCAGGGAAGCAGCCCCTGAGCCAAGACCTGTAGGAGGCGTAGGGCGCCCCCGCCTGGAAGCCTAGTGCACAGCATGCGGGAAGCGAGCCTCCTATGGAGAAGAGGAGGCAACCCAGCTGCGTGCGTCTGCAATCACTGCTTGGGCGGAGCCGAGTGCGCCTCCAGTATGACAGAGCTCCAGCTCTGCTCAGAGGCCCGATGTGGCAGAGTTCCTGGCGTCAGGCTGCTCTGCCCTGGGCGAGCCTTGCCCAGACTTGCCTAGCGGCAAGGGTTCCTGTCCCGGAAGGAGCAGGCTGCACGAGACTGGGAGATGCTACTGGCGCCTCCCTGGCCTCAGCTCCACTCCTACCTTGCCTTTGCACCTAGTTCAAAGGCGTCCTTTTGGAAGGCTTAGGGGCCGGTGTGTTGCACACTGCCAAGAGGTCCAGCAGTGAGGGCTCTATTAGAGGCAATGGGAGGGCAATTGTAGGGCTCCTCCAGCGGTTGCTTGACCGCCCTGACTCAGCACAGCACGGAGAGCACAAGGCTCACAGAGCCCCTGGCTAGGGTCTGCAGCCCCACACACCCGGCGGCTGACTCCGTGAGCGCCCAGCAGGTGCCTGACAGACGTCATTTCCCTAGTGCTCTCCTCCCCAGCAGAGACGTGTGCAGGTGGTTGGGGCCTGCCCCTTCGTGTCTGGGCTCCCGTCCTCAGCCCCAGCTCAGGGAAGCAGCTCCTGAGTCAAGACCTGTAGGAGGCGCGGGGCGCCCCCGCCTGGAAGCCTAGTGCACAGCATGCGGGAAGCGAGCCTCCTCGGGAGAAGAGGAGGAAGCCCTGCTGCGTGCAGTTGCAATCACTTCTTGGACGGAGCCGAGTGCGCCTCCAGTACGGCAGAGCTCCAGGTCTGCTCAGAGGCCTAATCTGGCAGAGTTGCAGGCGTGAGGCTGCTCTGCCCTGGGCAAGCCTTGCCCAGACTTGCCTCGTGGCTAGGCTTCCAGTCCAGGAAGGAGCAGGCTGCGCGAGACTGGGAGATTCTACTGGCGCCTTCCTGGCCTCAGCTCCACTCCTGCCTTGCCTTTGCACCTAGTCCCCAGGCGTTCTTGTGGAGGGCTTAGTTGCCGGTGGGTTGCACACTGCCAAGCGCTCCAGCAGTGAGGGCTCTATTAGAGGCAATGGGAGGACAACTGCAGGGCTCCTCCAGCGGTTGCTTGACCGCCCAGACTCAGCACAGCACGGAGAGCACAAGGCTCACAGAGCCCCAGGCTGGGGTCTGCGGCCCCACACACCCGCAGGCTGACTCCGTGATCGCCCAGAAGGTGCCTGACAGACGTCATTTCCCTAGTGCTCTCCTCCCGAGCAGAGACGTGTGCAGATGGTTGGGGCCTGCCCCTGCGTGTCTGGGCTCCCGCCTACAGCCCCAGCTCAGTTGAAGCAGCCCCTTAGCCAAGACCTTCAGGAGGCGCGGGGCCTCCCTGTCGGGAAGCCATGTGCACAGTACGTGGGGATGCGAGCCTCCTTGAGAAGAGTCGAGGGAGCCAAGCCACTTGCACCTGCAATCCCTGCTTGGGCGGAGCTGAGTGCGCCTCCAGTACGGCAGAGCTCTCTCTCTGCTCAGAGGCTGGATCTAGTAAGGTTCCTTGCGCGAGGCAGCTCTGCCCAGTGCGAGAATTGCCCAGGCTTGCCGCGCTGCTAGCCTTCCTGCCCAGGAAGGACCAGGCTGTGCGATGCTGGGAGAGGCCACTGGCGCCTTCCTGGCCTCAGCTCCGCTCCTGCCTTGCCTTTGCACCCAGGCCTCAGGCGTCCTTGGGGAGGGCTTAGGGGCTGGTGCCTAGCACACTGCTAAGCGCTCCAGCAGTCAGGGCTCTATTAGAGGGAAGGGGAGGGCAACTGCAGGGTTCCTCCAGCGGTTGCTTGGCCGCTCATACTCAGTGCCGCACGGAGAGCACAAGGCTCACAGGGCCCCTGTCTGTGGTCTGCAGCCCCACACACCCGGAGGCTGACTCCGTGGGCGCCCAGAAGTTGCCTGACAGACGTCATTTCCCTTGCGCTCTCCTTCCCAGCAGAGACGTGTGCAAGTGGTTGGGGCCTGGCCCTGCGTGTCTGGGCTCCCGCCCACAGCCCCAGCTCAGGGGAAGCAGCCCCTGAGCCAAGACCTGCAGGAGGCGCGGGGCGCCCCCGCCTGGAAGCTTAGTGCACAGCATGCGGGAAGCGAGCCTCCTCGGGGGAAGAGGAGGCAGCCCAGCTGCCTGCGGCTGAAATCACTGCTTGGGCGGAGCCGAGTGGGCCTCCAGTACGGCAGAGCTCCAGCTCTGCTCAGAGGCCTGATCTGCCAGAGTTCCTGGCGTGAGGCTGCTCTGGCCTGGGCGAGCCTTGCCCAAACTTGCCTCGCAGTTCGGCTTCCTGACCAGGAAGGAGCAGGCTGCGCGAGACTGGGAGATGCTACTGGCGCCTTCCTGGCCTCAGCTCCACTCCTACCTTGCCTTTGCACCTAGTTCAAAGGCGTCCTTTTGGAAGGCTTAGGGGCCGGTGGGTTGTACACTGCCAAGCGCTCCAGCAGTGAGGGCTCTATTAGAGGCAATGGGAGGGCAACTGCAGGGCTGCTCCAGCGGTCGCTTGACCGCCCTGACTCAGCACAGCACGGAGAGCACAAGGCTCACAGAGCCCCTGGCTAGGGTCTGCAGCCCCAGACACCCGGCGGCTGACTCCGTGAGCGCCCAGCAGGTGCCTGACAGACGTCATTTCCCTAGTGCTCTCCTCCCCAGCAGAGACGTGTGCAGGTGGTTGGGGCCTGCCCCTGCGTGTCTGGGCTCCGGTCCTCAGCCCCAGCTCAGGGAAGCAGCTCCTGAGTCAAGACCTGTAGGAGGCGCGGGGCGCCCCCGCCTGGAAGCCTAGTGCACAGCATGCGGGAAGCGAGCCTCCTGGGGAGAAGAGTAGGAAGCCCTGCTGCGTGCAGTTGCAATCACTTCTTGGGCGGAGCTGAGTGCGCCCCCAGTACGGCAGAGCTCCAGGTCTGCTCAGAGGCCTAATCTGGTAGAGTTGCTGGCGTGAGGCTGCTCTGCCCTGGGCGAGCCTTGCCCAGACTTGCCTCGCGGCTAGGCTTCCAGTCCAGGAAAGAGCAGGCTGCGCGAGACTGGGAGATGCTACTGGCGCCTTCCTGGCCTCAGCTCCACTCCTGCCTTGCCTTTGCACCTAGTCCCCAGGCCTTCTTGTGGAGGGCTTAGTTGCCGGTGGGTTGCACACTGCCAAGCGCTCCAGCAGTGAGGGCTCTATTAGAGGCAATGGGAGGGCAACTGCAGGGCTCCTCCAGCGGTTGCTTGACCGCCCAGACTCAGCACAGCACGGAGAGCACAAGGCTCACAGGGCCCCTGGCTGGGGTCTGCAGCCCCACACACCCGGAGGCTGACTCGGTGAGCGGCCAGAAGGTGCCTGACAGACGTCATTTCCTTAGTGCTCTCCTCCCCAGCAGAGACGTGTGCAGGTGATTGGGGCCTGCCCCTGCGTGTCTGGGCTCTCGTCCACAGCCCCAGCTCAGGGAAGCAGCCCCTGAGCCAAGACCTGTAGGAGGCGTGGGGCCCCCCCGCCTGGAAGCCTAGTGCACAGCATGCGGGAAGCGAGCCTCCTATGGAGAAGAGGAGGCAACCCAGCTGCGTGCGTCTGCAATCACTGCTTGGGCGGAGCCGAGTGCGCCTCCAGTACGACAGAGCTCCAGCTCTGCTCAGAGGCCCGATGTGGCAGAGTTCCTGGCGTCAGGCTGCTCTGCCCTGGGCGAGCCTTGCCCAGACTTGCCTAGCGGCAAGGGTTCCTGTCCCGGAAGGAGCAGGCTGCACGAGACTGGGAGATGCTACTGGCGCCTCCCTGGCCTCAGCTCCACTCCTACCTTGCCTTTGCACCTAGTTCAAAGGCGTCCTTTTGGAAGGCTTAGGGGCCGGTGTGTTGCACACTGCCAAGAGGTCCAGCAGTGAGGGCTCTATTAGAGGCAATGGGAGGGCAACTGTAGGGCTCCTCCAGCGGTTGCTTGACCGCCCTGACTCAGCACAGCACGGAGAGCACAAGGCTCACAGAGCCCCTGGCTAGGGTCTGCAGCCCCACACACCCGGCGGCTGACTCCGTGAGCGCCCAGCAGGTGCCTGACAGACGTCATTTCCCTAGTGCTCTCCTCCCCAGCAGAGACGTGTGCAGGTGGTTGGGGCCTGCCCCTTCGTGTCTGGGCTCCCGTCCTCAGCCCCAGCTCAGGGAAGCAGCTCCTGAGTCAAGACCTGTAGGAGGCGCGGGGCGCCCCCGCCTGGAAGCCTAGTGCACAGCATGCGGGAAGCGAGCCTCCTCGGGAGAAGAGGAGGAAGCCCTGCTGCGTGCAGTTGCAATCACTTCTTGGACGGAGCCGAGTGCGCCTCCAGTACGGCAGAGCTCCAGGTCTGCTCAGAGGCCTAATCTGGCAGAGTTGCAGGCGTGAGGCTGCTCTGCCCTGGGCAAGCCTTGCCCAGACTTGCCTCGTGGCTAGGCTTCCAGTCCAGGAAGGAGCAGGCTGCGCGAGACTGGGAGATTCTACTGGCGCCTTCCTGGCCTCAGCTCCACTCCTGCCTTGCCTTTGCACCTAGTCCCCAGGCGTTCTTGTGGAGGGCTTAGTTGCCGGTGGGTTGCACACTGCCAAGCGCTCCAGCAGTGAGGGCTCTATTAGAGGCAATGGGAGGACAACTGCAGGGCTCCTCCAGCGGTTGCTTGACCGCCCAGACTCAGCACAGCACGGAGAGCACAAGGCTCACAGAGCCCCAGGCTGGGGTCTGCGGCCCCACACACCCGCAGGCTGACTCCGTGATCGCCCAGAAGGTGCCTGACAGACGTCATTTCCCTAGTGCTCTCCTCCCGAGCAGAGACGTGTGCAGATGGTTGGGGCCTGCCCCTGCGTGTCTGGGCTCCCGCCTACAGCCCCAGCTCAGTTGAAGCAGCCCCTTAGCCAAGACCTTCAGGAGGCGCGGGGCCTCCCTGTCGGGAAGCCATGTGCACAGTACGTGGGGATGCGAGCCTCCTTGAGAAGAGTCGAGGGAGCCAAGCCACTTGCACCTGCAATCCCTGCTTGGGCGGAGCTGAGTGCGCCTCCAGTACGGCAGAGCTCTCTCTCTGCTCAGAGGCTGGATCTAGTAAGGTTCCTTGCGCGAGGCAGCTCTGCCCAGTGCGAGAATTGCCCAGGCTTGCCGCGCTGCTAGCCTTCCTTCCCAGGAAGGACCAGGCTGTGCGATGCTGGGAGAGGCCACTGGCGCCTTCCTGGCCTCAGCTCCGCTCCTGCCTTGCCTTTGCACCCAGGCCTCAGGCGTCCTTGGGGAGGGCTTAGGGGCTGGTGCCTAGCACACTGCTAAGCGCTCCAGCAGTCAGGGCTCTATTAGAGGGAAGGGGAGGGCAACTGCAGGGTTCCTCCAGCGGTTGCTTGGCCGCTCATACTCAGTGCCGCACGGAGAGCACAAGGCTCACAGGGCCCCTGTCTGTGGTCTGCAGCCCCACACACCCGGAGGCTGACTCCGTGGGCGCCCAGAAGTTGCCTGACAGACGTCATTTCCCTTGCGCTCTCCTTCCCAGCAGAGACGTGTGCAAGTGGTTGGGGCCTGGCCCTGCGTGTCTGGGCTCCCGCCCACAGCCCCAGCTCAGGGGAAGCAGCCCCTGAGCCAAGACCTGCAGGAGGCGCGGGGCGCCCCCGCCTGGAAGCTTAGTGCACAGCATGCGGGAAGCGAGCCTCCTCGGGGGAAGAGGAGGCAGCCCAGCTGCCTGCGGCTGAAATCACTGCTTGGGCGGAGCCGAGTGGGCCTCCAGTACGGCAGAGCTCCAGCTCTGCTCAGAGGCCTGATCTGCCAGAGTTCCTGGCGTGAGGCTGCTCTGGCCTGGGCGAGCCTTGCCCAAACTTGCCTCGCAGTTCGGCTTCCTGACCAGGAAGGAGCAGGCTGCGCGAGACTGGGAGATGCTACTGGCGCCTTCCTGGCCTCAGCTCCACTCCTACCTTGCCTTTGCACCTAGTTCAAAGGCGTCCTTTTGGAAGGCTTAGGGGCCGGTGGGTTGTACACTGCCAAGCGCTCCAGCAGTGAGGGCTCTATTAGAGGCAATGGGAGGGCAACTGCAGGGCTGCTCCAGCGGTCGCTTGACCGCCCTGACTCAGCACAGCACGGAGAGCACAAGGCTCACAGAGCCCCTGGCTAGGGTCTGCAGCCCCACACACCCGGCGGCTGACTCCGTGAGCGCCCAGCAGGTGCCTGACAGACGTCATTTCCCTAGTGCTCTCCTCCCCAGCAGAGACGTGTGCAGGTGGTTGGGGCCTGCCCCTGCGTGTCTGGGCTCCGGTCCTCAGCCCCAGCTCAGGGAAGCAGCTCCTGAGTCAAGACCTGTAGGAGGCGCGGGGCGCCCCCGCCTGGAAGCCTAGTGCACAGCATGCGGGAAGCGAGCCTCCTGGGGAGAAGAGTAGGAAGCCCTGCTGCGTGCAGTTGCAATCACTTCTTGGGCGGAGCTGAGTGCGCCCCCAGTACGGCAGAGCTCCAGGTCTGCTCAGAGGCCTAATCTGGTAGAGTTGCTGGCGTGAGGCTGCTCTGCCCTGGGCGAGCCTTGCCCAGACTTGCCTCGCGGCTAGGCTTCCAGTCCAGGAAAGAGCAGGCTGCGCGAGACTGGGAGATGCTACTGGCGCCTTCCTGGCCTCAGCTCCACTCCTGCCTTGCCTTTGCACCTAGTCCCCAGGCCTTCTTGTGGAGGGCTTAGTTGCCGGTGGGTTGCACACTGCCAAGCGCTCCAGCAGTGAGGGCTCTATTAGAGGCAATGGGAGGGCAACTGCAGGGCTCCTCCAGCGGTTGCTTGACCGCCCAGACTCAGCACAGCACGGAGAGCACAAGGCTCACAGGGCCCCTGGCTGGGGTCTGCAGCCCCACACACCCGGAGGCTGACTCGGTGAGCGGCCAGAAGGTGCCTGACAGACGTCATTTCCTTAGTGCTCTCCTCCCCAGCAGAGACGTGTGCAGGTGATTGGGGCCTGCCCCTGCGTGTCTGGGCTCTCGTCCACAGCCCCAGCTCAGGGAAGCAGCCCCTGAGCCAAGACCTGTAGGAGGCGTGGGGCCCCCCCGCCTGGAAGCCTAGTGCACAGCATGCGGGAAGCGAGCCTCCTATGGAGAAGAGGAGGCAACCCAGCTGCGTGCGTCTGCAATCACTGCTTGGGCGGAGCCGAGTGCGCCTCCAGTATGACAGAGCTCCAGCTCTGCTCAGAGGCCCGATGTGGCAGAGTTCCTGGCGTCAGGCTGCTCTGCCCTGGGCGAGCCTTGCCCAGACTTGCCTAGCGGCAAGGGTTCCTGTCCCGGAAGGAGCAGGCTGCACGAGACTGGGAGATGCTACTGGCGCCTCCCTGGCCTCAGCTCCACTCCTACCTTGCCTTTGCACCTAGTTCAAAGGCGTCCTTTTGGAAGGCTTAGGGGCCGGTGTGTTGCACACTGCCAAGAGGTCCAGCAGTGAGGGCTCTATTAGAGGCAATGGGAGGGCAATTGTAGGGCTCCTCCAGCGGTTGCTTGACCGCCCTGACTCAGCACAGCACGGAGAGCACAAGGCTCACAGAGCCCCTGGCTAGGGTCTGCAGCCCCACACACCCGGCGGCTGACTCCGTGAGCGCCCAGCAGGTGCCTGACAGACGTCATTTCCCTAGTGCTCTCCTCCCCAGCAGAGACGTGTGCAGGTGGTTGGGGCCTGCCCCTTCGTGTCTGGGCTCCCGTCCTCAGCCCCAGCTCAGGGAAGCAGCTCCTGAGTCAAGACCTGTAGGAGGCGCGGGGCGCCCCCGCCTGGAAGCCTAGTGCACAGCATGCGGGAAGCGAGCCTCCTCGGGAGAAGAGGAGGAAGCCCTGCTGCGTGCAGTTGCAATCACTTCTTGGACGGAGCCGAGTGCGCCTCCAGTACGGCAGAGCTCCAGGTCTGCTCAGAGGCCTAATCTGGCAGAGTTGCAGGCGTGAGGCTGCTCTGCCCTGGGCAAGCCTTGCCCAGACTTGCCTCGTGGCTAGGCTTCCAGTCCAGGAAGGAGCAGGCTGCGCGAGACTGGGAGATTCTACTGGCGCCTTCCTGGCCTCAGCTCCACTCCTGCCTTGCCTTTGCACCTAGTCCCCAGGCGTTCTTGTGGAGGGCTTAGTTGCCGGTGGGTTGCACACTGCCAAGCGCTCCAGCAGTGAGGGCTCTATTAGAGGCAATGGGAGGACAACTGCAGGGCTCCTCCAGCGGTTGCTTGACCGCCCAGACTCAGCACAGCACGGAGAGCACAAGGCTCACAGAGCCCCAGGCTGGGGTCTGCGGCCCCACACACCCGCAGGCTGACTCCGTGATCGCCCAGAAGGTGCCTGACAGACGTCATTTCCCTAGTGCTCTCCTCCCGAGCAGAGACGTGTGCAGATGGTTGGGGCCTGCCCCTGCGTGTCTGGGCTCCCGCCTACAGCCCCAGCTCAGTTGAAGCAGCCCCTTAGCCAAGACCTTCAGGAGGCGCGGGGCCTCCCTGTCGGGAAGCCATGTGCACAGTACGTGGGGATGCGAGCCTCCTTGAGAAGAGTCGAGGGAGCCAAGCCACTTGCACCTGCAATCCCTGCTTGGGCGGAGCTGAGTGCGCCTCCAGTACGGCAGAGCTCTCTCTCTGCTCAGAGGCTGGATCTAGTAAGGTTCCTTGCGCGAGGCAGCTCTGCCCAGTGCGAGAATTGCCCAGGCTTGCCGCGCTGCTAGCCTTCCTGCCCAGGAAGGACCAGGCTGTGCGATGCTGGGAGAGGCCACTGGCGCCTTCCTGGCCTCAGCTCCGCTCCTGCCTTGCCTTTGCACCCAGGCCTCAGGCGTCCTTGGGGAGGGCTTAGGGGCTGGTGCCTAGCACACTGCTAAGCGCTCCAGCAGTCAGGGCTCTATTAGAGGGAAGGGGAGGGCAACTGCAGGGTTCCTCCAGCGGTTGCTTGGCCGCTCATACTCAGTGCCGCACGGAGAGCACAAGGCTCACAGGGCCCCTGTCTGTGGTCTGCAGCCCCACACACCCGGAGGCTGACTCCGTGGGCGCCCAGAAGTTGCCTGACAGACGTCATTTCCCTTGCGCTCTCCTTCCCAGCAGAGACGTGTGCAAGTGGTTGGGGCCTGGCCCTGCGTGTCTGGGCTCCCGCCCACAGCCCCAGCTCAGGGGAAGCAGCCCCTGAGCCAAGACCTGCAGGAGGCGCGGGGCGCCCCCGCCTGGAAGCTTAGTGCACAGCATGCGGGAAGCGAGCCTCCTCGGGGGAAGAGGAGGCAGCCCAGCTGCCTGCGGCTGAAATCACTGCTTGGGCGGAGCCGAGTGGGCCTCCAGTACGGCAGAGCTCCAGCTCTGCTCAGAGGCCTGATCTGCCAGAGTTCCTGGCGTGAGGCTGCTCTGGCCTGGGCGAGCCTTGCCCAAACTTGCCTCGCAGTTCGGCTTCCTGACCAGGAAGGAGCAGGCTGCGCGAGACTGGGAGATGCTACTGGCGCCTTCCTGGCCTCAGCTCCACTCCTACCTTGCCTTTGCACCTAGTTCAAAGGCGTCCTTTTGGAAGGCTTAGGGGCCGGTGGGTTGTACACTGCCAAGCGCTCCAGCAGTGAGGGCTCTATTAGAGGCAATGGGAGGGCAACTGCAGGGCTGCTCCAGCGGTCGCTTGACCGCCCTGACTCAGCACAGCACGGAGAGCACAAGGCTCACAGAGCCCCTGGCTAGGGTCTGCAGCCCCAGACACCCGGCGGCTGACTCCGTGAGCGCCCAGCAGGTGCCTGACAGACGTCATTTCCCTAGTGCTCTCCTCCCCAGCAGAGACGTGTGCAGGTGGTTGGGGCCTGCCCCTGCGTGTCTGGGCTCCGGTCCTCAGCCCCAGCTCAGGGAAGCAGCTCCTGAGTCAAGACCTGTAGGAGGCGCGGGGCGCCCCCGCCTGGAAGCCTAGTGCACAGCATGCGGGAAGCGAGCCTCCTGGGGAGAAGAGTAGGAAGCCCTGCTGCGTGCAGTTGCAATCACTTCTTGGGCGGAGCTGAGTGCGCCCCCAGTACGGCAGAGCTCCAGGTCTGCTCAGAGGCCTAATCTGGTAGAGTTGCTGGCGTGAGGCTGCTCTGCCCTGGGCGAGCCTTGCCCAGACTTGCCTCGCGGCTAGGCTTCCAGTCCAGGAAAGAGCAGGCTGCGCGAGACTGGGAGATGCTACTGGCGCCTTCCTGGCCTCAGCTCCACTCCTGCCTTGCCTTTGCACCTAGTCCCCAGGCCTTCTTGTGGAGGGCTTAGTTGCCGGTGGGTTGCACACTGCCAAGCGCTCCAGCAGTGAGGGCTCTATTAGAGGCAATGGGAGGGCAACTGCAGGGCTCCTCCAGCGGTTGCTTGACCGCCCAGACTCAGCACAGCACGGAGAGCACAAGGCTCACAGGGCCCCTGGCTGGGGTCTGCAGCCCCACACACCCGGAGGCTGACTCGGTGAGCGGCCAGAAGGTGCCTGACAGACGTCATTTCCTTAGTGCTCTCCTCCCCAGCAGAGACGTGTGCAGGTGATTGGGGCCTGCCCCTGCGTGTCTGGGCTCTCGTCCACAGCCCCAGCTCAGGGAAGCAGCCCCTGAGCCAAGACCTGTAGGAGGCGTGGGGCCCCCCCGCCTGGAAGCCTAGTGCACAGCATGCGGGAAGCGAGCCTCCTATGGAGAAGAGGAGGCAACCCAGCTGCGTGCGTCTGCAATCACTGCTTGGGCGGAGCCGAGTGCGCCTCCAGTACGACAGAGCTCCAGCTCTGCTCAGAGGCCCGATGTGGCAGAGTTCCTGGCGTCAGGCTGCTCTGCCCTGGGCGAGCCTTGCCCAGACTTGCCTAGCGGCAAGGGTTCCTGTCCCGGAAGGAGCAGGCTGCACGAGACTGGGAGATGCTACTGGCGCCTCCCTGGCCTCAGCTCCACTCCTACCTTGCCTTTGCACCTAGTTCAAAGGCGTCCTTTTGGAAGGCTTAGGGGCCGGTGTGTTGCACACTGCCAAGAGGTCCAGCAGTGAGGGCTCTATTAGAGGCAATGGGAGGGCAACTGTAGGGCTCCTCCAGCGGTTGCTTGACCGCCCTGACTCAGCACAGCACGGAGAGCACAAGGCTCACAGAGCCCCTGGCTAGGGTCTGCAGCCCCACACACCCGGCGGCTGACTCCGTGAGCGCCCAGCAGGTGCCTGACAGACGTCATTTCCCTAGTGCTCTCCTCCCCAGCAGAGACGTGTGCAGGTGGTTGGGGCCTGCCCCTTCGTGTCTGGGCTCCCGTCCTCAGCCCCAGCTCAGGGAAGCAGCTCCTGAGTCAAGACCTGTAGGAGGCGCGGGGCGCCCCCGCCTGGAAGCCTAGTGCACAGCATGCGGGAAGCGAGCCTCCTCGGGAGAAGAGGAGGAAGCCCTGCTGCGTGCAGTTGCAATCACTTCTTGGACGGAGCCGAGTGCGCCTCCAGTACGGCAGAGCTCCAGGTCTGCTCAGAGGCCTAATCTGGCAGAGTTGCAGGCGTGAGGCTGCTCTGCCCTGGGCAAGCCTTGCCCAGACTTGCCTCGTGGCTAGGCTTCCAGTCCAGGAAGGAGCAGGCTGCGCGAGACTGGGAGATTCTACTGGCGCCTTCCTGGCCTCAGCTCCACTCCTGCCTTGCCTTTGCACCTAGTCCCCAGGCGTTCTTGTGGAGGGCTTAGTTGCCGGTGGGTTGCACACTGCCAAGCGCTCCAGCAGTGAGGGCTCTATTAGAGGCAATGGGAGGACAACTGCAGGGCTCCTCCAGCGGTTGCTTGACCGCCCAGACTCAGCACAGCACGGAGAGCACAAGGCTCACAGAGCCCCAGGCTGGGGTCTGCGGCCCCACACACCCGCAGGCTGACTCCGTGATCGCCCAGAAGGTGCCTGACAGACGTCATTTCCCTAGTGCTCTCCTCCCGAGCAGAGACGTGTGCAGATGGTTGGGGCCTGCCCCTGCGTGTCTGGGCTCCCGCCTACAGCCCCAGCTCAGTTGAAGCAGCCCCTTAGCCAAGACCTTCAGGAGGCGCGGGGCCTCCCTGTCGGGAAGCCATGTGCACAGTACGTGGGGATGCGAGCCTCCTTGAGAAGAGTCGAGGGAGCCAAGCCACTTGCACCTGCAATCCCTGCTTGGGCGGAGCTGAGTGCGCCTCCAGTACGGCAGAGCTCTCTCTCTGCTCAGAGGCTGGATCTAGTAAGGTTCCTTGCGCGAGGCAGCTCTGCCCAGTGCGAGAATTGCCCAGGCTTGCCGCGCTGCTAGCCTTCCTTCCCAGGAAGGACCAGGCTGTGCGATGCTGGGAGAGGCCACTGGCGCCTTCCTGGCCTCAGCTCCGCTCCTGCCTTGCCTTTGCACCCAGGCCTCAGGCGTCCTTGGGGAGGGCTTAGGGGCTGGTGCCTAGCACACTGCTAAGCGCTCCAGCAGTCAGGGCTCTATTAGAGGGAAGGGGAGGGCAACTGCAGGGTTCCTCCAGCGGTTGCTTGGCCGCTCATACTCAGTGCCGCACGGAGAGCACAAGGCTCACAGGGCCCCTGTCTGTGGTCTGCAGCCCCACACACCCGGAGGCTGACTCCGTGGGCGCCCAGAAGTTGCCTGACAGACGTCATTTCCCTTGCGCTCTCCTTCCCAGCAGAGACGTGTGCAAGTGGTTGGGGCCTGGCCCTGCGTGTCTGGGCTCCCGCCCACAGCCCCAGCTCAGGGGAAGCAGCCCCTGAGCCAAGACCTGCAGGAGGCGCGGGGCGCCCCCGCCTGGAAGCTTAGTGCACAGCATGCGGGAAGCGAGCCTCCTCGGGGGAAGAGGAGGCAGCCCAGCTGCCTGCGGCTGAAATCACTGCTTGGGCGGAGCCGAGTGGGCCTCCAGTACGGCAGAGCTCCAGCTCTGCTCAGAGGCCTGATCTGCCAGAGTTCCTGGCGTGAGGCTGCTCTGGCCTGGGCGAGCCTTGCCCAAACTTGCCTCGCAGTTCGGCTTCCTGACCAGGAAGGAGCAGGCTGCGCGAGACTGGGAGATGCTACTGGCGCCTTCCTGGCCTCAGCTCCACTCCTACCTTGCCTTTGCACCTAGTTCAAAGGCGTCCTTTTGGAAGGCTTAGGGGCCGGTGGGTTGTACACTGCCAAGCGCTCCAGCAGTGAGGGCTCTATTAGAGGCAATGGGAGGGCAACTGCAGGGCTGCTCCAGCGGTCGCTTGACCGCCCTGACTCAGCACAGCACGGAGAGCACAAGGCTCACAGAGCCCCTGGCTAGGGTCTGCAGCCCCACACACCCGGCGGCTGACTCCGTGAGCGCCCAGCAGGTGCCTGACAGACGTCATTTCCCTAGTGCTCTCCTCCCCAGCAGAGACGTGTGCAGGTGGTTGGGGCCTGCCCCTGCGTGTCTGGGCTCCGGTCCTCAGCCCCAGCTCAGGGAAGCAGCTCCTGAGTCAAGACCTGTAGGAGGCGCGGGGCGCCCCCGCCTGGAAGCCTAGTGCACAGCATGCGGGAAGCGAGCCTCCTGGGGAGAAGAGTAGGAAGCCCTGCTGCGTGCAGTTGCAATCACTTCTTGGGCGGAGCTGAGTGCGCCCCCAGTACGGCAGAGCTCCAGGTCTGCTCAGAGGCCTAATCTGGTAGAGTTGCTGGCGTGAGGCTGCTCTGCCCTGGGCGAGCCTTGCCCAGACTTGCCTCGCGGCTAGGCTTCCAGTCCAGGAAAGAGCAGGCTGCGCGAGACTGGGAGATGCTACTGGCGCCTTCCTGGCCTCAGCTCCACTCCTGCCTTGCCTTTGCACCTAGTCCCCAGGCCTTCTTGTGGAGGGCTTAGTTGCCGGTGGGTTGCACACTGCCAAGCGCTCCAGCAGTGAGGGCTCTATTAGAGGCAATGGGAGGGCAACTGCAGGGCTCCTCCAGCGGTTGCTTGACCGCCCAGACTCAGCACAGCACGGAGAGCACAAGGCTCACAGGGCCCCTGGCTGGGGTCTGCAGCCCCACACACCCGGAGGCTGACTCGGTGAGCGGCCAGAAGGTGCCTGACAGACGTCATTTCCTTAGTGCTCTCCTCCCCAGCAGAGACGTGTGCAGGTGATTGGGGCCTGCCCCTGCGTGTCTGGGCTCTCGTCCACAGCCCCAGCTCAGGGAAGCAGCCCCTGAGCCAAGACCTGTAGGAGGCGTGGGGCCCCCCCGCCTGGAAGCCTAGTGCACAGCATGCGGGAAGCGAGCCTCCTATGGAGAAGAGGAGGCAACCCAGCTGCGTGCGTCTGCAATCACTGCTTGGGCGGAGCCGAGTGCGCCTCCAGTACGACAGAGCTCCAGCTCTGCTCAGAGGCCCGATGTGGCAGAGTTCCTGGCGTCAGGCTGCTCTGCCCTGGGCGAGCCTTGCCCAGACTTGCCTAGCGGCAAGGGTTCCTGTCCCGGAAGGAGCAGGCTGCACGAGACTGGGAGATGCTACTGGCGCCTCCCTGGCCTCAGCTCCACTCCTACCTTGCCTTTGCACCTAGTTCAAAGGCGTCCTTTTGGAAGGCTTAGGGGCCGGTGTGTTGCACACTGCCAAGAGGTCCAGCAGTGAGGGCTCTATTAGAGGCAATGGGAGGGCAACTGCAGGGCTCCTCCAGCGGTTGCTTGACCGCCCTGACTCAGCACAGCACGGAGAGCACAAGGCTCACAGAGCCCCTGGCTAGGGTCTGCAGCCCCACACACCCGGCGGCTGACTCCGTGAGCGCCCAGCAGGTGCCTGACAGACGTCATTTCCCTAGTGCTCTCCTCCCCAGCAGAGACGTGTGCAGGTGGTTGGGGCCTGCCCCTTCGTGTCTGGGCTCCCGTCCTCAGCCCCAGCTCAGGGAAGCAGCTCCTGAGTCAAGACCTGTAGGAGGCGCGGGGCGCCCCCGCCTGGAAGCCTAGTGCACAGCATGCGGGAAGCGAGCCTCCTCGGGAGAAGAGGAGGAAGCCCTGCTGCGTGCAGTTGCAATCACTTCTTGGACGGAGCCGAGTGCGCCTCCAGTACGGCAGAGCTCCAGGTCTGCTCAGAGGCCTAATCTGGCAGAGTTGCAGGCGTGAGGCTGCTCTGCCCTGGGCAAGCCTTGCCCAGACTTGCCTCGTGGCTAGGCTTCCAGTCCAGGAAGGAGCAGGCTGCGCGAGACTGGGAGATTCTACTGGCGCCTTCCTGGCCTCAGCTCCACTCCTGCCTTGCCTTTGCACCTAGTCCCCAGGCCTTCTTCTTGTGGAGGGCTTAGTTGCCGGTGGGTTGCACACTGCCAAGCGCTCCAGCAGTGAGGGCTCTATTAGAGGCAATGGGAGGACAACTGCAGGGCTCCTCCAGCGGTTGCTTGACCGCCCAGACTCAGCACAGCACGGAGAGCACAAGGCTCACAGAGCCCCAGGCTGGGGTCTGCGGCCCCACACACCCGCAGGCTGACTCCGTGATCGCCCAGAAGGTGCCTGACAGACGTCATTTCCCTAGTGCTCTCCTCCCGAGCAGAGACGTGTGCAGGTGGTTGGGGCCTGCCCCTGCGTGTCTGGGCTCCCGCCTACAGCCCCAGCTCAGTTGAAGCAGCCCCTGAGCCAAGACCTTCAGGAGGCGCGGGGCCTCCCTGTCGGGAAGCCATGTGCACAGTACGTGGGGATGCGAGCCTCCTTGAGAAGAGTCGAGGGAGCCAAGCCACTTGCACCTGCAATCCCTGCTTGGGCGGAGCTGAGTGCGCCTCCAGTACGGCAGAGCTCTCTCTCTGCTCAGAGGCTGGATCTAGTAAGGTTCCTTGCGCGAGGCAGCTCTGCCCAGTGCGAGAATTGCCCAGGCTTGCCGCGCTGCTAGCCTTCCTGCCCAGGAAGGACCAGGCTGTGCGATGCTGGGAGAGGCCACTGGCGCCTTCCTGGCCTCAGCTCCGCTCCTGCCTTGCCTTTGCACCCAGGCCTCAGGCGTCCTTGGGGAGGGCTTAGGGGCTGGTGCCTAGCACACTGCTAAGCGCTCCAGCAGTCAGGGCTCTATTAGAGGGAAGGGGAGGGCAACTGCAGGGTTCCTCCAGCGGTTGCTTGGCCGCTCATACTCAGTGCCGCACGGAGAGCACAAGGCTCACAGGGCCCCTGTCTGTGGTCTGCAGCCCCACACACCCGGAGGCTGACTCCGTGGGCGCCCAGAAGTTGCCTGACAGACGTCATTTCCCTTGCGCTCTCCTTCCCAGCAGAGACGTGTGCAAGTGGTTGGGGCCTGGCCCTGCGTGTCTGGGCTCCCGCCCACAGCCCCAGCTCAGGGGAAGCAGCCCCTGAGCCAAGACCTGCAGGAGGCGCGGGGCGCCCCCGCCTGGAAGCTTAGTGCACAGCATGCGGGAAGCGAGCCTCCTCGGGGGAAGAGGAGGCAGCCCAGCTGCCTGCGGCTGAAATCACTGCTTGGGCGGAGCCGAGTGGGCCTCCAGTACGGCAGAGCTCCAGCTCTGCTCAGAGGCCTGATCTGCCAGAGTTCCTGGCGTGAGGCTGCTCTGGCCTGGGCGAGCCTTGCCCAAACTTGCCTCGCAGTTCGGCTTCCTGACCAGGAAGGAGCAGGCTGCGCGAGACTGGGAGATGCTACTGGCGCCTTCCTGGCCTCAGCTCCACTCCTACCTTGCCTTTGCACCTAGTTCAAAGGCGTCCTTTTGGAAGGCTTAGGGGCCGGTGGGTTGTACACTGCCAAGCGCTCCAGCAGTGAGGGCTCTATTAGAGGCAATGGGAGGGCAACTGCAGGGCTGCTCCAGCGGTCGCTTGGCCGCCCTGACTCAGCACAGCACGGAGAGCACAAGGCTCACAGAGCCCCTGGCTAGGGTCTGCAGCCCCACACACCCGGCGGCTGACTCCGTGAGCGCCCAGCAGGTGCCTGACAGACGTCATTTCCCTAGTGCTCTCCTCCCCAGCAGAGACGTGTGCAGGTGGTTGGGGCCTGCCCCTGCGTGTCTGGGCTCCGGTCCTCAGCCCCACCTCAGGGAAGCAGCTCCTGAGTCAAGACCTGTAGGAGGCGCGGGGCGCCCCCGCCTGGAAGCCTAGTGCACAGCATGCGGGAAGCGAGCCTCCTGGGGAGAAGAGGAGGAAGCCCGGCTGCGTGCAGTTGCAATCACTTCTTGGGCAGAGCCGAGTGCGCCCCCAGTACGGCAGAGCTCCAGGTCTGCTCAGAGGCCTAATCTGGTAGAGTTGCTGGCGTGAGGCTGCTCTGCCCTGGGCGAGCCTTGCCCAGACTTGCCTCACGGCTAGGCTTCCAGTCCAGGAAAGAGCAGGCTGCGCGAGACTGGGAGATGCTACTGGTGCCTTCCTGGCCTCAGCTCCACTCCTGCCTTGCCTTTGCACCTAGTCCCCAGGCCTTCTTGTGGAGGGCTTAGTTGCCGGTGGGTTGCACACTGCCAAGCGCTCCAGCAGTGAGGGCTCTATTAGAGGCAATGGGAGGGCAACTGCAGGGCTCCTCCAGCGGTTGCTTGACCGCCCAGACTCAGCACAGCACGGAGAGCACAAGGCTCACAGGGCCCCTGGCTGGGGTCTGCGGCCCCACACACCCGGAGGCTGACTCCGTGAGCGCCCAGAAGGTGCCTGACAGACGTCATTTCCCTAGTGCTCTCCTCCCCAGCAGAGACGTGTGCAGGTGGTTGGGGCCTGCCCCTGCGTGTCTGGGCTCCCGCCTACAGCCCCAGCTCAGTTGAAGCAGCCCCTGAGCCAAGACCTTCAGGAGGCACGGGGCCCCCCTGTTGGGAAGCCATGTGCACAGTACGCGGGGATGCGAGCCTCCTTGGGAAGAGTCGAGGGAGCCAAGCCACTTGCACCTGCAATCCCTGCTTGGGCGGAGCTGAGTGCGCCTCCAGTACGGCAGAGCTCTAGCTCTGCTCAGAGGCTGGATCTAGTAAGGTTCCTTGCGCGAGGCAGCTCTGCCCAGTGCGAGACTTGCCCAGGCTTGCCGCGCTGCTAGCCTTCCTGCCCAGGAAGGACCAGGCTGTGCGATGCTGGGAGAGGCCACTGGCGCCTTCCTGGCCTCAGCTCCGCTCCTGCCTTGCCTGTGCACCAAGGCCTCAGGCGTCCTTGGGGAGGGCTTAGGGGCTGGTGCCTAGCACACTGCTAAGCGCTCCAGCAGTCAGGGCTCTATTAGAGCGAAGGGGAGGGCAACTGCAGGGCTCCTCCAGTGGTTGCTTGGCCGCCCAGACTCAGCGCCGCACGGAGAGCACAAGGCTCACAGGGCCCCTGTCTGTGGTCTGCAGCCCCACACACCTGGAGGCTGACTCCGTGGGCGCCCAGAAGTTACCTGACAGACGTCATTTCCCTAGCGCTCTCCTCCCCAGCAGAGACGTGTGCAAGTGGTTGGGGCCAGGCCCTGCGTGTCTGGGCTCCCGCTCCCATCCCCAGCTCAGGGGAAGCAGCCCCTGAGCCAAGACCTGCAGGAGGCGCGGGGCGCCCCCGCCTGGAAGCCTAGTGCACAGCATGCGGGAAGCGAGCCTCCTCGGGAGAAGAGGAGGAAGCCCTGCTGCGTGCAGTTGCAATCACTTCTTGGACGGAGCCGAGTGCGCCTCCAGTACGGCAGAGCTCCAGGTCTGCTCAGAGGCCTAATCTGGCAGAGTTGCAGGCGTGAGGCTGCTCTGCCCTGGGCAAGCCTTGCCCAGACTTGCCTCGTGGCTAGGCTTCCAGTCCAGGAAGGAGCAGGCTGCGCGAGACTGGGAGATTCTACTGGCGCCTTCCTGGCCTCAGCTCCACTCCTGCCTTGCCTTTGCACCTAGTCCCCAGGCGTTCTTGTGGAGGGCTTAGTTGCCGGTGGGTTGCACACTGCCAAGCGCTCCAGCAGTGAGGGCTCTATTAGAGGCAATGGGAGGACAACTGCAGGGCTCCTCCAGCGGTTGCTTGACCGCCCAGACTCAGCACAGCACGGAGAGCACAAGGCTCACAGAGCCCCAGGCTGGGGTCTGCGGCCCCACACACCCGCAGGCTGACTCCGTGATCGCCCAGAAGGTGCCTGACAGACGTCATTTCCCTAGTGCTCTCCTCCCGAGCAGAGACGTGTGCAGGTGGTTGGGGCCTGCCCCTGCGTGTCTGGGCTCCCGCCTACAGCCCCAGCTCAGTTGAAGCAGCCCCTGAGCCAAGACCTTCAGGAGGCGCGGGGCCTCCCTGTCGGGAAGCCATGTGCACAGTACGTGGGGATGCGAGCCTCCTTGAGAAGAGTCGAGGGAGCCAAGCCACTTGCACCTGCAATCCCTGCTTGGGCGGAGCTGAGTGCGCCTCCAGTACGGCAGAGCTCTCTCTCTGCTCAGAGGCTGGATCTAGTAAGGTTCCTTGCGCGAGGCAGCTCTGCCCAGTGCGAGAATTGCCCAGGCTTGCCGCGCTGCTAGCCTTCCTGCCCAGGAAGGACCAGGCTGTGCGATGCTGGGAGAGGCCACTGGCGCCTTCCTGGCCTCAGCTCCGCTCCTGCCTTGCCTTTGCACCCAGGCCTCAGGCGTCCTTGGGGAGGGCTTAGGGGCTGGTGCCTAGCACACTGCTAAGCGCTCCAGCAGTCAGGGCTCTATTAGAGGGAAGGGGAGGGCAACTGCAGGGCTCCTCCAGCGGTTGCTTGGCCGCTCATACTCAGTGCCGCACGGAGAGCACAAGGCTCACAGGGCCCCTGTCTGTGGTCTGCAGCCCCACACACCCGGAGGCTGACTCCGTGGGCGCCCAGAAGTTGCCTGACAGACGTCATTTCCCTTGCGCTCTCCTTCCCAGCAGAGACGTGTGCAAGTGGTTGGGGCCTGGCCCTGCGTGTCTGGGCTCCCGCCCACAGCCCCAGCTCAGGGGAAGCAGCCCCTGAGCCAAGACCTGCAGGAGGCGCGGGGCGCCCCCGCCTGGAAGCTTAGTGCACAGCATGCGGGAAGCGAGCCTCCTCGGGGGAAGAGGAGGCAGCCCAGCTGCCTGCGGCTGAAATCACTGCTTGGGCGGAGCCGAGTGGGCCTCCAGTACGGCAGAGCTCCAGCTCTGCTCAGAGGCCTGATCTGCCAGAGTTCCTGGCGTGAGGCTGCTCTGGCCTGGGCGAGCCTTGCCCAAACTTGCCTCGCAGTTCGGCTTCCTGACCAGGAAGGAGCAGGCTGCGCGAGACTGGGAGATGCTACTGGCGCCTTCCTGGCCTCAGCTCCACTCCTACCTTGCCTTTGCACCTAGTTCAAAGGCGTCCTTTTGGAAGGCTTAGGGGCCGGTGGGTTGTACACTGCCAAGCGCTCCAGCAGTGAGGGCTCTATTAGAGGCAATGGGAGGGCAACTGCAGGGCTGCTCCAGCGGTCGCTTGGCCGCCCTGACTCAGCACAGCACGGAGAGCACAAGGCTCACAGAGCCCCTGGCTAGGGTCTGCAGCCCCACACACCCGGCGGCTGACTCCGTGAGCGCCCAGCAGGTGCCTGACAGACGTCATTTCCCTAGTGCTCTCCTCCCCAGCAGAGACGTGTGCAGGTGGTTGGGGCCTGCCCCTGCGTGTCTGGGCTCCGGTCCTCAGCCCCACCTCAGGGAAGCAGCTCCTGAGTCAAGACCTGTAGGAGGCGCGGGGCGCCCCCGCCTGGAAGCCTAGTGCACAGCATGCGGGAAGCGAGCCTCCTGGGGAGAAGAGGAGGAAGCCCTGCTGCGTGCAGTTGCAATCACTTCTTGGGCAGAGCCGAGTGCGCCCCCAGTACGGCAGAGCTCCAGGTCTGCTCAGAGGCCTAATCTGGTAGAGTTGCTGGCGTGAGGCTGCTCTGCCCTGGGCGAGCCTTGCCCAGACTTGCCTCACGGCTAGGCTTCCAGTCCAGGAAAGAGCAGGCTGCGCGAGACTGGGAGATGCTACTGGCGCCTTCCTGGCCTCAGCTCCACTCCTGCCTTGCCTTTGCACCTAGTCCCCAGGCCTTCTTGTGGAGGGCTTAGTTGCCGGTGGGTTGCACACTGCCAAGCGCTCCAGCAGTGAGGGCTCTATTAGAGGCAATGGGAGGGCAACTGCAGGGCTCCTCCAGCGGTTGCTTGACCGCCCAGACTCAGCACAGCACGGAGAGCACAAGGCTCACAGGGCCCCTGGCTGGGGTCTGCGGCCCCACACACCCGGAGGCTGACTCCGTGAGCGCCCAGAAGGTGCCTGACAGACGTCATTTCCCTAGTGCTCTCCTCCCCAGCAGAGACGTGTGCAGGTGGTTGGGGCCTGCCCCTGCGTGTCTGGGCTCCCGCCTACAGCCCCAGCTCAGTTGAAGCAGCCCCTGAGCCAAGACCTTCAGGAGGCACGGGGCCCCCCTGTTGGGAAGCCATGTGCACAGTACGCGGGGATGCGAGCCTCCTTGGGAAGAGTCGAGGGAGCCAAGCCACTTGCACCTGCAATCCCTGCTTGGGCAGAGCTGAGTGCGCCTCCAGTACGGCAGAGCTCTAGCTCTGCTCAGAGGCTGGATCTAGTAAGGTTCCTTGCGCGAGGCAGCTCTGCCCAGTGCGAGACTTGCCCAGGCTTGCCGCGCTGCTAGCCTTCCTGCCCAGGAAGGACCAGGCTGTGCGATGCTGGGAGAGGCCACTGGCGCCTTCCTGGCCTCAGCTCCGCTCCTGCCTTGCCTGTGCACCAAGGCCTCAGGCGTCCTTGGGGAGGGCTTAGGGGCTGGTGCCTAGCACACTGCTAAGCGCTCCAGCAGTCAGGGCTCTATTAGAGCGAAGGGGAGGGCAACTGCAGGGCTCCTCCAGTGGTTGCTTGGCCGCCCAGACTCAGCGCCGCACGGAGAGCACAAGGCTCACAGGGCCCCTGTCTGTGGTCTGCAGCCCCACACACCTGGAGGCTGACTCCGTGGGCGCCCAGAAGTTACCTGACAGACGTCATTTCCCTAGCGCTCTCCTCCCCAGCAGAGACGTGTGCAAGTGGTTGGGGCCAGGCCCTGCGTGTCTGGGCTCCCGCTCCCATCCCCAGCTCAGGGGAAGCAGCCCCTGAGCCAAGACCTGCAGGAGGCGCGGGGCGCCCCCGCCTGGAAGCCTAGTGCACAGCATGCGGGAAGCGAGCCTCCTCGGGAGAAGAGGAGGAAGCCCTGCTGCGTGCAGTTGCAATCACTTCTTGGACGGAGCCGAGTGCGCCTCCAGTACGGCAGAGCTCCAGGTCTGCTCAGAGGCCTAATCTGGCAGAGTTGCAGGCGTGAGGCTGCTCTGCCCTGGGCAAGCCTTGCCCAGACTTGCCTCGTGGCTAGGCTTCCAGTCCAGGAAGGAGCAGGCTGCGCGAGACTGGGAGATTCTACTGGCTCCTTCCTGGCCTCAGCTCCACTCCTGCCTTGCCTTTGCACCTAGTCCCCAGGCGTTCTTGTGGAGGGCTTAGTTGCCGGTGGGTTGCACACTGCCAAGCGCTCCAGCAGTGAGGGCTCTATTAGAGGCAATGGGAGGACAACTGCAGGGCTCCTCCAGCGGTTGCTTGACCGCCCAGACTCAGCACAGCACGGAGAGCACAAGGCTCACAGAGCCCCAGGCTGGGGTCTGCGGCCCCACACACCCGCAGGCTGACTCCGTGATCGCCCAGAAGGTGCCTGACAGACGTCATTTCCCTAGTGCTCTCCTCCCGAGCAGAGACGTGTGCAGGTGGTTGGGGCCTGCCCCTGCGTGTCTGGGCTCCCGCCTACAGCCCCAGCTCAGTTGAAGCAGCCCCTGAGCCAAGACCTTCAGGAGGCGCGGGGCCTCCCTGTCGGGAAGCCATGTGCACAGTACGTGGGGATGCGAGCCTCCTTGAGAAGAGTCGAGGGAGCCAAGCCACTTGCACCTGCAATCCCTGCTTGGGCGGAGCTGAGTGCGCCTCCAGTACGGCAGAGCTCTCTCTCTGCTCAGAGGCTGGATCTAGTAAGGTTCCTTGCGCGAGGCAGCTCTGCCCAGTGCGAGAATTGCCCAGGCTTGCCGCGCTGCTAGCCTTCCTGCCCAGGAAGGACCAGGCTGTGCGATGCTGGGAGAGGCCACTGGCGCCTTCCTGGCCTCAGCTCCGCTCCTGCCTTGCCTTTGCACCCAGGCCTCAGGCGTCCTTGGGGAGGGCTTAGGGGCTGGTGCCTAGCACACTGCTAAGCGCTCCAGCAGTCAGGGCTCTATTAGAGGGAAGGGGAGGGCAACTGCAGGGCTCCTCCAGCGGTTGCTTGGCCGCTCATACTCAGTGCCGCACGGAGAGCACAAGGCTCACAGGGCCCCTGTCTGTGGTCTGCAGCCCCACACACCCGGAGGCTGACTCCGTGGGCGCCCAGAAGTTGCCTGACAGACGTCATTTCCCTTGCGCTCTCCTTCCCAGCAGAGACGTGTGCAAGTGGTTGGGGCCTGGCCCTGCGTGTCTGGGCTCCCGCCCACAGCCCCAGCTCAGGGGAAGCAGCCCCTGAGCCAAGACCTGCAGGAGGCGCGGGGCGCCCCCGCCTGGAAGCTTAGTGCACAGCATGCGGGAAGCGAGCCTCCTCGGGGGAAGAGGAGGCAGCCCAGCTGCCTGCGGCTGAAATCACTGCTTGGGCGGAGCCGAGTGGGCCTCCAGTACGGCAGAGCTCCAGCTCTGCTCAGAGGCCTGATCTGCCAGAGTTCCTGGCGTGAGGCTGCTCTGGCCTGGGCGAGCCTTGCCCAAACTTGCCTCGCAGTTCGGCTTCCTGACCAGGAAGGAGCAGGCTGCGCGAGACTGGGAGATGCTACTGGCGCCTTCCTGGCCTCAGCTGCACTCCTACCTTGCCTTTGCACCTAGTTCAAAGGCGTCCTTTTGGAAGGCTTAGGGGCCGGTGGGTTGTACACTGACAAGCGCTCCAGCAGTGAGGGCTCTATTAGAGGCAATGGGAGGGCAACTGCAGGGCTGCTCCAGCGGTCGCTTGACCGCCCTGACTCAGCACAGCACGGAGAGCACAAGGCTCACAGAGCCCCTGGCTAGGGTCTGCAGCCCCACACACCCGGCGGCTGACTCCGTGAGCGCCCAGCAGGTGCCTGACAGACGTCATTTCCCTAGTGCTCTCCTCCCCAGCAGAGACGTGTGCAGGTGGTTGGGGCCTGCCCCTGCGTGTCTGGGCTCCGGTCCTCAGCCCCAGCTCAGGGAAGCAGCTCCTGAGTCAAGACCTGTAGGAGGCGCGGGGCGCCCCCGCCTGGAAGCCTAGTGCACAGCATGCGGGAAGCGAGCCTCCTGGGGAGAAGAGTAGGAAGCCCTGCTGCGTGCAGTTGCAATCACTTCTTGGGCGGAGCTGAGTGCGCCCCCAGTACGGCAGAGCTCCAGGTCTGCTCAGAGGCCTAATCTGGTAGAGTTGCTGGCGTGAGGCTGCTCTGCCCTGGGCGAGCCTTGCCCAGACTTGCCTCGCGGCTAGGCTTCCAGTCCAGGAAAGAGCAGGCTGCGCGAGACTGGGAGATGCTACTGGCGCCTTCCTGGCCTCAGCTCCACTCCTGCCTTGCCTTTGCACCTAGTCCCCAGGCCTTCTTGTGGAGGGCTTAGTTGCCGGTGGGTTGCACACTGCCAAGCGCTCCAGCAGTGAGGGCTCTATTAGAGGCAATGGGAGGGCAACTGCAGGGCTCCTCCAGCGGTTGCTTGACCGCCCAGACTCAGCACAGCACGGAGAGCACAAGGCTCACAGGGCCCCTGGCTGGGGTCTGCAGCCCCACACACCCGGAGGCTGACTCGGTGAGCGGCCAGAAGGTGCCTGACAGACGTCATTTCCTTAGTGCTCTCCTCCCCAGCAGAGACGTGTGCAGGTGATTGGGGCCTGCCCCTGCGTGTCTGGGCTCTCGTCCACAGCCCCAGCTCAGGGAAGCAGCCCCTGAGCCAAGACCTGTAGGAGGCGTGGGGCCCCCCCGCCTGGAAGCCTAGTGCACAGCATGCGGGAAGCGAGCCTCCTATGGAGAAGAGGAGGCAACCCAGCTGCGTGCGTCTGCAATCACTGCTTGGGCGGAGCCGAGTGCGCCTCCAGTACGACAGAGCTCCAGCTCTGCTCAGAGGCCCGATGTGGCAGAGTTCCTGGCGTCAGGCTGCTCTGCCCTGGGCGAGCCTTGCCCAGACTTGCCTAGCGGCAAGGGTTCCTGTCCCGGAAGGAGCAGGCTGCACGAGACTGGGAGATGCTACTGGCGCCTCCCTGGCCTCAGCTCCACTCCTGCCTTGCCTTTGCACCTAGTCCCCAGGCGTTCTTGTGGAGGGCTTAGTTGCCGGTGGGTTGCACACTGCCAAGCGCTCCAGCAGTGAGGGCTCTATTAGAGGCAATGGGAGGACAACTGCAGGGCTCCTCCAGCGGTTGCTTGACCGCCCAGACTCAGCACAGCACGGAGAGCACAAGGCTCACAGAGCCCCAGGCTGGGGTCTGCGGCCCCACACACCCGCAGGCTGACTCCGTGATCGCCCAGAAGGTGCCTGACAGACGTCATTTCCCTAGTGCTCTCCTCCCGAGCAGAGACGTGTGCAGGTGGTTGGGGCCTGCCCCTGCGTGTCTGGGCTCCCGCCTACAGCCCCAGCTCAGTTGAAGCAGCCCCTTAGCCAAGACCTTCAGGAGGCGCGGGGCCTCCCTGTCGGGAAGCCATGTGCACAGTACGTGGGGATGCGAGCCTCCTTGAGAAGAGTCGAGGGAGCCAAGCCACTTGCACCTGCAATCCCTGCTTGGGCGGAGCTGAGTGCGCCTCCAGTACGGCAGAGCTCTCTCTCTGCTCAGAGGCTGGATCTAGTAAGGTTCCTTGCGCGAGGCAGCTCTGCCCAGTGCGAGAATTGCCCAGGCTTGCCGCGCTGCTAGCCTTCCTGCCCAGGAAGGACCAGGCTGTGCGATGCTGGCAGAGGCCACTGGCGCCTTCCTGGCCTCAGCTCCGCTCCTGCCTTGCCTTTGCACCCAGGCCTCAGGCGTCCTTGGGGAGGGCTTAGGGGCTGGTGCCTAGCACACTGCTAAGCGCTCCAGCAGTCAGGGCTCTATTAGAGGGAAGGGGAGGGCAACTGCAGGGTTCCTCCAGCGGTTGCTTGGCCGCTCATACTCAGTGCCGCACGGAGAGCACAAGGCTCACAGGGCCCCTGTCTGTGGTCTGCAGCCCCACACACCCGGAGGCTGACTCCGTGGGCGCCCAGAAGTTGCCTGACAGACGTCATTTCCCTTGCGCTCTCCTTCCCAGCAGAGACGTGTGCAAGTGGTTGGGGCCTGGCCCTGCGTGTCTGGGCTCCCGCCCACAGCCCCAGCTCAGGGGAAGCAGCCCCTGAGCCAAGACCTGCAGGAGGCGCGGGGCGCCCCCGCCTGGAAGCTTAGTGCACAGCATGCGGGAAGCGAGCCTCCTCGGGGGAAGAGGAGGCAGCCCAGCTGCCTGCGGCTGAAATCACTGCTTGGGCGGAGCCGAGTGGGCCTCCAGTACGGCAGAGCTCCAGCTCTGCTCAGAGGCCTGATCTGCCAGAGTTCCTGGCGTGAGGCTGCTCTGGCCTGGGCGAGCCTTGCCCAAACTTGCCTCGCAGTTCGGCTTCCTGACCAGGAAGGAGCAGGCTGCGCGAGACTGGGAGATGCTACTGGCGCCTTCCTGGCCTCAGCTCCACTCCTACCTTGCCTTTGCACCTAGTTCAAAGGCGTCCTTTTGGAAGGCTTAGGGGCCGGTGGGTTGTACACTGCCAAGCGCTCCAGCAGTGAGGGCTCTATTAGAGGCAATGGGAGGGCAACTGCAGGGCTCCTCCAGCGGTCGCTTGACCGCCCTGACTCAGCACAGCACGGAGAGCACAAGGCTCACAGAGCCCCTGGCTAGGGTCTGCAGCCCCACACACCCGGCGGCTGACTCCGTGAGCGCCCAGCAGGTGCCTGACAGACGTCATTTCCCTAGTGCTCTCCTCCCCAGCAGAGACGTGTGCAGGTGGTTGGGGCCTGCCCCTGCGTGTCTGGGCTCCGGTCCTCAGCCCCAGCTCAGGGAAGCAGCTCCTGAGTCAAGACCTGTAGGAGGCGCGGGGCGCCCCCGCCTGGAAGCCTAGTGCACAGCATGCGGGAAGCGAGCCTCCTGGGGAGAAGAGTAGGAAGCCCTGCTGCGTGCAGTTGCAATCACTTCTTGGGCGGAGCTGAGTGCGCCCCCAGTACGGCAGAGCTCCAGGTCTGCTCAGAGGCCTAATCTGGTAGAGTTGCTGGCGTGAGGCTGCTCTGCCCTGGGCGAGCCTTGCCCAGACTTGCCTCGCGGCTAGGCTTCCAGTCCAGGAAAGAGCAGGCTGCGCGAGACTGGGAGATGCTACTGGCGCCTTCCTGGCCTCAGCTCCACTCCTGCCTTGCCTTTGCACCTAGTCCCCAGGCCTTCTTGTGGAGGGCTTAGTTGCCGGTGGGTTGCACACTGCCAAGCGCTCCAGCAGTGAGGGCTCTATTAGAGGCAATGGGAGGGCAACCGCAGGGCTCCTCCAGCGGTTGCTTGACCGCCCAGACTCAGCACAGCACGGAGAGCACAAGGCTCACAGGGCCCCTGGCTGGGGTCTGCAGCCCCACACACCCGGAGGCTGACTCGGTGAGCGGCCAGAAGGTGCCTGACAGACGTCATTTCCTTAGTGCTCTCCTCCCCAGCAGAGACGTGTGCAGGTGACTGGGGCCTGCCCCTGCGTGTCTGGGCTCTCGTCCACAGCCCCAGCTCAGGGAAGCAGCCCCTGAGCCAAGACCTGTAGGAGGCGTGGGGCCCCCCCGCCTGGAAGCCTAGTGCACAGCATGCGGGAAGCGAGCCTCCTATGGAGAAGAGGAGGCAACCCAGCTGCGTGCGTCTGCAATCACTGCTTGGGCGGAGCCGAGTGCGCCTCCAGTACGACAGAGCTCCAGCTCTGCTCAGAGGCCCGATGTGGCAGAGTTCCTGGCGTCAGGCTGCTCTGCCCTGGGCGAGCCTTGCCCAGACTTGCCTAGCGGCAAGGGTTCCTGTCCCGGAAGGAGCAGGCTGCACGAGACTGGGAGATGCTACTGGCGCCTCCCTGGCCTCAGCTCCACTCCTACCTTGCCTTTGCACCTAGTTCAAAGGCGTCCTTTTGGAAGGCTTAGGGGCCGGTGTGTTGCACACTGCCAAGAGGTCCAGCAGTGAGGGCTCTATTAGAGGCAATGGGAGGGCAACTGTAGGGCTCCTCCAGCGGTTGCTTGACCGCCCTGACTCAGCACAGCACGGAGGGCACAAGGCTCACAGAGCCCCTGGCTAGGGTCTGCAGCCCCACACACCCGGCGGCTGACTCCGTGAGCGCCCAGCAGGTGCCTGACAGACGTCATTTCCCTAGTGCTCTCCTCCCCAGCAGAGACGTGTGCAGGTGGTTGGGGCCTGCCCCTTCGTGTCTGGGCTCCCGTCCTCAGCCCCAGCTCAGGGAAGCAGCTCCTGAGTCAAGACCTGTAGGAGGCGCGGGGCGCCCCCGCCTGGAAGCCTAGTGCACAGCATGCGGGAAGCGAGCCTCCTCGGGAGAAGAGGAGGAAGCCCTGCTGCGTGCAGTTGCAATCACTTCTTGGACGGAGCCGAGTGCGCCTCCAGTACGGCAGAGCTCCAGGTCTGCTCAGAGGCCTAATCTGGCAGAGTTGCAGGCGTGAGGCTGCTCTGCCCTGGGCAAGCCTTGCCCAGACTTGCCTCGTGGCTAGGCTTCCAGTCCAGGAAGGAGCAGGCTGCGCGAGACTGGGAGATTCTACTGGCGCCTTCCTGGCCTCAGCTCCACTCCTGCCTTGCCTTTGCACCTAGTCCCCAGGCGTTCTTGTGGAGGGCTTAGTTGCCGGTGGGTTGCACACTGCCAAGCGCTCCAGCAGTGAGGGCTCTATTAGAGGCAATGGGAGGACAACTGCAGGGCTCCTCCAGCGGTTGCTTGACCGCCCAGACTCAGCACAGCACGGAGAGCACAAGGCTCACAGAGCCCCAGGCTGGGGTCTGCGGCCCCACACACCCGCAGGCTGACTCCGTGATCGCCCAGAAGGTGCCTGACAGACGTCATTTCCCTAGTGCTCTCCTCCCGAGCAGAGACGTGTGCAGGTGGTTGGGGCCTGCCCCTGCGTGTCTGGGCTCCCGCCTACAGCCCCAGCTCAGTTGAAGCAGCCCCTTAGCCAAGACCTTCAGGAGGCGCGGGGCCTCCCTGTCGGGAAGCCATGTGCACAGTACGTGGGGATGCGAGCCTCCTTGAGAAGAGTCGAGGGAGCCAAGCCACTTGCACCTGCAATCCCTGCTTGGGCGGAGCTGAGTGCGCCTCCAGTACGGCAGAGCTCTCTCTCTGCTCAGAGGCTGGATCTAGTAAGGTTCCTTGCGCGAGGCAGCTCTGCCCAGTGCGAGAATTGCCCAGGCTTGCCGCGCTGCTAGCCTTCCTGCCCAGGAAGGACCAGGCTGTGCGATGCTGGGAGAGGCCACTGGCGCCTTCCTGGCCTCAGCTCCGCTCCTGCCTTGCCTTTGCACCCAGGCCTCAGGCGTCCTTGGGGAGGGCTTAGGGGCTGGTGCCTAGCACACTGCTAAGCGCTCCAGCAGTCAGGGCTCTATTAGAGGGAAGGGGAGGGCAACTGCAGGGTTCCTCCAGCGGTTGCTTGGCCGCTCATACTCAGTGCCGCACGGAGAGCACAAGGCTCACAGGGCCCCTGTCTGTGGTCTGCAGCCCCACACACCCGGAGGCTGACTCCGTGGGCGCCCAGAAGTTGCCTGACAGACGTCATTTCCCTTGCGCTCTCCTTCCCAGCAGAGACGTGTGCAAGTGGTTGGGGCCTGGCCCTGCGTGTCTGGGCTCCCGCCCACAGCCCCAGCTCAGGGGAAGCAGCCCCTGAGCCAAGACCTGCAGGAGGCGCGGGGCGCCCCCGCCTGGAAGCTTAGTGCACAGCATGCGGGAAGCGAGCCTCCTCGGGGGAAGAGGAGGCAGCCCAGCTGCCTGCGGCTGAAATCACTGCTTGGGCGGAGCCGAGTGGGCCTCCAGTACGGCAGAGCTCCAGCTCTGCTCAGAGGCCTGATCTGCCAGAGTTCCTGGCGTGAGGCTGCTCTGGCCTGGGCGAGCCTTGCCCAAACTTGCCTCGCAGTTCGGCTTCCTGACCAGGAAGGAGCAGGCTGCGCGAGACTGGGAGATGCTACTGGCGCCTCCCTGGCCTCAGCTCCACTCCTACCTTGCCTTTGCACCTAGTTCAAAGGCGTCCTTTTGGAAGGCTTAGGGGCCGGTGGGTTGTACACTGCCAAGCGCTCCAGCAGTGAGGGCTCTATTAGAGGCAATGGGAGGGCAACTGCAGGGCTCCTCCAGCGGTCGCTTGACCGCCCTGACTCAGCACAGCACGGAGAGCACAAGGCTCACAGAGCCCCTGGCTAGGGTCTGCAGCCCCACACACCCGGCGGCTGACTCCGTGAGCGCCCAGCAGGTGCCTGACAGACGTCATTTCCCTAGTGCTCTCCTCCCCAGCAGAGACGTGTGCAGGTGGTTGGGGCCTGCCCCTGCGTGTCTGGGCTCCGGTCCTCAGCCCCAGCTCAGGGAAGCAGCTCCTGAGTCAAGACCTGTAGGAGGCGCGGGGCGCCCCCGCCTGGAAGCCTAGTGCACAGCATGCGGGAAGCGAGCCTCCTGGGGAGAAGAGTAGGAAGCCCTGCTGCGTGCAGTTGCAATCACTTCTTGGGCGGAGCTGAGTGCGCCCCCAGTACGGCAGAGCTCCAGGTCTGCTCAGAGGCCTAATCTGGTAGAGTTGCTGGCGTGAGGCTGCTCTGCCCTGGGCGAGCCTTGCCCAGACTTGCCTCGCGGCTAGGCTTCCAGTCCAGGAAAGAGCAGGTTGCGCGAGACTGGGAGATGCTACTGGCGCCTTCCTGGCCTCAGCTCCACTCCTGCCTTGCCTTTGCACCTAGTCCCCAGGCCTTCTTGTGGAGGGCTTAGTTGCCGGTGGGTTGCACACTGCCAAGCGCTCCAGCAGTGAGGGCTCTATTAGAGGCAATGGGAGGGCAACTGCAGGGCTCCTCCAGCGGTTGCTTGACCGCCCAGACTCAGCACAGCACGGAGAGCACAAGGCTCACAGGGCCCCTGGCTGGGGTCTGCAGCCCCACACACCCGGAGGCTGACTCGGTGAGCGGCCAGAAGGTGCCTGACAGACGTCATTTCCTTAGTGCTCTCCTCCCCAGCAGAGACGTGTGCAGGTGATTGGGGCCTCCCCCTGCGTGTCTGGGCTCTCGTCCACAGCCCCAGCTCAGGGAAGCAGCCCCTGAGCCAAGACCTGTAGGAGGCGTGGGGCGCCCCCGCCTGGAAGCCTAGTGCACAGCATGCGGGAAGCGAGCCTCCTATGGAGAAGAGGAGGCAACCCAGCTGCGTGCGTCTGCAATCACTGCTTGGGCGGAGCCGAGTGCGCCTCCAGTACGACAGAGCTCCAGCTCTGCTCAGAGGCCCGATGTGGCAGAGTTCCTGGCGTCAGGCTGCTCTGCCCTGGGCGAGCCTTGCCCAGACTTGCCTAGCGGCAAGGGTTCCTGTCCCGGAAGGAGCAGGCTGCACGAGACTGGGAGATGCTACTGGCGCCTCCCTGGCCTCAGCTCCACTCCTACCTTGCCTTTGCACCTAGTTCAAAGGCGTCCTTTTGGAAGGCTTAGGGGCCGGTGTGTTGCACACTGCCAAGAGGTCCAGCAGTGAGGGCTCTATTAGAGGCAATGGGAGGGCAACTGCAGGGCTCCTCCAGCGGTTGCTTGACCGCCCTGACTCAGCACAGCACGGAGAGCACAAGGCTCACAGAGCCCCTGGCTAGGGTCTGCAGCCCCACACACCCGGCGGCTGACTCCGTGAGCGCCCAGCAGGTGCCTGACAGACGTCATTTCCCTAGTGCTCTCCTCCCCAGCAGAGACGTGTGCAGGTGGTTGGGGCCTGCCCCTTCGTGTCTGGGCTCCCGTCCTCAGCCCCAGCTCAGGGAAGCAGCTCCTGAGTCAAGACCTGTAGGAGGCGCGGGGCGCCCCCGCCTGGAAGCCTAGTGCACAGCATGCGGGAAGCGAGCCTCCTCGGGAGAAGAGGAGGAAGCCCTGCTGCGTGCAGTTGCAATCACTTCTTGGACGGAGCCGAGTGCGCCTCCAGTACGGCAGAGCTCCAGGTCTGCTCAGAGGCCTAATCTGGCAGAGTTGCAGGCGTGAGGCTGCTCTGCCCTGGGCAAGCCTTGCCCAGACTTGCCTCGTGGCTAGGCTTCCAGTCCAGGAAGGAGCAGGCTGTGCGAGACTGGGAGATTCTACTGGCGCCTTCCTGGCCTCAGCTCCACTCCTGCCTTGCCTTTGCACCTAGTCCCCAGGCGTTCTTGTGGAGGGCTTAGTTGCCGGTGGGTTGCACACTGCCAAGCGCTCCAGCAGTGAGGGCTCTATTAGAGGCAATGGGAGGACAACTGCAGGGCTCCTCCAGCGGTTGCTTGACCGCCCAGACTCAGCACAGCACGGAGAGCACAAGGCTCACAGAGCCCCAGGCTGGGGTCTGCGGCCCCACACACCCGCAGGCTGACTCCGTGATCGCCCAGAAGGTGCCTGACAGACGTCATTTCCCTAGTGCTCTCCTCCCGAGCAGAGACGTGTGCAGATGGTTGGGGCCTGCCCCTGCGTGTCTGGGCTCCCGCCTACAGCCCCAGCTCAGTTGAAGCAGCCCCTTAGCCAAGACTTTCAGGAGGCGCGGGGCCTCCCTGTCGGGAAGCCATGTGCACAGTACGTGGGGATGCGAGCCTCCTTGAGAAGAGTCGAGGGAGCCAAGCCACTTGCACCTGCAATCCCTGCTTGGGCGGAGCTGAGTGCGCCTCCAGTACGGCAGAGCTCTCTCTCTGCTCAGAGGCTGGATCTAGTAAGGTTCCTTGCGCGAGGCAGCTCTGCCCAGTGCGAGAATTGCCCAGGCTTGCCGCGCTGCTAGCCTTCCTGCCCAGGAAGGACCAGGCTGTGCGATGCTGGGAGAGGCCACTGGCGCCTTCCTGGCCTCAGCTCCGCTCCTGCCTTGCCTTTGCACCCAGGCCTCAGGCGTCCTTGGGGAGGGCTTAGGGGCTGGTGCCTAGCACACTGCTAAGCGCTCCAGCAGTCAGGGCTCTATTAGAGGGAAGGGGAGGGCAACTGCAGGGTTCCTCCAGCGGTTGCTTGGCCGCTCATACTCAGTGCCGCACGGAGAGCACAAGGCTCACAGGGCCCCTGTCTGTGGTCTGCAGCCCCACACACCCGGAGGCTGACTCCGTGGGCGCCCAGAAGTTGCCTGACAGACGTCATTTCCCTTGCGCTCTCCTTCCCAGCAGAGACGTGTGCAAGTGGTTGGGGCCTGGCCCTGCGTGTCTGGGCTCCCGCCCACAGCCCCAGCTCAGGGGAAGCAGCCCCTGAGCCAAGACCTGCAGGAGGCGCGGGGCGCCCCCGCCTGGAAGCTTAGTGCACAGCATGCGGGAAGCGAGCCTCCTCGGGGGAAGAGGAGGCAGCCCAGCTGCCTGCGGCTGAAATCACTGCTTGGGCGGAGCCGAGTGGGCCTCCAGTACGGCAGAGCTCCAGCTCTGCTCAGAGGCCTGATCTGCCAGAGTTCCTGGCGTGAGGCTGCTCTGGCCTGGGCGAGCCTTGCCCAAACTTGCCTCGCAGTTCGGCTTCCTGACCAGGAAGGAGCAGGCTGCGCGAGACTGGGAGATGCTACTGGCGCCTTCCTGGCCTCAGCTCCACTCCTACCTTGCCTTTGCACCTAGTTCAAAGGCGTCCTTTTGGAAGGCTTAGGGGCCGGTGGGTTGTACACTGCCAAGCGCTCCAGCAGTGAGGGCTCTATTAGAGGCAATGGGAGGGCAACTGCAGGGCTGCTCCAGCGGTCGCTTGACCGCCCTGACTCAGCACAGCACGGAGAGCACAAGGCTCACAGAGCCCCTGGCTAGGGTCTGCAGCCCCACACACCCGGCGGCTGACTCCGTGAGCGCCCAGCAGGTGCCTGACAGACGTCATTTCCCTAGTGCTCTCCTCCCCAGCAGAGACGTGTGCAGGTGGTTGGGGCCTGCCCCTGCGTGTCTGGGCTCCGGTCCTCAGCCCCAGCTCAGGGAAGCAGCTCCTGAGTCAAGACCTGTAGGAGGCGCGGGGCGCCCCCGCCTGGAAGCCTAGTGCACAGCATGCGGGAAGCGAGCCTCCTGGGGAGAAGAGTAGGAAGCCCTGCTGCGTGCAGTTGCAATCACTTCTTGGGCGGAGCTGAGTGCGCCCCCAGTACGGCAGAGCTCCAGGTCTGCTCAGAGGCCTAATCTGGTAGAGTTGCTGGCGTGAGGCTGCTCTGCCCTGGGCGAGCCTTGCCCAGACTTGCCTCGCGGCTAGGCTTCCAGTCCAGGAAAGAGCAGGCTGCGCGAGACTGGGAGATGCTACTGGCGCCTTCCTGGCCTCAGCTCCACTCCTGCCTTGCCTTTGCACCTAGTCCCCAGGCCTTCTTGTGGAGGGCTTAGTTGCCGGTGGGTTGCACACTGCCAAGCGCTCCAGCAGTGAGGGCTCTATTAGAGGCAATGGGAGGGCAACTGCAGGGCTCCTCCAGCGGTTGCTTGACCGCCCAGACTCAGCACAGCACGGAGAGCACAAGGCTCACAGGGCCCCTGGCTGGGGTCTGCGGCCCCACACACCCGGAGGCTGACTCCGTGAGCGCCCAGAAGGTGCCTGACAGACGTCATTTCCCTAGTGCTCTCCTCCCCAGCAGAGACGTGTGCAGGTGGTTGGGGCCTGCCCCTGCGTGTCTGGGCTCCCGCCTACAGCCCCAGCTCAGTTGAAGCAGCCCCTGAGCCAAGACCTTCAGGAGGCACGGGGCCCCCCTGTTGGGAAGCCATGTGCACAGTACGCGGGGATGCGAGCCTCCTTGGGAAGAGTCGAGGGAGCCAAGCCACTTGCACCTGCAATCCCTGCTTGGGCGGAGCTGAGTGCGCCTCCAGTACGGCAGAGCTCTAGCTCTGCTCAGAGGCTGGATCTAGTAAGGTTCCTTGCGCGAGGCAGCTCTGCCCAGTGCGAGACTTGCCCAGGCTTGCCGCGCTGCTAGCCTTCCTGCCCAGGAAGGACCAGGCTGTGCGATGCTGGGAGAGGCCACTGGCGCCTTCCTGGCCTCAGCTCCGCTCCTGCCTTGCCTGTGCACCAAGGCCTCAGGCGTCCTTGGGGAGGACTTAGGGGCTGGTGCCTAGCACACTGCTAAGCGCTCCAGCAGTCAGGGCTCTATTAGAGCGAAGGGGAGGGCAACTGCAGGGCTCCTCCAGTGGTTGCTTGGCCGCCCAGACTCAGCGCCGCACGGAGAGCACAAGGCTCACAGGGCCCCTGTCTGTGGTCTGCAGCCCCACACACCTGGAGGCTGACTCCGTGGGCGCCCAGAAGTTACCTGACAGACGTCATTTCCCTAGCGCTCTCCTCCCCAGCAGAGACGTGTGCAAGTGGTTGGGGCCAGGCCCTGCGTGTCTGGGCTCCCGCTCCCATCCCCAGCTCAGGGGAAGCAGCCCCTGAGCCAAGACCTGCAGGAGGCGCGGGGCGCCCCCGCCTGGAAGCCTAGTGCACAGCATGCGGGAAGCGAGCCTCCTCGGGAGAAGAGGAGGAAGCCCTGCTGCGTGCAGTTGCAATCACTTCTTGGGCGGAGCCGAGTGCGCCTCCAGTACGGCAGAGCTCCAGGTCTGCTCAGAGGCCTAATCTGGCAGAGTTGCAGGCGTGAGGCTGCTCTGCCCTGGGCAAGCCTTGCCCAGACTTGCCTCGTGGCTAGGCTTCCAGTCCAGGAAGGAGCAGGCTGCGCGAGACTGGGAGATTCTACTGGCGCCTTCCTGGCCTCAGCTCCACTCCTGCCTTGCCTTTGCACCTAGTCCCCAGGCGTTCTTGTGGAGGGCTTAGTTGCCGGTGGGTTGCACACTGCCAAGCGCTCCAGCAGTGAGGGCTCTATTAGAGGCAATGGGAGGACAACTGCAGGGCTCCTCCAGCGGTTGCTTGACCGCCCAGACTCAGCACAGCACGGAGAGCACAAGGCTCACAGAGCCCCAGGCTGGGGTCTGCGGCCCCACACACCCGCAGGCTGACTCCGTGATCGCCCAGAAGGTGCCTGACAGACGTCATTTCCCTAGTGCTCTCCTCCCGAGCAGAGACGTGTGCAGGTGGTTGGGGCCTGCCCCTGCGTGTCTGGGCTCCCGCCTACAGCCCCAGCTCAGTTGAAGCAGCCCCTGAGCCAAGACCTTCAGGAGGCGCGGGGCCTCCCTGTCGGGAAGCCATGTGCACAGTACGTGGGGATGCGAGCCTCCTTGAGAAGAGTCGAGGGAGCCAAGCCACTTGCACCTGCAATCCCTGCTTGGGCGGAGCTGAGTGCGCCTCCAGTACGGCAGAGCTCTCTCTCTGCTCAGAGGCTGGATCTAGTAAGGTTCCTTGCGCGAGGCAGCTCTGCCCAGTGCGAGAATTGCCCAGGCTTGCCGCGCTGCTAGCCTTCCTGCCCAGGAAGGACCAGGCTGTGCGATGCTGGGAGAGGCCACTGGCGCCTTCCTGGCCTCAGCTCCGCTCCTGCCTTGCCTTTGCACCCAGGCCTCAGGCGTCCTTGGGGAGGGCTTAGGGGCTGGTGCCTAGCACACTGCTAAGCGCTCCAGCAGTCAGGGCTCTATTAGAGGGAAGGGGAGGGCAACTGCAGGGCTCCTCCAGCGGTTGCTTGGCCGCTCATACTCAGTGCCGCACGGAGAGCACAAGGCTCACAGGGCCCCTGTCTGTGGTCTGCAGCCCCACACACCCGGAGGCTGACTCCGTGGGCGCCCAGAAGTTGCCTGACAGACGTCATTTCCCTTGCGCTCTCCTTCCCAGCAGAGACGTGTGCAAGTGGTTGGGGCCTGGCCCTGCGTGTCTGGGCTCCCGCCCACAGCCCCAGCTCAGGGGAAGCAGCCCCTGAGCCAAGACCTGCAGGAGGCGCGGGGCGCCCCCGCCTGGAAGCTTAGTGCACAGCATGCGGGAAGCGAGCCTCCTCGGGGGAAGAGGAGGCAGCCCAGCTGCCTGCGGCTGAAATCACTGCTTGGGCGGAGCCGAGTGGGCCTCCAGTACGGCAGAGCTCCAGCTCTGCTCAGAGGCCTGATCTGCCAGAGTTCCTGGCGTGAGGCTGCTCTGGCCTGGGCGAGCCTTGCCCAAACTTGCCTCGCAGTTCGGCTTCCTGACCAGGAAGGAGCAGGCTGCGCGAGACTGGGAGATGCTACTGGCGCCTTCCTGGCCTCAGCTCCACTCCTACCTTGCCTTTGCACCTAGTTCAAAGGCGTCCTTTTGGAAGGCTTAGGGGCCGGTGGGTTGTACACTGCCAAGCGCTCCAGCAGTGAGGGCTCTATTAGAGGCAATGGGAGGGCAACTGCAGGGCTGCTCCAGCGGTCGCTTGGCCGCCCTGACTCAGCACAGCACGGAGAGCACAAGGCTCACAGAGCCCCTGGCTAGGGTCTGCAGCCCCACACACCCGGCGGCTGACTCCGTGAGCGCCCAGCAGGTGCCTGACAGACGTCATTTCCCTAGTGCTCTCCTCCCCAGCAGAGACGTGTGCAGGTGGTTGGGGCCTGCCCCTGCGTGTCTGGGCTCCGGTCCTCAGCCCCACCTCAGGGAAGCAGCTCCTGAGTCAAGACCTGTAGGAGGCGCGGGGCGCCCCCGCCTGGAAGCCTAGTGCACAGCATGCGGGAAGCGAGCCTCCTGGGGAGAAGAGTAGGAAGCCCTGCTGCGTGCAGTTGCAATCACTTCTTGGGCAGAGCCGAGTGCGCCCCCAGTACGGCAGAGCGCCAGGTCTGCTCAGAGGCCTAATCTGGTAGAGTTGCTGGCGTGAGGCTGCTCTGCCCTGGGCGAGCCTTGCCCAGACTTGCCTCGCGGCTAGGCTTCCAGTCCAGGAAAGAGCAGGCTGCGCGAGACTGGGAGATGCTACTGGCGCCTTCCTGGCCTCAGCTCCACTCCTGCCTTGCCTTTGCACCTAGTCCCCAGGCCTTCTTGTGGAGGGCTTAGTTGCCGGTGGGTTGCACACTGCCAAGCGCTCCAGCAGTGAGGGCTCTATTAGAGGCAATGGGAGGGCAACTGCAGGGCTCCTCCAGCGGTTGCTTGACCGCCCAGACTCAGCACAGCACGGAGAGCACAAGGCTCACAGGGCCCCTGGCTGGGGTCTGCGGCCCCACACACCCGGAGGCTGACTCCGTGAGCGCCCAGAAGGTGCCTGACAGACGTCATTTCCCTAGTGCTCTCCTCCCCAGCAGAGACGTGTGCAGGTGGTTGGGGCCTGCCCCTGCGTGTCTGGGCTCCCGCCTACAGCCCCAGCTCAGTTGAAGCAGCCCCTGAGCCAAGACCTTCAGGAGGCACGGGGCCCCCCTGTTGGGAAGCCATGTGCACAGTACGCGGGGATGCGAGCCTCCTTGGGAAGAGTCGAGGGAGCCAAGCCACTTGCACCTGCAATCCCTGCTTGGGCGGAGCTGAGTGCGCCTCCAGTACGGCAGAGCTCTAGCTCTGCTCAGAGGCTGGATCTAGTAAGGTTCCTTGCGCGAGGCAGCTCTGCCCAGTGCGAGACTTGCCCAGGCTTGCCGCGCTGCTAGCCTTCCTGCCCAGGAAGGACCAGGCTGTGCGATGCTGGGAGAGGCCACTGGCGCCTTCCTGGCCTCAGCTCCGCTCCTGCCTTGCCTGTGCACCAAGGCCTCAGGCGTCCTTGGGGAGGGCTTAGGGGCTGGTGCCTAGCACACTGCTAAGCGCTCCAGCAGTCAGGGCTCTATTAGAGCGAAGGGGAGGGCAACTGCAGGGCTCCTCCAGCGGTTGCTTGGCCGCCCAGACTCAGCGCCGCACGGAGAGCACAAGGCTCACAGGGCCCCTGTCTGTGGTCTGCAGCCCCACACACCCGGAGGCTGACTCCGTGGGCGCCCAGAAGTTACCTGACAGACGTCATTTCCCTAGCGCTCTCCTCCCCAGCAGAGACGTGTGCAAGTGGTTGGGGCCAGGCCCTGCGTGTCTGGGCTCCCGCTCCCATCCCCAGCTCAGGGGAAGCAGCCCCTGAGCCAAGACCTGCAGGAGGCGCGGGGCGCCCCCGCCTGGAAGCTTAGTGCACAGCATGCGGGAAGCGAGCCTCCTCGGGGGAAGAGGAGGCAGCCCAGCTGCGTGCAGCTGAAATCACTGCTTGGGTGGAGCCGAGTTCGCTTCCAGTACGGCAGAGCTCCAGCTCTGCTCAGAGGCCCGATCTGCCAGAGTTCCTGGCGTGAGGCTGCTCTTGCCTGGGCGAGCCTTGCCCAGACTTGCCTCGCAGTTCGGCTTCCTGACCAGGAAGGAGCAGACTGCGTGAGACTGGGAGACGCGACTGGCTCCTTCCTGGCCTCAGCTCCACTCCTGCCTTGCCTTTGCACCTAGTCCCCGGGCGTCCTTGCGGAGGGCTTAGGGGCCGGTGGGTTGCACACTGCCAAGCGCTCCAGCAGTGAGGGCTCTATTAGAGGCAATGGGAGGGCAACTGCAGGGCTCCTCCAGCGGTTGCTTGACCGCCCAGACTCAGCACAGCACGGAGAGCACAAGGCTCACAGGGCCCCTCTCTGTGGTCTGCAGCCCCACACACCCGGAGGCTGACTCGGTGAGCGGCCAGAAGGTGCCTGACAGACGTCATTTCCTTAGTGCTCTCCTCCCCAGCAGAGACGTGTGCAGGTGATTGGGGCCTGCCCCTGCGTGTCTGGGCTCTCGTCCACAGCCCCAGGTCAGGGAAGCAGCCCCTGAGCCAAGACCTGTAGGAGGCGTGGGGCGCCCCCGCCTGGAAGCCTAGTGCACAGCATGCGGGAAGCGAGCCTCCTATGGAGAAGAGGAGGCAACCCAGCTGCGTGCGTCTGCAATCACTGCTTGGGCGGAGCCGAGTGCGCCTCCAGTACGACAGAGCTCCAGCTCTGCTCAGAGGCCCGATGTGGCAGAGTTCCTGGCGTCAGGCTGCTCTGCCCTGGGCGAGCCTTGCCCAGACTTGCCTAGCGGCAAGGGTTCCTGTCCCGGAAGGAGTAGGCTGCACGAGACTGGGAGATGCTACTGGCGCCTCCCTGGCCTCAGCTCCACTCCTACCTTGCCTTTGCACCTAGTTCAAAGGCGTCCTTTTGGAAGGCTTAGGGGCCGGTGTGTTGCACACTGCCAAGAGGTCCAGCAGTGAGGGCTCTATTAGAGGCAATGGGAGGGCAACTGCAGGGCTCCTCCAGCGGTTGCTTGACCGCCCTGACTCAGCACAGCACGGAGAGCACAAGGCTCACAGAGCCCCTGGCTAGGGTCTGCAGCCCCACACACCCGGCGGCTGACTCCGTGAGCGCCCAGCAGGTGCCTGACAGACGTCATTTCCCTAGTGCTCTCCTCCCCAGCAGAGACGTGTGCAGGTGGTTGGGGCCTGCCCCTTCGTGTCTGGGCTCCCGTCCTCAGCCCCAGCTCAGGGAAGCAGCTCCTGAGTCAAGACCTGTAGGAGGCGCGGGGCGCCCCCGCCTGGAAGCCTAGTGCACAGCATGCGGGAAGCGAGCCTCCTCGGGAGAAGCGGAGGAAGCCCTGCTGCGTGCAGTTGCAATCACTTCTTGGGTGGAGCCGAGTGCGCCCCCAGTACGGCAGAGCTCCAGGTCTGCTCAGAGGCCTAATCTGGTAGAGTTGCTGGCGTGAGGCTGCTCTGCCCTGGGCGAGCCTTGCCCAGACTTGCCTCGCGGCTAGGCTTCCAGTCCAGGAAAGAGCAGGCTGCGCGAGACTGGGAGATGCTACTCGCGCCTTCCTGGCCTCAGCTCCTCTCCTGCCTTGCCTTTGCACCTAGTCCCCAGGCCTTCTTGTGGAGGGCTTAGTTGCCGGTGGGTTGCACACTGCCAAGCGCTCCAGCAGTGAGGGCTCTATTAGAGGCAATGGGAGGGCAACTACAGGGCTCCTCCAGCGGTTGCTTGACCGCCCAGACTCAGCACAGCACGGAGAGCACAAGGCTCACAGGGCCCCTGGCTGGGGTCTGCGGCCCCACACACCCGGAGGCTGACTCCGTGAGCGCCCAGAAGGTGCCTGACAGACGTCATTTCCCTAGTGCTCTCCTCCCCAGCAGAGACGTGTGCAGGTGGTTGGGGCCTGCCCCTGCGTGTCTGGGCTCCCGCCTACAGCCCCAGCTCAGTTGAAGCAGCCCCTGAGCCAAGACCTTCAGGAGGCACGGGGCCCCCCTGTTGGGAAGCCATGTGCACAGTACGCGGGGATGCGAGCCTCCTTGGGAAGAGTCGAGGGAGCCAAGCCACTTGCACCTGCAATCCCTGCTTGGGCGGAGCTGAGTGCGCCTCCAGTACGGCAGAGCTCTAGCTCTGCTCAGAGGCTGGATCTAGTAAGGTTCCTTGCGCGAGGCAGCTCTGCCCAGTGCGAGACTTGCCCAGGCTTGCCGCGCTGCTAGCCTTCCTGCCCAGGAAGGACCAGGCTGTGCGATGCTGGGAGAGGCCACTGGCGCCTTCCTGGCCTCAGCTCCGCTCCTGCCTTGCCTGTGCACCCAGGCCTCAGGCGACCTTGGGGAGGGCTTAGGGGCTGATGCCTAGCACACTGCTAAGCGCTCCAGCAGTCAGGGCTCTATTAGAGCGAAGGGGAGGGCAACTGCAGGGCTCCTCCAGCGGTTGCTTGGCCGCCCAGACTCAGCGCCGCACGGAGAGCACAAGGCTCACAGGGCCCCTGTCTGTGGTCTGCAGCCCCACACACCCGGCGGCTGACTCCGTGAGCGCCCAGCAGGTGCCTGACAGACGTCATTTCCCTAGTGCTCTCCTCCCCAGCAGAGACGTGTGCAGGTGGTTGGGGCCTGCCCCTGCGTGTCTGGGCTCCGGTCCTCAGCCCCAGCTCAGGGAAGCAGCTCCTGAGTCAAGACCTGTAGGAGGCGCGGGGCGCCCCTGCCTGGAAGCCTAGTGCACAGTATGCGGGAAGCGAGCCTCCTGGGGAGAAGAGTAGGAAGCCCTGCTGCGTGCAGTTGCAATCACTTCTTGGGCGGAGCTGAGTGCGCCCCCAGTACGGCAGAGCTCCAGGTCTGCTCAGAGGCCTAATCTGGTAGAGTTGCTGGCGTGAGGCTGCTCTGCCCTGGGCGAGCCTTGCCCAGACTTGCCTCGCGGCTAGGCTTCCAGTCCAGGAAAGAGCAGGCTGCGCGAGACTGGGAAATGCTACTGGCGCCTTCCTGGCCTCAGCTCCACTCCTGCCTTGCCTTTGCACCTAGTCCCCAGGCCTTCTTGTGGAGGGCTTAGTTGCCGGTGGGTTGCACACTGCCAAGCGCTCCAGCAGTGAGGGCTCTATTAGAGGCAATGGGAGGGCAACTGCAGGGCTCCTCCAGCGGTTGCTTGACCGCCCAGACTCAGCACAGCACGGAGAGCACAAGGCTCACAGGGCCCCTGTCTGTGGTCTGCAGCCCCACACACCCAGAGGCTGACTCGGTGAGCGGCCAGAAGGTGCCTGAGAGACGTCATTTCCTTAGTGCTCTCCTCCCCAGCAGAGACGTGTGCAGGTGATTGGGGCCTGCCCCTGCGTGTCTGGGCTCTCGTCCACAGCCCCAGCTCAGGGAAGCAGCCCCTGAGCCAAGACCTGTAGGAGGCGTGGGGCGCCCCCGCCTGGAAGCCTAGTGCACAGCATGCGGGAAGCGAGCCTCCTATGGAGAAGAGGAGGCAACCCAGCTGCGTGCGTCTGCAATCACTGCTTGGGCGGAGCCGAGTGCGCCTCCAGTACGACAGAGCTCCAGCTCTGCTCAGAGGCCCGATGTGGCAGAGTTCCTGGCGTCAGGCTGCTCTGCCCTGGGCGAGCCTTGCCCAGACTTGCCTAGCGGCAAGGGTTCCTGTCCCGGAAGGAGCAGGCTGCACGAGACTGGGAGATGCTACTGGCGCCTCCCTGGCCTCAGCTCCACTCCTACCTTGCCTTTGCACCTAGTTCAAAGGCGTCCTTTTGGAAGGCTTAGGGGCCGGTGTGTTGCACACTGCCAAGAGGTCCAGCAGTGAGGGCTCTATTAGAGGCAATGGGAGGGCAACTGCAGGGCTCCTCCAGCGGTTGCTTGACCGCCCTGACTCAGCACAGCACGGAGAGCACAAGGCTCACAGAGCCCCTGGCTAGGGTCTGCAGCCCCACACACCCGGCGGCTGACCCCGTGAGCGCCCAACAGGTGCCTGACAGACGTCATTTCCCTAGTGCTCTCCTCCCCAGCAGAGACGTGTGCAGGTGGTTGGGGCCTGCCCCTTCGTGTCTGGGCTCCCGTCCTCAGCCCCAGCTCAGGGAAGCAGCTCCTGAGTCAAGACCTGTAGGAGGCGCGGGGCGCCCCCGCCTGGAAGCCTAGTGCACAGCATGCGGGAAGCGAGCCTCCTCGGGAGAAGAGGAGGAAGCCCTGCTGCGTGCAGTTGCAATCACTTCTTGGACGGAGCCGAGTGGGCCTCCAGTACGGCAGAGCTCCAGCTCTGCTCAGAGGCCTGATCTGCCAGAGTTCCTGGCGTGAGGCTGCTCTGCCCTGGGCGAGCCTTGCCCAAACTTGCCTCGCAGTTCGGCTTCCTGACCAGGAAGGAGCAGGCTGCGCGAGACTGGGAGATGCTACTGGCGCCTTCCTGGCCTCAGCTCCACTCCTACCTTGCCTTTGCACCTAGTTCAAAGGCGTCCTTTTGGAAGGCTTAGGGGCCGGTGGGTTGTACACTGCCAAGCGCTCCAGCAGTGAGGGCTCTATTAGAGGCAATGGGAGGGCAACTGCAGGGCTCCTCCAGCGGTCGCTTGACCGCCCTGACTCAGCACAGCACGGAGAGCACAAGGCTCACAGAGCCCCTGGCTAGGGTCTGCAGCCCCACACACCCGGCGGCTGACTCCGTGAGCGCCCAGCAGGTGCCTGACAGACGTCATTTCCCTAGTGCTCTCCTCCCCAGCAGAGACGTGTGCAGGTGGTTGGGGCCTGCCCCTGCGTGTCTGGGCTCCGGTCCTCAGCCCCACCTCAGGGAAGCAGCTCCTGAGTCAAGACCTGTAGGAGGCGCGGGGCGCCCCCGCCTGGAAGCCTAGTGCACAGCATGCGGGAAGCGAGCCTCCTGGGGAGAAGAGGAGGAAGCCCTGCTGCGTGCAGTTGCAATCACTTCTTGGGCGGAGCCGAGTGCGCCCCCAGTACGGCAGAGCTCCAGGTCTGCTCAGAGGCCTAATCTGGTAGAGTTGCTGGCGTGAGGCTGCTCTGCCCTGGGCGAGCCTTGCCCAGACATGCCTCGCGGCTAGGCTTCCAGTCCAGGAAAGAGCAGGCTGCGCGAGACTGGGAGATGCTACTGGCGCCTTCCTGGCCTCAGCTCCACTCCTGCCTTGCCTTTGCACCTAGTCCCCAGGCCTTCTTGTGGAGGGCTTAGTTGCCGGTGGGTTGCACACTGCCAAGCGCTCCAGCAGTGAGGGCTCTATTAGAGGCAATGGGAGGTCAACTACAGGGCTCCTCCAGCGGTTGCTTGACCGCCCAGACTCAGCACAGCACGGAGAGCACAAGGCTCACAGGGCCCCTGGCTGGGGTCTGCGGCCCCACACACCCGGAGGCTGACTCCGTGAGCGCCCAGAAGGTGCCTGACAGACGTCATTTCCCTAGTGCTCTCCTCCCCAGCAGAGACGTGTGCAGGTGGTTGGGGCCTGCCCCTGCGTGTCTGGGCTCCCGCCTACAGCCCCAGCTCAGTTGAAGCAGCCCCTGAGCCAAGACCTTCAGGAGGCACGGGGCCCCCCTGTTGGGAAGCCATGTGCACAGTACGCGGGGATGCGAGCCTCCTTGGGAAGAGTCGAGGGAGCCAAGCCACTTGCACCTGCAATCCCTGCTTGGGCGGAGCTGAGTGCGCCTCCAGTACGGCAGAGCTCTAGCTCTGCTCAGAGGCTGGATCTAGTAAGGTTCCTTGCGCGAGGCAGCTCTGCCCAGTGCGAGACTTGCCAAGGCTTGCCGCGCTGCTAGCCTTCCTGCCCAGGAAGGACCAGGCTGTGCGATGCTGGGAGAGGCCACTGGCGCCTTCCTGGCCTCAGCTCCGCTCCTGCCTTGCCTGTGCACCCAGGCCTCAGGCGACCTTGGGGAGGGCTTAGGGGCTGGTGTCTAGCACACTGCTAAGCGCTCCAGCAGTCAGGGCTCTATTAGAGCGAAGGGGAGGGCAACTGCAGGGCTCCTCCAGCGGTTGCTTGGCCGCCCAGACTCAGCGCCGCACGGAGAGCACAAGGCTCACAGGGCCCCTGTCTGTGGTCTGCAGCCCCACACACCCGGCGGCTGACTCCGTGAGCGCCCAGCAGGTGCCTGACAGACGTCATTTCCCTAGTGCTCTCCTCCCCAGCAGAGACGTGTGCAGGTGGTTGGGGCCTGCCCCTTCGTCTCTGGGCTCCCGTCCTCAGCCCCAGCTCAGGGAAGCAGCTCCTGAGTCAAGACCTGTAGGAGGCGCGGGGCGCCCCCGCCTGGAAGCCTAGTGCACAGCATGCGGGAAGCGAGCCTCCTGGGGAGAAGAGGAGGCAACCCAGCTGCGTGCGGCTGCAATCACTGCGTGGGCGGAGCCGAGTGCGCCTCCAGTACGACAAAGCTCCAGCTCTGCTCAGAGGCCTGATGTGGCAGAGTTCCTGGCGTCAGGCTGCTCTGCCCTGGGCGAGCCTTGCCCAGACTTGCTTAGCGGCAAGGGTTCCTGTCCAGGAAGGAGCAGGCTGCACGAGACTGGGAGATGCTACTGGCGCCTCCCTGGCCTCAGCTCCACTCCTACCTTGCCTTTGCACCTAGTTCAAAGGCGTCCTTTTGGAAGGCTTAGGGGCCGGTGTGTTGCACACTGCCAAGAGGTCCAGCAGTGAGGGCTCTATTAGAGGCAATGGGAGGGCAACTGCACGGCTCCTCCAGCGGTCACTTGACCGCCCTGACTCAGCACAGCACGGAGAGCACAAGGCTCACAGAACCCCTGGCTAGGGTCTGCAGCCCCACACACCCGGCGGCTGACTCCGTGAGCGCCCAGCAGGTGCCTGACAGACGTCATTTCCCTAGTGCTCTCCTCCCCAGCAGAGACGTGTGCAGGTGGTTGGGGCCTGCCCCTGCGTGTCTGGGCTCCGGTCCTCAGCCCCAGCTCAGGGAAGCAGCTCCTGAGTCAAGACCTGTAGGAGGCGCGGGGCGCCCCCGCCTGGAAGCCTAGTGCACAGCATGCGGGAAGCGAGCCTCCTGGGGAGAAGAGTAGGAAGCCCTGCTGCGTGCAGTTGCAATCACTTCTTGGGCGGAGCTGAGTGCGCGCCCAGTACGGCAGAGCTCCAGGTCTGCTCAGAGGCCTAATCTGGTAGAGTTGCTGGCGTGAGGCTGCTCTGCCCTGGGCGAGCCTTGCCCAGACTTGCCTCGCGGCTAGGCTTCCAGTCCAGGAAAGAGCAGGCTGCGCGAGACTGGGAGATGCTACTGGCGCCTTCCTGGCCTCAGCTCCACTCCTGCCTTGCCTTTGCACCTAGTCCCCAGGCCTTCTTGTGGAGGGCTTAGTTGCCGGTGGGTTGCACACTGCCAAGCGCTCCAGCAGTGAGGGCTCTATTAGAGGCAATGGGAGGGCAACTGCAGGGCTCCTCCAGCGGTTGCTTGACCGCCCAGACTCAGCACAGCACGGAGAGCACAAGGCTCACAGGGCCCCTGGCTGGGGTCTGCGGCCCCACACACCCGGAGGCTGACTCCGTGAGCGCCCAGAAGGTGCCTGACAGACGTCATTTCCCTAGTGCTCTCCTCCCCAGCAGAGACGTGTGCAGGTGGTTGGGGCCTGCCCCTGCGTGTCTGGGCTCCCGCCTACAGCCCCAGCTCAGTTGAAGCAGCCCCTGAGCCAAGACCTTCAGGAGGCGCGGGGCCTCCCTGTCGGGAAGCCATGTGCACAGTACGCGGGGATGCGAGCCTCCTTGGGAAGAGTCGAGGGAGCCAAGCCACTTGCACCTGCAATCCCTGCTTGGGCGGAGCTGAGTGCGCCTCCAGTACGGCAGAGCTCTAGCTCTGCTCAGAGGCTGGATCTAGTAAGGTTCCTTGCGCGAGGCAGCTCTGCCCAGTGCGAGACTTGCCCAGGCTTGCCGCGCTGCTAGCCTTCCTGCCCAGGAAGGACCAGGCTGTGCGATGCTGGGAGAGGCCACTGGCGCCTTCCTGGCCTCAGCTCCGCTCCTGCCTTGCCTTTGCACCCAGGCCTCAGGCGTCCTTGGGGAGGGCTTAGGGGCTGGTGCCTAGCACACTGCTAAGCGCTCCAGCAGTCAGGGCTCTATTAGAGGGAAGGGGAGGGCAACTGCAGGGCTCCTCCAGCGGTTGCTTGGCCGCCCAGACTCAGCGCCGCACGGAGAGCACAAGGCTCACAGGGCCCCTGTCTGTGGTCTGCAGCCCCACACACCCGGAGGCTGACTCCGTGGGCGCCCAGAAGTTACCTGACAGACGTCATTTCCCTAGTGCTCTCCTCCCCAGCAGAGACGTGTGCAAGTGGTTGGGGCCAGGCCCTGCGTGTCTGGGCTCCCGCTCCCATCCCCAGCTCAGGGGAAGCAGCCCCTGAGCCAAGACCTGCAGGAGGCGCGGGGCGCCCCCGCCTGGAAGCTTAGTGCACAGCATGCGGGAAGCGAGCCTCCTCGGGGGAAGAGGAGGCAGCCCAGCTGCGTGCAGCTGAAATCACTGCTTGGGTGGAGCCGAGTTCGCTTCCAGTACGGCAGAGCTCCAGCTCTGCTCAGAGGCCCGATCTGCCAGAGTTCCTGGCGTGAGGCTGCTCTGGCCTGGGCGAGCCTTGCCCAGACTTGCCTCGCAGTTCGGCTTCGTGACCAGGAAGGAGCAGACTGCGTGAGACTGGGAGACGCGACTGGCTCCTTCCTGGCCTCAGCTCCACTCCTGCCTTGCCTTTGCACCTAGTCCCCGGGCGTCCTTGCGGAGGGCTTAGGGGCCGGTGGGTTGCACACTGCCAAGCGCTCCAGCAGTGAGGGCTCTATTAGAGGCAATGGGAGGGCAACTGCAGGGCTCCTCCAGCGGTTGCTTGACCGCCCAGACTCAGCACAGCACGCAGAGCACAAGGCTCACAGGGCCCCTGACTGGGGTCTGCAGCCCCACACACCCGGAGGCTGACTCCGTGAGCGCCCAGAAGGTGCCTGACAGACGTCATTTCCCTAGTGCTCTCCTCCCCAGCAGAGACGTGTGCAGGTGATTGGGGCCTGCCCCTGCGTGTCTGGGCTCTCGTCCACAGCCCCAGCCCAGGGAAGCAGCCCCTGAGCCAAGACCTGTAGGAGGCGCGGGGCGCCCCCGCCTGGAAGCCTAGTGCACAGCATGCGGGAAGCGAGCCTCCTGGGGAGAAGAGGAGGCAACCCAGCTGCGTGCGGCTGCAATCACTGCTTGGGCGGAGCCGAGTGCGCCTCCAGTACGACAAAGCTCCAGCTCTGCTCAGAGGCCCGATGTGGCAGAGTTCCTGGCGTCAGGCTGCTCTGCCCTGGGCGAGCCTTGCCCAGACTTGCCTAGCGGCAAGGGTTCCTGTCCAGGAAGCAGCAGGCTGCACGAGACTGGGAGATGCTACTGGCGCCTCCCTGGCCTCAGCTCCACTCCTACCTTGCCTTTGCACCTAGTTCAAAGGCGTCCTTTTGGAAGGCTTAGGGGCCGGTGTGTTGCACACTGCCAAGAGGTCCATCAGTGAGGGCTCTATTAGAGGCAATGGGAGGGCAACTGCAGGGCTCCTCCAGCGGTCACTTGACCGCCCTGACTCAGCACAGCACGGAGAGCACAAGGCTCACAGAACCCCTGGCTAGGGTCTGCAGCCCCACACACCCGGCGGCTGACTCCGTGAGCGCCCAGCAGGTGCCTGACAGACGTCATTTCCCTCGTGCTCTCCTCCTCAGCAGAGACGTGTGCAGGTGGTTGGGGCCTGCCCCTGCGTGTCTGGGCTCCGGTCCTCAGCCCCAGCTCAGGGAAGCAGCTCCTGAGTCAAGACCTGTAGGAGGCGCGGGGCGCCCCCGCCTGGAAGCCTAGTGCACAGCATGCGGGAAGCGAGCCTCCTGGGGAGAAGAGGAGGAAGCCCTGCTGCGTGCAGTTGCAATCACTTCTTGGGCGGAGCTGAGTGCGCCCCTAGTACGGCAGAGCTCCAGGTCTGCTCAGAGGCCTAATCTGGTAGAGTTGCTGGCGTGAGGCTGCTCTGCCCTGGGCGAGCCTTGCCCAGACTTGCCTCGCGGCTAGGCTTCCAGTCCAGGAAAGAGCAGGCTGCGCGAGACTGGGAAATGCTACTGGCGCCTTCCTGGCCTCAGCTCCACTCCTGCCTTGCCTTTGCACCTAGTCCCCAGGCCGTCTTGTGGAGGGCTTAGTTGCCGGTGGGTTGCACACTGCCAAGCGCTCCAGCAGTGAGGGCTCTATTAGAGGCAATGGGAGGGCAACTGCAGGGCTCCTCCAGCGGTTGCTTGACCGCCCAGACTCAGCACAGCACGGAGAGCACAAGGCTCACAGGGCCCCTGTCTGTGGTCTGCAGCCCCACACACCCGGAGGCTGACTCGGTGAGCGGCCAGAAGGTGCCTGACAGACGTCATTTCCTTAGTGCTCTCCTCCCCAGCAGAGACGTGTGCAGGTGATTGGGGCCTGCCCCTGCGTGTCTGGGCTCTCGTCCACAGCCCCAGCTCAGGGAAGCAGCCCCTGAGCCAAGACCTGTAGGAGGCGTGGGGCGCCCCCGCCTGGAAGCCTAGTGCACAGCATGCGGGAAGCGAGCCTCCTATGGAGAAGAGGAGGCAACCCAGCTGCGTGCGTCTGCAATCACTGCTTGGGCGGAGCCGAGTGCGCCTCCAGTACGACAGAGCTCCAGCTCTGCTCAGAGGCCCGATGTGGCAGAGTTCCTGGCGTCAGGCTGCTCTGCCCTGGGCGAGCCTTGCCCAGACTTGCCTAGCGGCAAGGGTTCCTGTCCCGGAAGGAGCAGGCTGCACGAGACTGGGAGATGCTACTGGCGCCTCCCTGGCCTCAGCTCCACTCCTACCTTGCCTTTGCACCTAGTTCAAAGGCGTCCTTTTGGAAGGCTTAGGGGCCGGTGTGTTGCACACTGCCAAGAGGTCCAGCAGTGAGGGCTCTATTAGAGGCAATGGGAGGGCAACTGCAGGGCTCCTCCAGCGGTTGCTTGACCGCCCTGACTCAGCACAGCACGGAGAGCACAAGGCTCACAGAGCCCCTGGCTAGGGTCTGCAGCCCCACACACTCGGCGGCTGACTCCGTGAGCGCCCAGCAGGTGCCTGACAGACGTCATTTCCCTCGTGCTCTCCTCCTCAGCAGAGACGTGTGCAGGTGGTTGGGGCCTGCCCCTGCGTGTCTGGGCTCCGGTCCTCAGCCCCAGCTCAGGGAAGCAGCTCCTGAGTCAAGACCTGTAGGAGGCGCGGGGCGCCCCCGCCTGGAAGCCTAGTGCACAGCATGCGGGAAGCGAGCCTCCTGGGGAGAAGAGGAGGAAGCCCTGCTGCGTGCAGTTGCAATCACTTCTTGGGCGGAGCTGAGTGCGCCCCTAGTAAGGCAGAGCTCCAGGTCTGCTCAGAGGCCTAATCTGGTAGAGTTGCTGGCGTGAGGCTGCTCTGCCCTGGGCGAGCCTTGCCCAGACTTGCCTCGCGGCTAGGCTTCCAGTCCAGGAAAGAGCAGGCTTCGCGAGACTGGGAAATGCTACTGGCGCCTTCCTGGCCTCAGCTCCACTCCTGCCTTGCCTTTGCACCTAGTCCCCAGGCCGTCTTGTGGAGGGCTTAGTTGCCGGTGGGTTGCACACTGCCAAGCGCTCCAGCAGTGAGGGCTCTATTAGAGGCAATGGGAGGGCAACTGCAGGGCTCCTCCAGCGGTTGCTTGACCGCCCAGACTCAGCACAGCACGGAGAGCACAAGGCTCACAGGGCCCCTGTCTGTGGTCTGCAGCCCCACACACCCGGAGGCTGACTCGGTGAGCGGCCAGAAGGTGCCTGACAGACGTCATTTCCTTAGTGCTCTCCTCCCCAGCAGAGACGTGTGCAGGTGATTGGGGCCTGCCCCTGCGTGTCTGGGCTCTCGTCCACAGCCCCAGCTCAGGGAAGCAGCCCCTGAGCCAAGACCTGTAGGAGGCGTGGGGCGCCCCCGCCTGGAAGCCTAGTGCACAGCATGCGGGAAGCGAGCCTCCTATGGAGAAGAGGAGGCAACCCAGCTGCGTGCGTCTGCAATCACTGCTTGGGCGGAGCCGAGTGCGCCTCCAGTACGACAGAGCTCCAGCTCTGCTCAGAGGCCCGATGTGGCAGAGTTCCTGGCGTCAGGCTGCTCTGCCCTGGGCGAGCCTTGCCCAGACTTGCCTAGCGGCAAGGGTTCCTATCCCGGAAGGAGCAGGCTGCACGAGACTGGGAGATGCTACTGGCGCCTCCCTGGCCTCAGCTCCACTCCTACCTTGCCTTTGCACCTAGTTCAAAGGCGTCCTTTTGGAAGGCTTAGGGGCCGGTGTGTTGCACACTGCCAAGAGGTCCAGCAGTGAGGGCTCTATTAGAGGCAATGGGAGGGCAACTGCAGGGCTCCTCCAGCGGTTGCTTGACCGCCCTGACTCAGCACAGCACGGAGAGCACAAGGCTCACAGAGCCCCTGGCTAGGGTCTGCAGCCCCACACACTCGGCGGCTGACTCCGTGAGCGCCCAGCAGGTGCCTGACAGACGTCATTTCCCTAGTGCTCTCCTCCCCAGCAGAGACGTGTGCAGGTGGTTGGGGCCTGCCCCTTCGTGTCTGGGCTCCCGTCCTCAGCCCCAGCTCAGGGAAGCAGCTCCTGAGTCAAGACCTGTAGGAGGCGCGGGGCGCCCCCGCCTGGAAGCCTAGTGCACAGCATACGGGAAGCGAGCCTCCTCGGGAGAAGAGGAGGAAGCCCTGCTGCGTGCAGTTGCAATCACTTCTTGGACGGAGCCGAGTGCGCCTCCAGTACGGCAGAGCTCCAGGTCTGCTCAGAGGCCTAATCTGGCAGAGTTGCTGGCGTGAGGCTGCTCTGCCCTGGGCGAGCCTTGCCCAGACTTGCCTCGCGGCTAGGCTTCCAGTCCAGGAAAGAGCAGGCTGCGCGAGACTGGGAGATGCTACTGGCGCCTTCCTGGCCTCAGCTCCACTCCTGCCTTGCCTTTGCACCTAGTCCCCAGGCCTTCTTGTGGAGGGCTTAGTTGCCGGTGGGTTGCACACTGCCAAGCGCTCCAGCAGTGAGGGCTCTATTAGAGGCAATGGGAGGGCAACTGCAGGGCTCCTCCAGCGGTTGCTTGACCGCCCAGACTCAGCACAGCACGGAGAGCACAAGGCTCACAGGGCCCCTGGCTGGGATCTGCGGCCCCACACACCCGGAGGCCGACTCCGTGAGCGCCCAGAAGGTGCCTGACAGACGTCATTTCCCTAGTGCTCTCCTCCCCAGCAGAGACGTGTGCAGGTGGTTGGGGCCTGCCCCTGCGTGTCTGGGCTCCCGCCTACAGCCCCAGCTCAGTTGAAGCAGCCCCTTAGCCAAGACCTTCAGGAGGCGCGGGGCCTCCCTGTCGGGAAGCCATGTGCACAGTACGCGGGGATGCGAGCCTCCTTGAGAAGAGTCGAGGGAGCCAAGCCACTTGCACCTGCAATCCCTGCTTGGGCGGAGCTGAGTGCGCCTCCAGTACGGCAGAGCTCTCTCTCTGCTCAGAGGCTGGATCTAGTAAGTTTCCTTGCGCGAGGCAGCTCTGCCCAGTGCGAGAATTGCCCAGGCTTGCCGCGCTGCTAGCCTTCCTGCCCAGGAAGGACCAGGCTGTGCGATGCTGGGAGAGGCCACTGGCGCCTTCCTGGCCTCAGCTCCGCTCCTGCCTTGCCTTTGCACCCAGGCCTCAGGCGTCCTTGGGGAGGGCTTAGGGGCTGGTGCCTAGCACACTGCTAAGCGCTCCAGCAGTCAGGGCTCTATTAGAGGGAAGGGGAGGGCAACTGCAGGGCTCCTCCAGCGGTTGCTTGGCCGCTCATACTCAGTGCCGCACGGAGAGCACAAGGCTCACAGGGCCCCTGTCTGTGGTCTGCAGCCCCACACACCCGGAGGCTGACTCCGTGGGCGCCCAGAAGTTGCCTGACAGACGTCATTTCCCTTGCGCTCTCCTTCCCAGCAGAGACGTGTGCAAGTGGTTGGGGCCTGGCCCTGCGTGTCTGGGCTCCCGCCCACAGCCCCAGCTCAGGGGAAGCAGCCCCTGAGCCGAGACCTGCAGGAGGCGCGGGGCGCCCCCGCCTGGAAGCTTAGTGCACAGCATGCGGGAAGCGAGCCTCCTCGGGGGAAGAGGAGGCAGCCCAGCTGCCTGCGGCTGAAATCACTGCTTGGGCGGAGCCGAGTGGGCCTCCAGTACGGCAGAGCTCCAGCTCTGCTCAGAGGCCTGATCTGCCAGAGTTCCTGGCGTGAGGCTGCTCTGGCCTGGGCGAGCCTTGCCCAAACTTGCCTCGCAGTTCGGCTTCCTGACCAGGAAGGAGCAGGCTGCGCGAGACTGGGAGATGCTACTGGCGCCTTCCTGGCCTCAGCTCCACTCCTACCTTGCCTTTGCACCTAGTTCAAAGGCGTCCTTTTGGAAGGCTTAGGGGCCGGTGGGTTGTACACTGCCAAGCGCTCCAGCAGTGAGGGCTCTATTAGAGGCAATGGGAGGGCAACTGCAGGGCTGCTCCAGCGGTCGCTTGACCGCCCTGACTCAGCACAGCACGGAGAGCACAAGGCTCACAGAGCCCCTGGCTAGGGTCTGCAGCCCCACACACCCGGCGGCTGACTCCGTGAGCGCCCAGAAGGTGCCTGACAGACGTCATTTCCCTAGTGCTCTCCTCCCCAGCAGAGACGTGTGCAGGTGGTTGGGGCCTGCCCCTGCGTGTCTGGGCTCCCGCCTACAGCCCCAGCTCTGTTGAAGCAGCCCCTGAGCCAAGACCTTCAGGAGGCACGGGGCCTCCCTGTTGGGAAGCCATGTGCACAGTACGCGGGGATGCGAGCCTCCTTGGGAAGAGTCGAGGGAGCCAAGCCACTTGCACCTGCAATCCCTGCTTGGGCGGAGCTGAGTGCGCCTCCAGTACGGCAGAGCTCTAGCTCTGCTCAGAGGCTGGATCTAGTAAGGTTCCTTGCGCGAGGCAGCTCTGCCCAGTGCGAGACTTGCCCAGGCTTGCCGCGCTGCTAGCCTTCCTGCCCAGGAAGGACCAGGCTGTGCGATGCTGGGAGAGGCCACTGGCGCCTTCCTGGCCTCAGCTCCGCTCCTGCCTTGCCTGTGCACCCAGGCCTCAGGCGTCCTTGGGGAGGGCTTAGGGGCTGGTGCCTAGCACACTGCTAAGCGCTCCAGCAGTCAGGGCTCTATTAGAGCGAAGGGGAGGGCAACTGCAGGGCTCCTCCAGCGGTTGCTTGGCCGCCCAGACTCAGCGCCGCACGGAGAGCACAAGGCTCACAGGGCCCCTGTCTGTGGTCTGCAGCCCCACACACCCGGAGGCTGACTCCGTGGGCGCCCAGAAGTTACCTGACAGACGTCATTTCCCTAGCGCTCTCCTCCCCAGCAGAGACGTGTGCAAGTGGTTGGGGCCAGGCCCTGCGTGTCTGGGCTCCCGCTCCCATCCCCAGCTCAGGGGAAGCAGCCCCTGAGCCAAGACCTGCAGGAGGCGCGGGGCGCCCCCGCCTGGAAGCTTAGTGCACAGCATGCGGGAAGCGAGCCTCCTCGGGGGAATAGGAGGCAGCCCAGATGCGTGCGGCTGAAATCACTGCTTGGGTGGAGCCGAGTTCGCTTCCAGTACGGCAGAGCTCCAGCTCTGCTCAGAGGCCCGATCTGCCAGAGTTCCTGGCGTGAGGCTGCTCTGGCCTGGGCGAGCCTTGCCCAGACTTGCCTCGCAGTTCAGCTTCCTGACCAGGAAGGAGAAGACTGCGCGAGACTGGGAGACGCGACTGGCTCCTTCCTGGCCTCAGCTCCACTCCTGCCTTGCCTTTACACCTAGTCCCCGGGCGTCCATTCGGAGGGCTTAGGGGCCGGTGGCTTGCACACTGCCAAGCGCTCCAGCAGTGAGGGCTCTATTAGAGGCAATGGGAGGGCAACTGCAGGGCTCCTCCAGCGGTTGCTTGACCGCCCTGACTCAGCACACCACGGAGAGCACAAGGCTCACAGAGCCCCTGGCTAGGGTCTGCAGCCCCACACACCCGGCGGCTGACTCCGTGAGCGCCGAGCAGGTGCCTGACAGACGTCATTTCCCTAGTGCTCTCCTCCCCAGCAGAGACGTGTGCAGGTGGTTGGGGCCTGCCCCTGCGTGTCTGGGCTCCCGCCTACAGCCCCAGCTCAGTTGAAGCAGCCCCTGAGCCAAGACATTCAGGAGGCGCGGGGCCTCCCTGTCGGGAAGCCATGTGCAAAGTACGCGGGGATGCGAGCCTCCTTGGGAAGAGTCGAGGGAGCCAAGCCACTTGCACCTGCAATCCCTGCTTGGGCGGAGCTGAGTGCGCCTCCAGTATGGCAGAGCTCTAGCTCTGCTCAGAGGCTGGATCTAGTAAGGTTCCTTGCGCGAGGCAGCTCTGCCCAGTGCGAGACTTGCCCAGGCTTGCCGCGCTGCTAGCCTTCCTGCCCAGGAAGGACCAGGCTGTGCGATGCTGGGAGAGGCCACTGGCGCCTTCCTGGCCTCAGCTCCGCTCCTGCCTTGCCTTTGCACCCAGGCCTCAGGCGTCCTTGGGGAGGGCTTAGGGGCTGGTGCCTAGCACACTGCTAAGCGCTCCAGCAGTCAGGGCTCTATTAGAGGGAAGGGGAGGGCAACTGCAGGGCTCCTCCAGCGGTTGCTTGGCCGCCCAGACTCAGCGCCGCACGGAGAGCACAAGGCTCACAGGGCCCCTGTCTGTGGTCTGCAGCCCCACACACCCGGAGGCTGAATCCGTGGGCGCCCAGAAGTTACCTGACAGACGTCATTTCCCTAGTGCTCTCCTCCCCAGCAGAGACGTGTGCAAGTGGTTGGGGCCAGGCCCTGCGTGTCTGGGCTCCCGCTCCCATCCCCAGCTCAGGGGAAGCAGCCCCTGAGCCAAGACCTGCAGGAGGCGCGGGGCGCCCCCGCCTGGAAGCTTAGTGCACAGCATGCGGGAAGCGAGCCTCCTCGGGGGAAGAGGAGGCAGCCCAGCTGCGTGCAGCTGAAATCACTGCTTGGGTGGAGCCGAGTTCGCTTCCAGTACGGCAGAGCTCCAGCTCTGCTCAGAGGCCCGATCTGCCAGAGTTCCTGGCGTGAGGCTGCTCTGGCCTGGGCGAGCCTTGCCCAGACTTGCCTCGCAGTTCGGCTTCGTGACCAGGAAGGAGCAGACTGCGTGAGACTGGGAGACGCGACTGGCTCCTTCCTGGCCTCAGCTCCACTCCTGCCTTGCCTTTGCACCTAGTCCCCGGGCGTCCTTGCGGAGGGCTTAGGGGCCGGTGGGTTGCACACTGCCAAGCGCTCCAGCAGTGAGGGCTCTATTAGAGGCAATGGGAGGGCAACTGCAGGGCTCCTCCAGCGGTTGCTTGACCGCCCAGACTCAGCACAGCACGCAGAGCACAAGGCTCACAGGGCCCCTGACTGGGGTCTGCAGCCCCACACACCCGGAGGCTGACTCCGTGAGCGCCCAGAAGGTGCCTGACAGACGTCATTTCCCTAGTGCTCTCCTCCCCAGCAGAGACGTGTGCAGGTGATTGGGGCCTGCCCCTGCGTGTCTGGGCTCTCGTCCACAGCCCCAGCCCAGGGAAGCAGCCCCTGAGCCAAGACCTGTAGGAGGCGCGGGGCGCCCCCGCCTGGAAGCCTAGTGCACAGCATGCGGGAAGCGAGCCTCCTGGGGAGAAGAGGAGGCAACCCAGCTGCGTGCGGCTGCAATCACTGCTTGGGCGGAGCCGAGTGCGCCTCCAGTACGACAAAGCTCCAGCTCTGCTCAGAGGCCCGATGTGGCAGAGTTCCTGGCGTCAGGCTGCTCTGCCCTGGGCGAGCCTTGCCCAGACTTGCCTAGCGGCAAGGGTTCCTGTCCAGGAAGCAGCAGGCTGCACGAGACTGGGAGATGCTACTGGCGCCTCCCTGGCCTCAGCTCCACTCCTACCTTGCCTTTGCACCTAGTTCAAAGGCGTCCTTTTGGAAGGCTTAGGGGCCGGTGTGTTGCACACTGCCAAGAGGTCCAGCAGTGAGGGCTCTATTAGAGGCAATGGGAGGGCAACTGCAGGGCTCCTCCAGCGGTCACTTGACCGCCCTGACTCAGCACAGCACGGAGAGCACAAGGCTCACAGAACCCCTGGCTAGGGTCTGCAGCCCCACACACCCGGCGGCTGACTCCGTGAGCGCCCAGCAGGTGCCTGACAGACGTCATTTCCCTCGTGCTCTCCTCCTCAGCAGAGACGTGTGCAGGTGGTTGGGGCCTGCCCCTGCGTGTCTGGGCTCCGGTCCTCAGCCCCAGCTCAGGGAAGCAGCTCCTGAGTCAAGACCTGTAGGAGGCGCGGGGCGCCCCAGCCTGGAAGCCTAGTGCACAGCATGCGGGAAGCGAGCCTCCTGGGGAGAAGAGGAGGAAGCCCTGCTGCGTGCAGTTGCAATCACTTCTTGGGCGGAGCTGAGTGCGCCCCTAGTACGGCAGAGCTCCAGGTCTGCTCAGAGGCCTAATCTGGTAGAGTTGCTGGCGTGAGGCTGCTCTGCCCTGGGCGAGCCTTGCCCAGACTTGCCTCGCGGCTAGGCTTCCAGTCCAGGAAAGAGCAGGCTGCGCGAGACTGGGAAATGCTACTGGCGCCTTCCTGGCCTCAGCTCCACTCCTGCCTTGCCTTTGCACCTAGTCCCCAGGCCGTCTTGTGGAGGGCTTAGTTGCCGGTGGGTTGCACACTGCCAAGCGCTCCAGCAGTGAGGGCTCTATTAGAGGCAATGGGAGGGCAACTGCAGGGCTCCTCCAGCGGTTGCTTGACCGCCCAGACTCAGCACAGCACGGAGAGCACAAGGCTCACAGGGCCCCTGTCTGTGGTCTGCAGCCCCACACACCCGGAGGCTGACTCGGTGAGCGGCCAGAAGGTGCCTGACAGACGTCATTTCCTTAGTGCTCTCCTCCCCAGCAGAGACGTGTGCAGGTGATTGGGGCCTGCCCCTGCGTGTCTGGGCTCTCGTCCACAGCCCCAGCTCAGGGAAGCAGCCCCTGAGCCAAGACCTGTAGGAGGCGTGGGGCGCCCCCGCCTGGAAGCCTAGTGCACAGCATGAGGGAAGCGAGCCTCCTATGGAGAAGAGGAGGCAACCCAGCTGCGTGCGTCTGCAATCACTGCTTGGGCGGAGCCGAGTGCGCCTCCAGTACGACAGAGCTCCAGCTCTGCTCAGAGGCCCGATGTGGCAGAGTTCCTGGCGTCAGGCTGCTCTGCCCTGGGCGAGCCTTGCCCAGACTTGCCTAGCGGCAAGGGTTCCTGTCCCGGAAGGAGCAGGCTGCACGAGACTGGGAGATGCTACTGGCGCCTCCCTGGCCTCAGCTCCACTCCTACCTTGCCTTTGCACCTAGTTCAAAGGCGTCCTTTTGGAAGGCTTAGGGGCCGGTGTGTTGCACACTGCCAAGAGGTCCAGCAGTGAGGGCTCTATTAGAGGCAATGGGAGGGCAACTGCAGGGCTCCTCCAGCGGTTGCTTGACCGCCCTGACTCAGCACAGCACGGAGAGCACAAGGCTCACAGAGCCCCTGGCTAGGGTCTGCAGCCCCACACACTCGGCGGCTGACTCCGTGAGCGCCCAGCAGGTGCCTGACAGACGTCATTTCCCTAGTGCTCTCCTCCCCAGCAGAGACGTGTGCAGGTGGTTGGGGCCTGCCCCTTCGTGTCTGGGCTCCCGTCCTCAGCCCCAGCTCAGGGAAGCAGCTCCTGAGTCAAGACCTGTAGGAGGCGCGGGGCGCCCCCGCCTGGAAGCCTAGTGCACAGCATACGGGAAGCGAGCCTCCTCGGGAGAAGAGGAGGAAGCCCTGCTGCGTGCAGTTGCAATCACTTCTTGGACGGAGCCGAGTGCGCCTCCAGTACGGCAGAGCTCCAGGTCTGCTCAGAGGCCTAATCTGGCAGAGTTGCTGGCGTGAGGCTGCTCTGCCCTGGGCGAGCCTTGCCCAGACTTGCCTCGCGGCTAGGCTTCCAGTCCAGGAAAGAGCAGGCTGCGCGAGACTGGGAGATGCTACTGGCGCCTTCCTGGCCTCAGCTCCACTCCTGCCTTGCCTTTGCACCTAGTCCCCAGGCCTTCTTGTGGAGGGCTTAGTTGCCGGTGGGTTGCACACTGCCAAGCGCTCCAGCAGTGAGGGCTCTATTAGAGGCAATGGGAGGGCAACTGCAGGGCTCCTCCAGCGGTTGCTTGACCGCCCAGACTCAGCACAGCACGGAGAGCACAAGGCTCACAGGGCCCCTGGCTGGGATCTGCGGCCCCACACACCCGGAGGCCGACTCCGTGAGCGCCCAGAAGGTGCCTGACAGACGTCATTTCCCTAGTGCTCTCCTCCCCAGCAGAGACGTGTGCAGGTGGTTGGGGCCTGCCCCTGCGTGTCTGGGCTCCCGCCTACAGCCCCAGCTCAGTTGAAGCAGCCCCTTAGCCAAGACCTTCAGGAGGCGCGGGGCCTCCCTGTCGGGAAGCCATGTGCACAGTACGCGGGGATGCGAGCCTCCTTGAGAAGAGTCGAGGGAGCCAAGCCACTTGCACCTGCAATCCCTGCTTGGGCGGAGCTGAGTGCGCCTCCAGTACGGCAGAGCTCTCTCTCTGCTCAGAGGCTGGATCTAGTAAGTTTCCTTGCGCGAGGCAGCTCTGCCCAGTGCGAGACTTGCCCAGGCTTGCCGCGCTGCTAGCCTTCCTGCCCAGGAAGGACCAGGCTGTGCGATGCTGGGAGAGGCCACTGGCGCCTTCCTGGCCTCAGCTCCGCTCCTGCCTTGCCTTTGCACCCAGGCCTCAGGCGTCCTTGGGGAGGGCTTAGGGGCTGGTGCCTAGCACACTGCTAAGCGCTCCAGCAGTCAGGGCTCTATTAGAGGGAAGGGGAGGGCAACTGCAGGGCTCCTCCAGCGGTTGCTTGGCCGCTCATACTCAGTGCCGCACGGAGAGCACAAGGCTCACAGGGCCCCTGTCTGTGGTCTGCAGCCCCACACACCCGGAGGCTGACTCCGTGGGCGCCCAGAAGTTGCCTGACAGACGTCATTTCCCTTGCGCTCTCCTTCCCAGCAGAGACGTGTGCAAGTGGTTGGGGCCTGGCCCTGCGTGTCTGGGCTCCCGCCCACAGCCCCAGCTCAGGGGAAGCAGCCCCTGAGCCGAGACCTGCAGGAGGCGCGGGGCGCCCCCGCCTGGAAGCTTCGTGCACAGCATGCGGGAAGCGAGCCTCCTCGGGGGAAGAGGAGGCAGCCCAGCTGCCTGCGGCTGAAATCACTGCTTGGGCGGAGCCGAGTGGGCCTCCAGTACGGCAGAGCTCCAGCTCTGCTCAGAGGCCTGATCTGCCAGAGTTCCTGGCGTGAGGCTGCTCTGGCCTGGGCGAGCCTTGCCCAAACTTGCCTCGCAGTTCGGCTTCCTGACCAGGAAGGAGCAGGCTGCGCGAGACTGGGAGATGCTACTGGCGCCTTCCTGGCCTCAGCTCCACTCCTACCTTGCCTTTGCACCTAGTTCAAAGGCGTCCTTTTGGAAGGCTTAGGGGCCGGTGGGTTGTACACTGCCAAGCGCTCCAGCAGTGAGGGCTCTATTAGAGGCAATGGGAGGGCAACTGCAGGGCTGCTCCAGCGGTCGCTTGACCGCCCTGACTCAGCACAGCACGGAGAGCACAAGGCTCACAGAGCCCCTGGCTAGGGTCTGCAGCCCCACACACCCGGCGGCTGACTCCGTGAGCGCCCAGAAGGTGCCTGACAGACGTCATTTCCCTAGTGCTCTCCTCCCCAGCAGAGACGTGTGCAGGTGGTTGGGGCCTGCCCCTGCGTGTCTGGGCTCCCGCCTACAGCCCCAGCTCTGTTGAAGCAGCCCCTGAGCCAAGACCTTCAGGAGGCACGGGGCCTCCCTGTTGGGAAGCCATGTGCACAGTACGCGGGGATGCGAGCCTCCTTGGGAAGAGTCGAGGGAGCCAAGCCACTTGCACCTGCAATCCCTGCTTGGGCGGAGCTGAGTGCGCCTCCAGTACGGCAGAGCTCTAGCTCTGCTCAGAGGCTGGATCTAGTAAGGTTCCTTGCGCGAGGCAGCTCTGCCCAGTGCGAGACTTGCCCAGGCTTGCCGCGCTGCTAGCCTTCCTGCCCAGGAAGGACCAGGCTGTGCGATGCTGGGAGAGGCCACTGGCGCCTTCCTGGCCTCAGCTCCGCTCCTGCCTTGCCTGTGCACCCAGGCCTCAGGCGTCCTTGGGGAGGGCTTAGGGGCTGGTGCCTAGCACACTGCTAAGCGCTCCAGCAGTCAGGGCTCTATTAGAGCGAAGGGGAGGGCAACTGCAGGGCTCCTCCAGCGGTTGCTTGGCCGCCCAGACTCAGCGCCGCACGGAGAGCACAAGGCTCACAGGGCCCCTGTCTGTGGTCTGCAGCCCCACACACCCGGAGGCTGACTCCGTGGGCGCCCAGAAGTTACCTGACAGACGTCATTTCCCTAGCGCTCTCCTCCCCAGCAGAGACGTGTGCAAGTGGTTGGGGCCAGGCCCTGCGTTTCTGGGCTCCCGCTCCCATCCCCAGCTCAGGGGAAGCAGCCCCTGAGCCAAGACCTGCAGGAGGCGCGGGGCGCCCCCGCCTGGAAGCTTAGTGCACAGCATGCGGGAAGCGAGCCTCCTCGGGGGAATAGGAGGCAGCCCAGATGCGTGCGGCTGAAATCACTGCTTGGGTGGAGCCGAGTTCGCTTCCAGTACGGCAGAGCTCCAGCTCTGCTCAGAGGCCCGATCTGCCAGAGTTCCTGGCGTGAGGCTGCTCTGGCCTGGGCGAGCCTTGCCCAGACTTGCCTCGCAGTTCAGCTTCCTGACCAGGAAGGAGAAGACTGCGCGAGACTGGGAGACGCGACTGGCTCCTTCCTGGCCTCAGCTCCACTCCTGCCTTGCCTTTACACCTAGTCCCCGGGCGTCCATTCGGAGGGCTTAGGGGCCGGTGGCTTGCACACTGCCAAGCGCTCCAGCAGTGAGGGCTCTATTAGAGGCAATGGGAGGGCAACTGCAGGGCTCCTCCAGCGGTTGCTTGACCGCCCTGACTCAGCACACCACGGAGAGCACAAGGCTCACAGAGCCCCTGGCTAGGGTCTGCAGCCCCACACACCCGGCGGCTGACTCCGTGAGCGCCGAGCAGGTGCCTGACAGACGTCATTTCCCTAGTGCTCTCCTCCCCAGCAGAGACGTGTGCAGGTGGTTGGGGCCTGCCCCTGCGTGTCTGGGCTCCCGCCTACAGCCCCAGCTCAGTTGAAGCAGCCCCTGAGCCAAGACATTCAGGAGGCGCGGGGCCTCCCTGTCGGGAAGCCATGTGCAAAGTACGCGGGGATGCGAGCCTCCTTGGGAAGAGTCGAGGGAGCCAAGCCACTTGCACCTGCAATCCCTGCTTGGGCGGAGCTGAGTGCGCCTCCAGTATGGCAGAGCTCTAGCTCTGCTCAGAGGCTGGATCTAGTAAGGTTCCTTGCGCGAGGCAGCTCTGCCCAGTGCGAGACTTGCCCAGGCTTGCCGCGCTGCTAGCCTTCCTGCCCAGGAAGGACCAGGCTGTGCGATGCTGGGAGAGGCCACTGGCGCCTTCCTGGCCTCAGCTCCGCTCCTGCCTTGCCTTTGCACCCAGGCCTCAGGCGTCCTTGGGGAGGGCTTAGGGGCTGGTGCCTAGCACACTGCTAAGCGCTCCAGCAGTCAGGGCTCTATTAGAGGGAAGGGGAGGGCAACTGCAGGGCTCCTCCAGCGGTTGCTTGGCCGCCCAGACTCAGCGCCGCACGGAGAGCACAAGGCTCACAGGGCCCCTGTCTGTGGTCTGCAGCCCCACACACCCGGAGGCTGACTCCGTGGGCGCCCAGAAGTTACCTGACAGACGTCATTTCCCTAGCGCTCTCCTCCCCAGCAGAGACGTGTGCAAGTGGTTGGGGCCAGGCCCTGCGTGTCTGGGCTCCCGCTCCCATCCCCAGCTCAGGGGAAGCAGCCCCTGAGCCAAGACCTGCAGGAGGCGCGGGGCGCCCCCGCCTGGAAGCTTAGTGCACAGCATGCGGGAAGCGAGCCTCCTCGGGGGAAGAGGAGGCAGCCCAGCTGCGTGCGGCTGAAATCACTGCTTGGGTGGAGCCGAGTTCGCTTCCAGTACGGCAGAGCTCCAGCTCTGCTCAGAGGCCCGATCTGCCAGAGTTCCTGGCGTGAGGCTGCTCTGGCCTGGGCGAGCCTTGCCCAGACTTGCCTAGCGGCAAGGGTTCCTGTCCCGGAAGGAGCAGGCTGCACGAGACTGGGAGATGCTACTGGCGCCTCCCTGGCCTCAGCTCCACTCCTACCTTGCCTTTGCACCTAGTTCAAAGGCGTCCTTTTGGAAGGCTTAGGGGCCGGTGTGTTGCACACTGCCAAGAGGTCCAGCAGTGAGGGCTCTATTAGAGGCAATGGGAGGGCAACTGCAGGGCTCCTCCAGCGGTTGCTTGACCGCCCTGACTCAGCACAGCACGGAGAGCACAAGGCTCACAGAGCCCCTGGCTAGGGTCTGCAGCCCCACACACTCGGCGGCTGACTCCGTGAGCGCCGAGCAGGTGCCTGACAGACGTCATTTCCCTAGTGCTCTCCTCCCCAGCAGAGACGTGTGCAGGTGGTTGGGGCCTGCCCCTGCGTGTCTGGGCTCCCGCCTACAGCCCCAGCTCAGTTGAAGCAGCCCCTGAGCCAAGACATTCAGGAGGCGCGGGGCCTCCCTGTCGGGAAGCCATGTGCAAAGTACGCGGGGATGCGAGCCTCCTTGGGAAGAGTCGAGGGAGCCAAGCCACTTGCACCTGCAATCCCTGCTTGGGCGGAGCTGAGTGCGCCTCCAGTATGGCAGAGCTCTAGCTCTGCTCAGAGGCTGGATCTAGTAAGGTTCCTTGCGCGAGGCAACTCTGCCCAGTGCGAGACTTGCCCAGGCTTGCCGCGCTGCTAGCCTTCCTGCCCAGGAAGGACCAGGCTGTGCGATGCTGGGAGAGGCCACTGGCGCCTTCCTGGCCTCAGCTCCGCTCCTGCCTTGCCTTTGCACCCAGGCCTCAGGCGTCCTTGGGGAGGGCTTAGGGGCTGGTGCCTAGCACACTGCTAAGCGCTCCAGCAGTCAGGGCTCTATTAGAGGGAAGGGGAGGGCAACTGCAGGGCTCCTCCAGCGGTTGCTTGGCCGCCCAGACTCAGCGCCGCACGGAGAGCACAAGGCTCACAGGGCCCCTGTCTGTGGTCTGCAGCCCCACACACCCGGAGGCTGACTCCGTGGGCGCCCAGAAGTTACCTGACAGACGTCATTTCCCTAGCGCTCTCCTCCCCAGCAGAGACGTGTGCAAGTGGTTGGGGCCAGGCCCTGCGTGTCTGGGCTCCAGCTCCCATCCCCAGCTCAGGGGAAGCAGCCCCTGAGCCAAGACCTGCAGGAGGCGCGGGGCGCCCCCGCCTGGAAGCTTAGTGCACAGCATGCGGGAAGCGAGCCTCCTCGGGGGAAGAGGAGGCAGCCCAGCTGCGTGCGGCTGAAATCACTGCTTGGGTGGAGCCGAGTTCGCTTCCAGTACGGCAGAGCTCCAGCTCTGCTCAGAGGCCCGATCTGCCAGAGTTCCTGGCGTGAGGCTGCTCTGGCCTGGGCGAGCCTTGCCCAGACTTGCCTAGCGGCAAGGGTTCCTGTCCCGGAAGGAGCAGGCTGCACGAGGCTGGGAGATGCTACTGGCGCCTCCCTGGCCTCAGCTCCACTCCTACCTTGCCTTTGCACCTAGTTCAAAGGCGTCCTTTTGGAAGGCTTAGGGGCCGGTGTGTTGCACACTGCCAAGAGGTCCATCAGTGAGGGCTCTATTAGAGGCAATGGGAGGGCAACTGCAGGGCTCCTCCAGCGGTCACTTGACCGCCCTGACTCAGCACAGCACGGAGAGCACAAGGCTCACAGAACCCCTGGCTAGGGTCTGCAGCCCCACACACCCGGCGGCTGACTCCGTGAGCGCCCAGCAGGTGCCTGACAGACGTCATTTCCCTCGTGCTCTCCTCCTCAGCAGAGACGTGTGCAGGTGGTTGGGGCCTGCCCCTGCGTGTCTGGGCTCCGGTCCTCAGCCCCAGCTCAGGGAAGCAGCTCCTGAGTCAAGACCTGTAGGAGGCGCGGGGCGCCCCAGCCTGGAAGCCT